>NC_137543.1:23420182-23725182 GCF_963082525.1 Nesoenas mayeri
GTCTTCTCACCCATACAAGTCATGTGCCAAAGCACATGATTTTAAGACCAGAGTAGTTTTAGGCTTCAGGTGTCAGGAAAGGACCATTCAAGTCTGTATGGGTTGGCTTCTTGTATTCAACTGAAGTTCTCACCACAACTTGACAAACTGAAGCATTTCTACTTGCAGTAAGAAGCAGGCAGACTTTTTGTAGAGGGTTGAGTGTTGTGTTTTCTTACACACAATTACTACTTTTTATGTTTCCTTAACACTCTTGAATCTGACAACTCTTTACCTTTCAGACTTTATCTTGCAAAGCTGCAGGAACAAATCTGTAGGGTCTTTCATCAAAATAGGCTCGAAACATGTGCTTAATGTTGCCATCTGTTGACTGTGTCCTGCTCTGGCAAAGAACATTTTTAAGAATGATGAAAGTGAATCTCTCATCAGGCTAATGTTTTAAAAACAGGATTGAAGTTGCTAATAGAATAATGAAGTGTGCATGTAGCCTCAGTTACGTCTTTAAAGACATTTAAATAAATACTAGTGCATACTTGCTGAGGGTGGGGGAACGTGCCAGATTTATGAGATTTGTTATCTCTGGTATGTGTGAGCGTAGCTGACATCTCCTGAGTATGAATGTGCTGTCTTTCTCAGTCCAGAGAACCAGAAAGCTGTTAACTTAGTCATAATCACCATTGCAGATGTGAAGTGTTGAAGCCTGATCTTTTAACAGCCAGTGTACTGGTGAGAGTTGATATTTAGTACATGCATCTTTGTGTTTTAAAAAGGTAGTAATTTTCCATTAAGTCTTTCTAGAAAGACTGTATAAGACTTTGCTATGAGAAGTTTTAGAAGCACTTGTACAAGCTGTTACAGGTTTTGGCTGAAAAGTGCTATAAGATGCTGCTGCATCTGCCTAATTGACTACAGTGCTATGGTTTGTTTCACAGCACTTAGAGTCTTGCTGTCAAATTGAAAGCTCTGACAGTTACAGCTGAGTAGTTGTGGAGCTTGGAGGGCAGTTAGCACACAAATGGCCCATGTGGTGATCAGCTCTGTACTGGTAAACATTGTCACATTAACTGATAAAAGAGAAAAAAGTTATGCATATATTGATGGTACTACCAAAACAGTTCTTGTTTCTGTTTATTCTGCTTTGGACAAACAGAACCCATCAATAGGACTTAAATGTCAAGATATTCTTCCTTGTGGAAAAATTGTATCCTCCAGAGAAGCCTTGCAGTTAAAACTATTTGCAAACAAAAAAGATAAACAGTATTCCCCATAAGCAGATGTGTTAGCAGATGAAGTGTGAGATTGGTTATGACTTTTGTTATGCCTAACATTTTATGTTGTCTTCTGGAATTGAATTCTGAAAGGTCAGTAGTCTGCATGGATTTCTGTAGCCACAGCACCTCTGTGCAGGTTGCAGCTTTCACAGCTGTTCTGTACCATAAATCAGTATACTCTGAATCTTCAGGCTGACTTTAAAGGAGTGTTTTGTGTTTACTTATGCCAGTAAAAGAAATATATCCTGAAATAAAAAAACTGGTACAAACAGGAGAAACTGAATATATAGTGCTAGATAAATAATCAGGGAGAGATCTCCATTCAGTAATTTCACATGCCAGCTTTTAAATGTTAGTCTGCTTTCAAGTTTTGTTGTTTCTGTTTATGAAGTATTTGGCATAAACAAAATTCTCCCAAAGAAATGTGGCCTACCAGTCCTGCGAGTTGTTTATGTAGAACAGTGTCTTTCATCCAGATATGAGCAAGCTACCAGTGCAGTCTCAGAGCCAGAGCTTCTTTGCAGAGGCTATATTCTGTGAATAGCTGTTGAGGGGGATTTTCTTAGTTCATCAGTCTTCTAAATTCAACTTTTTTCAATAGTGACCTAAGTGAAGTCTAAGTCTGGTAGTGTGGTTGCTGCTATGGGAGTGAGCAGAGCTGTACTTTTTAATCAAACAACCTTCTATGCGGATGATGAATAATTTCTGTCTCTAGAATCCCTGACAGTATTTTGGCCTGACCAGTTAATGAAGGGTAGAGAAGGAGGGCAACTCCCCGTAGTGCAGACTGACAGACCTGACTTAATTGCAGTCCTCCAGAGAAGCGCTGATAAGGAGCCTTATTCTCAGTAGCTGGGAACCTTGAGTTGTCATTGAAGTCAGGGTTTCTTGGCACTGATGAATGGCACCTGTGAATCTTGAAGTTCTCTGACGGCGAGAGCAGAGCGTGTAAGTAGTTCCAGGGAGCTGAAGCGCGTCAGCCGTGTACCTCATGGCCTTGTGCTGTGTTCCAGCTGTGCTGGGGCAGAGGGGGCTCCCAGCCCTTCTCATCACCTCGTGGTGTGCCACCCAGAAGGCTGCCCTTGGCACCAGGCGGCTCAGCAGCCCATTAGACTGGCTCCTTCAAAATACTTGTCCTGCCCACTTGGCTTGTGTTGTGCTTTCTCTGTTGCCAAAGGATTGTCTCTGCTGTTATTCAGGTGATGGGAAGCAAGTACATGCAGTATTTTTTTTATGTCGCCCTGCTTTGTTATAATATGAAGCTATATACCAACCCCAACAATACTGGAAATACTTGTTGTTAAAGGTCATTGAATAAATACCTTCCATTTTGTTGAAAGCAATAAAGTCAGTCCACTAATGGGTTTTTATCTCATTGGAGCATAGGCATAGCTGAACCTTGCCTGATTTTGGTTTCTGTTAGACAGACTTTTTCATTACCTGAGCTGCTGAGATAGAAATGAGAAAACTGCCATAATAAGTCATTTTGTTTTGAAAGGTTGTACATGAGGTTGAGGCTACCAAGCTCAATATTCCTGATTTATATAAAACAATTAGCAATACATTAAAAAAAAACAATAAAAACACAACCAAATTTGTTCACTCTGTGTTCTTTCTGTGAATTACAAGCAGTTTTCTGTAGTTTTGTGTCAGTTGGCCTGTTAAGCAGGGTGGGTACCATGGGTACCCATGTCACACTACATTGGTTACAACCTGCCATATTGAGGGTGTGCCCATCCTGGGAGTATGTCGTGCAGGATATTCACTGAACCTGCCTGATGCTGTCTAGAGGAAAGTCCTGTAGAGCAGCTGCCATTCTGGGGGTTAAAACTGAATTAGATTGTCCATTTATGTGGTGTTATTGGAAATATGAGCTAAAAACAGGGAGGCAGAAGTGAAATGTCAGTTGTCTAATTTATAGGAGGAAAAAAAGACACCCAAAAATTCTTGCTAAAAACTTCTTTAAAAAATACAGCCTTAGCAAAGCATAGGTAACAGCTTCTGATTTAATTTTGGGTATTCATGAGCACTTCTGCACTTTTTCTGGCTTTTAAGTAACTGGCTTTTCTTTCAAAGTCTGACTTTAAGCACTCAATATCAAGAATTTTGACAAGCTTGTACCTTAATTTGGCTAAATGTGTTGGAGCTAGTGATTTTTTTTTTTTCCTTTTTTCTTTTCAACATAATAGAACTTTTGCTAAATTACATTGTTGCCTCAGCTGGGAACTTGCTATGTTAATTTAATAAGCAGGTAGAAGAATCTAGAAAAAACTGGTCTAAGTGGCAGCCCACAGGGAGGATTTGGTGGAGTGGCTCCAGAGAGCCACCTTTGCTTTGGAAGGTGGAGAACACCTGCTAGGGCAGCACATCAACTCAAATGGAGGATCCTTGTCAGGGCTGCGCAGCTGACAGTCCAATGTCAGCTATCTGGAAATGCGAGAATCCAGGTTCACCTTGCAATTTCTTGCCAGCGATGCCAACACAGTGTTCCAGTTAACGAGAACTAGGTTAATGAGGCTTATTAATTGCCTGTGTATGTAAGATATTTGGGTCTCTGATTTGGCAGCTGATACTTCAAATCCTTTTGTTATCTTCTGTGACTGCAGACTGCCTTCCATTGTACACCGTCTGCCCAGACTCTTTGGATTACCTTGCTTTTGTTGGGGTGCTGTGTGATGGCTTGTAGAAACCTTTCCTTTGGCCACACAAGACTCATTGCTAAATTACACAGCCTTCTCCCATAGACACACAGCATGTAGCATTGTTTTTTGTACCTAGGCTTTTGATCCAGAATACGTTCTCCTTAGCTGAATATGCTATGACAAAAAATAAAAAAGTCAAAAAAAGAAAGGACCAAAATAGACAAAAAGTAAAGCTGTCTTGACTTTTAAATACATTGTGGTGTAACTGATGTGTTGGTTCAGTGTGCTGTAAAAGTGTGTATATTCAAAACACTTATGTTCTTTGTTTCTCTTTTAGTCTCTTTTGGAAAAGTTCTTGATCCCTAATGCTTCGCAAGCAGAAAGTAAAGTTTTCTATTTGAAAATGAAAGGAGACTACTACCGTTACTTGGCTGAAGTTGCTGCTGGAGATGACAAGAAAGGTATTGTATGTTGGCTGGTGGGTAAATATTGTCAAATTAGATAGCTTTTGGTGGGGCAGCGACACAGTTTTAGAATAATTGATTTGGATGTACATTTACTTGGTAATAGGCTTCCTGTTTTCTGGAGAAAAATCGTAGGTCATTTGCTGTCAAATGAGTTACGAAAGTTTCCATGTACCATTTGAAGCAGAGAACAGATGTTCAGTCTTGAAATCACCTCTAAGTTATGCATGTCTGCATATGGTTTATCACTGAAGTTCAGGTTTGTGCATCTTCTGCCTGGCTGAGTATTGGGTTTTTACCTCTTTGTAGGCAGACAAAGTCTTGTAGTTTTTTGAAGTCTCATTGATGTTAGTTATCCTGCGTTTCTACAGAATACATAAAGTCTGCTTAGTTTGAGTGAGTAAAGATACTAGAAACCACCTGGAGATGAAAAGTCTTTACAAAACTAACCTTACTGTTAAGAAAGGTTTCTTCCACAACCATGGTAGTTTAATGTCCAAATAGTTTTTGTTTCCTTGAGTTTCATGTATCTTCATGTAAGCAGCTTGTCATAATTGCCAGTAAATTGCCTTCACCTAATTTCGTTAGAAAAGTTAATATAAGACACTTAATGTATTAGGTGGCTTAACTACCGCAGTTGAAGAGACACCCTAACACCTTGCTGACTCCACGCAGAGTCACTTAATCCAGAACGATACATGATGTTTAGACACAGCTCATTGGAAACAGGGCTAAGCTGTTTCCTGGAGCCAGTTTAGGACCGGCGGCGGTGTGCCCCAAAGAGCAGCATGCTTTGGCACAGAGCCCAGCCTGGGACCTTCTGCCAGCCCTGAGCTGTTCTTGCGGGATCTGTTGAGTCTGCAGGAATACGGGGTGCTTGGGAGTGTGCAGGCAATTGGAATGTATGGACTTGGGACCGGGGGGATTGCTGGGGAACTGTTCCGCTGCGCAGCTGATGGCTGGTAGCGCTCAGCACTTCTGTAGGACTCACTGGGTTCCGGGTGGTGCCGCTGCGGCCTTGTGCTGCTCTCAAGTTCATGAGCTCTCCTGGTGTGATACAGACAGATTTCTGTGCAGCTTCACAGAAACTGGGTTGAGTTAGTGTAGAGGCAAAACAGACTTGGAATTTGAAGGGGATAGATGTGTCTGCTTTAGCTTCGTGGCATATGTGTTATATCCACATTACATAGGGTACCCCAGTTTCCCCAGTATGCCAGGTAATAAGGAGTTGCATAACAGTAGTAAGACTTGGTATAATAAGGCTCAATTTGACTTCAGGTGCTTCACTGTGGGAAAACTCTCCCATTCTTGGGGACTACAGAACTGCATGTGAAGTGTATTTGTAATCTCTATTCACATGCATAGAAAGTACAACATTGAGTCCCAAAGTGTCTTTTTTTCTGTTGAGGATTAAGTTGCAGGCTCTAAAATTAGACTGTGAAAATCTTTGTTTAAAGTGGTTTGGAAGTTCATTTTTATTTAACCCAGTCTCCTGGCTGAGCAGTTTTTAGTAGGTTTCCAGATGAAGAAATTTTTTGCAAGTCCATCTAGCTCATAGTTGCCATGGCTCCTAACCTTAATTTTTTATTTCACCCCCCCAAGTGTTTAATCTCATAGGCTTTTCCTACCCGCTGTCTGTCACCTTGAAGAGCAGTTAATAATTATTGTTTAGAAAAAAAAAGCAATTTAGTTGGACGGCATTCTTTCAGCCTTTTGCAGTAAATACAGCAACAATATAAAGCTCTCAACTCTAGGAATTGGACTTTTTATCTTTATAAACCAGATTGCTGTAAGAAAACCCCAGTCAATAAAATAAACAATCTAGCAGACAGGAGTGTCAAGCAGGTACCTCACCCTAGTATTTTAGCCTTGAAATTTGGAACTGTACAACACTTTCTAAAGAAATCAAGGTTAAAAGTCTTGCCAATTTTTTTATACTGGGTGACTGATTTAAAAATTAACAGAATACATCAAATTTTGCACTAAGTTCCCCAAATCACTGCTCAAAAGGTAACTATGTTTTCTCAAATAAGGAGACAAAATACGCCCTTTTTGGTTTAAGTTATTTTTAATCATTTTTCTTTAACAGAAATAAAGTGCTCAGCTTCATTCCTTGAGGTTACTTGTTTTTCATGCTGCTTGTTTCCCTTTCATGAGCAGCACCATTTTCTAAGGCTTCTCCATAATAAGAAGAGTAAAACACATCTCACTATTTCTGAATTTTAACTTGGAGTAAACCTGGTTCTTCCCAACTGTAATGTACCAACTTCTGGTGATTTTCAAGGTATTATGGCAGGTGTCTGACTTTCTGAAGCACTCCCTTATTAGCTATGCATGTGGGGAGGACAAAGTGTTGAATAATTGTGCAATGAGTGTCTTCCCTTTTCCATGTTGAAGAAAAATATATTGCTTTAATTTTTGCGCATACATAAAAGTAAACAAATAGAGATTGCATAGACATCCTGAGTATTGGTATTCAGTTATTCTAAGACTTTGAATACTTATATACGGATATATTTTTGAGTTCTTAGCCTAAAATTCCTTTATTCTCGAGTTCATGTGACTGGCACTGTTGCAGAGATCATGCTGTATGCATTTCTGATTTGATCCAGAAATGTTAGGATTGGAATCCTTTTGCGTCTGAATTGAATGACTTCCTGCCCACCTTTTTCTCAGACGTTATGAGCAGTCTTGGGGAGCGCAGGAACAACAAGGGTCCCTTTGTGCTGGGTGTCCAGTGTGGCTCCTGCTGCCACCACGGGCACAGTCCAGCTTGTGTTGGGCTGTGACCTCTGACTTGCGCGGGCAGAGTCTGCTCTTTGGTTTAAGTGTGTTTGGTGAAATGGAAACTGTTGAGCTTTTCAGTCTTAGCGTACATAATATAGGTTTGATTTTTTTTTTTCTGCTGAGTGTTTAAAACTTTACAATTGGACCTATTAAGAGAACCGTGAAAGATTAACAATTGGCCTCCTTTTCTGGAGATTAATATTTTCCCCCTTACTTGAAAGTTTATAGGTACTATGACTTTTAGGTAAAAATGCTTTCCATATCTGCATTGGAAATGGAACTGTGTTGGAAGCTTTTAAAAATATGTATTTAATTAGGGCTGAGGTACACTATGCTATCTATGCCAAGCAATTTGAATAGAAATTCATAGATGACTGGTACTGGAAGGGTTCACCATGAATAGGCAAAGGTCGTCTGTGTTTTATGTGACCAAAATGTGGGTCACTGAATACTTTGCAGGGTTTAAAGGCATTGAAGATGTGGTACTGCATCAAACTTGTGTGTAATTAAAACTTCAGTTTTGTACCTTTTCATGTAGGTGGTAGGGTTTATACTCCTTAAGTGCTATACAAGTGCTGCAAACATTTGTAAATACAAGTAGTCAGCCTGACAGGGAGAAACTCAAACCTGTGACTTGGTCAATGACAACCTCCTTTTTTAATAATTTAAAAATGTAATTTACTAAAGTCTTCATAAAATATCAACTTGTTAGGCAAAGTGCTTATTCACAGGCATTCACTCTTAACATAGCTTGTTCATGCAAGTGTGAACACAGTCCTGATTCTATGTCTGAATACAGTATGTGAATTACTTACTTGTTGTGGGTTTTGTGTGTGTTTGTTTTTTCCCCAAAGGGATAGTGGAGCAATCACAACAAGCATATCAAGAAGCTTTTGAAATCAGTAAAAAGGAGATGCAGCCAACACACCCTATCAGATTAGGTCTGGCTCTAAACTTTTCTGTGTTTTATTACGAGATTCTCAATTCCCCGGAGAAAGCCTGTTCCCTTGCAAAAACGGTAAGTCTAAGGGGGGGGAAATTCCATTTGAACTGTTTGCATAACCTTTTGTCACATGGCCAATGGAGTTGTTTGTTTTTATAACACTAGGCTTTTGATGAAGCAATTGCTGAACTTGATACATTAAGTGAAGAGTCATACAAAGACAGCACGCTAATAATGCAGTTACTGAGGGACAACTTGACAGTGAGTATCATCAAGTTTGTGCATTGTTTGTAACGGGATTGGTCTTTGTGGCACTCAGAGCTGCCCTGTTTGTTCTTAGCTGTGGAGCTGGGTCTGTCATGTACTTACAGATGAGTTTACAGTACATCATGTTCTAGGCTACATCTTTTCCTACTGCCTAGTCTTTCTTGTCTACATGCTTATTAATATGATTTGCTGACAGATGACAAATTGACCAAATTTTCTTGTTGTTTTAATTCAAGGAATTTATCCTGTTTAAGTGACAGGGTTTGTACTGTGACTAGCAAAGCTATTATCTTTTGTCAAACAACACTTGATAATACAGTCACGTTTGCCTGTTCAAAACTTACATCAAATTTCATGTAGCTTATTCTGCGTGATTGCGTGTGCAAGGAATAGATCCTGCATGAAAACTACAGAGCTAGCAGATCCAGTTAAGGACCTGTTTGGGGGTTTTTGTTTGGTTTTAATATTGGTAAAACTGAAACTGGAGTTTGTGCTAGCCAGGCTATTTCCATGGCACTCATAAAACAACCATTTTAATTATTTTTTTTTCCTTGGACTCACAGCTGTCTGTGGAGTAAGTTATGGATCAAGATTGTATTGCTCCATCACAGTAATCAAAATCTTCATCTTGGGGGGGTGGTTAACCTACTTTGAACTTTAAAAATGGGAAAGATAAACATCCGAAGCAAACGTGCAGTAGTGTAATTAATGGCATAGTTCACTCTGTGGTCTTCCTTGGGAGACAAGATTGGTGCAAGCAAGATCTGAAAAAAAAAAAGCACCCTTTGTTTGTGTTCTATGCATCTGGTATCAGAGACCTTTACAAAATTACTAGACTTTTAACATAACTAAAAGTTGTATAGTTCCATTAAATTGGAGTTGCCGCATTTTCTGTGCTTGTTTCTAGCGCTTTATCTCCCTGTTCCTTGGAACCTTTTCCACTAGAATGGCAACTTAACACTGCTGAAAGAACTACTTCTGATTGTTCCAGCTGTTGCTTACAAAACAAATGGAAATATTTCTCAACCTCCATAATGGAGACAGACACAGGGTTGGCATTGCTCTCAGTGTCTGTTTTACTGTCCCCTTGAGTGAGATTGCTCAAGACTTGTCCTCTGAATGAGTGGCATTGAAATAGAGAATAGAAGCTGACTTTAATTGCTGGCTTCCCAGTAACAATAATGTGAAGCTTGTCATAGCAGTTGGAAAGCAAATTGTTTCATACAAGAGCAAAAGTTGGACTGAGCTACAACTGTGCGTGAATTATGGTAGCAGGCCTGATAATTATTGTGATCTTTGCATTACAAGGGAGAAGCTGTAGGCAGCTGCAGGGTGATTCTGTATTGTTGAATGGATGGTAGGTCTTGCCTTGAATGCTTAGCATGACCTGTCCATTGTTTCCTAAAAAAAAAAGGCAACCCTTCCCCATAGGGTTTTTTTTCCCTGCAGATTCGTTAAACTATGCTCTCAATTGGTAATCTTCCTTTCATACCAGTCAGACCCTATTTATGTAATGAGTAAAGGTGTATATATGTATGTATCTGTAGATACTCTAGAGGTGAGGATTTGGGATAGAAGCCTTGGATAAAATTCCCATAAAACTGTTCCTACTAACTTTCCCTTATAAGAATAGCACTGAAGTTGAGAAAAATGTAGCGTTCTAATAATGTAGTATAGAACGTAGTGCAGGAGCTAGAAATGGATACAAATGCTGTTGTCTCAAGTAAACTAACTTGTTGCTTAATGCCTTTAGCAAGGAACACTTAGTACAGATATCATGTGTGCGAGAACAGGGTCTTGTGCAAGTATCTATTGTTCTGTATTCCTGGAAAGGATAAAATGTTTCTGATTATAGACTTTTTTTTCTTAAAGCATCTTGTGTGGACTTAGCGGCAGATAGAGAATTAGTTGTTCTTAGGTTTTACCACCTTATGCTACAGAGCGTGAAGGGTTCAGTTAATGCTGCTATAACTCCATGAAGCAAGAGATTACAACTCATACTGGCTGGTTAATAGTTTGGGAGCAGCCAGCATGACAAAATACTTGGTTCACAAAATTTCTTTGCACTGGGTTTTGCTCTGGAACTGATGCTTAGTTTTCTTAGTTGGTATTGGTATTTAATCTTGGTATATAGCTTCTTATAATTATTTATGGAGCTGAAAGTGAGGTTTTGTGCATACCGCATATTTAGCCTGCTTTTCTTCCCTCTTTGACCTGCTCTCCAAGTCTGGAAGCTCTGTGATCCAAAAGTTGCTAAGCAGGGCACAATTGAATGAGTAGAGGCAAGGGATAGAGATTTTAGTGGAATGGTTTTGGCTTAAAAAAAAAAACACCTTCGATATGCCTGTTCTGAAGAAAAGGCAGCATTCACTCTAATGTTAGATACGGAGAGAAACCTTTACTGAAGCTCTTCCTTCAAAAGGACACATATGCTCACTTGAGAAGGTACAAATCCACAGGAAACCAAGTATTTATAGTTCTCGATTCTTATGTAATCTGTTCTATAGGTCTGATTCTGCTTGTAATTATATTTTAGTGAGCCTTGTGGATATGAGACTTTGGGTTTGGTTTTTCTTGAACTTCTTTGTTAAATGCAGTGTAGGGTTGGGTCACCTAGGAATAGGTTTCCAGTTTTGTCATGTGTAGAAGTAATAGAAGTTCACTTTTTCTGCTTTCCTGCAAAGAGAAATATATTAATGCTAATATGTGCTTTTTTCCGTGGTGTTTTGTATGACCTCTTGCAAAATTATTATTTAAGAAGTAGGCTTTCTATCTAATAACTCCTTATTAGCCATAAATGTTAATGGCTTGCCTATTCTTTCTTTTTCCTTTCCCAAACAGTTGTGGACATCAGATACCCAAGGAGATGAAGCTGAAGCAGGAGAAGGAGGGGAGAATTAACCAGCCTTCCAACTTCCGTCTGCCTCATTCTGAAATTACACAGTAGACCATTTGTCATCCATGCTGTCCCACAAATAGGTTTTGTTTACGATTTGACAGGTTTATGTTACTTCTGTTTGGATTTCTATATTTCCCATGTGGTTTTGTTTAATATTAGGGGAATAGAGCCAGTTAACATTTGGGGAACTTATCTGTTTTCATCCGAGGTGGCCAATATAGGGTTGTGACATTTTTATACGAGTTTTACATGTTTGGCATAGTACTTTTGGTACATTGTGGCTTCCCACAAGGCCAGTGTTAAAACAGCTTTCTATGTCAAGCAAAGGCGACTGCTTGCATATTGGTCTGTGACGATGGAAAAAAGGGATAATCAGTTGCAGCCACAGGTGTAGTTAGTGTGAATATTCAGGCTGGGAATAAACTGATGTCCCATAGATATTGCATGTCAAGTCAACATGTGAGATCTGTGGAGCAGACTGATCAAGTGTACATCTTTGATTGCAGCTGAAGTGTTCCTTAAGACAGTTTGATTACCCAGTCAGCTTTCTCTAGAGAAGGACAGAGAAACGGTTCACATTCCATTATTTGTAAAGTTACCTGCTGTTGCTTTCATTATTTTTGCTACACATTTTATTTGTATTTAAATGGTTTAAGCAACCTAAGAACAAATGTACAAGTAAAGATGCAGTAAAAAATGAATTGCTTGATATCCATAATGACACTGTATATCGAGCACAGCAGTAAAACAAAAACCCATGTATTTAACTTTTTTAGGTTTTTTGCTTTTGTGATTTTTTTTTTTTTTTTTTTTTGATACTTGCCTAACATGCATGTGCTGTAAAAATAGTTAACAGGGAAATAACTTGAGATGATGGCTAGCTTTGTTTAATGTCTTATGAAATTTTCATGAACAATCCAAGCATAACTGTTCAGAACATGTGTATTAAGTTGATGTAAGTGGAATAAAAGTTTTATGAATGGACTTTTCAACTACCTTTGGTGTAGCTTTCATGTGATCTGTCTTCTCACACCTTTTAGGGTAATAGCAGTGTTATACACAAATTCCATACGAAAGTATTTTTATTATGGAAGATCTTAACACGCATTTAGTTGATTTCAGGGAAGTCAGGATTTAATACTTCATGTCTGATTTTAAGATTGCTCTAATGAATTAATTTGCAACTTTCAGATGCCTACAGCTTCCTGACTGGCTGGCTGGTACTCTGTAGCCACTCTAACAAACATATGATCCCCAGACTTAATGTGAAAGGCACACAAAGCTATTTAGGAGGAGACCTTTGGAACAGCTCCGGTTACATGGAAGTCCATCGCTTGCTGCTGGTGGCTCTTCAAAAGAGAACTGAGCAGGAGGCTCCATAGGGTTCAGACATAGTGGCTCAGTTTGTGGAGAGGCTCCCCAGAGTAACAATGCTCTTCATTTCCTCATCCGCAGTGAGGTCTGTGCTGGCGGTGTTCCCAGAATAACTATAGCATTTGTAGATACTGGTTTCGAACTGAAGTAATTACGGGGAAATTGAGAATAATTTTCAAACTATGTCGCATCTCTGTCAAGAACTGAGACTCTTGGGGAAATGATTGAACTATACTAAAATATTGTTGCATTTGCGTAGTCAACATAAGGGAAGCTTGAGCAGTCGTTTTCTTTATTAAGCTGCACCAGTAAGCACAGTGTTGAGTATTTTCTGGTTTTAGAGACCTTTTATTTGTGTGAAAAGTTATCTTGGTGTAACCGGGTTAATTTGATACCTGGGAGAATAAGGTGAACTAAGTCCCTGGACATGAACTCCATTGCCTTACCCTTTGGCACATGCAGCAGACTTGAGCAAGTTTCAGGTCTGTTTTTTTAGAAATTCAGTATAGGCTTTTTCTTTTATTAATTAAAAAAAGTTAAAATACATATGCTTCATTTCTAGAAGCAGCTGAGCCCTTTGTCGCAGAATTTAAGGATCAAGATAGTTGAAAAAGGTGGGTAGGATAATCTTAAACCTTAAAGTAAGTTAGGGACACTAGTCACCTTTCCTAGAATTGAAAGCTAATAATCTGTTGTAATAGGTAATAAAAATTAGAATCTGATTAAGAACAGGAAGAAGGGAAGAATATGGAGGGCAAAGGTTAGTGAAGCTTTCTAAAGGAGAACTTAGTATATTCCTCAATTACCACTGAAAAAAGTAACAATGACTAATATATGAAAACACTTGTCAAAAGGAAAAAGCAGTAATCAAATACATTTACAAAACAAAGGGCTATTTGGCGGAGCGTGACTAAAAAAAATTCCTTTGGGGATATTGGATCTGAAAGACGGTAGCTCACTATAGCAAATGCGAGTTGTGTCTCTTCCAAAGGCTTTGAGGACATGTCCTGCGTCCCTTCCTGGGAGGAGTTGGCTTTCAACTCGCATGGTAAACTGCTTTGCTCTAAACAGTCACATTTAAGTTATATGAAATAGTGTGACCTGGAAGTGTTCCGTGGGTTTTTGGTTTGGTTTGGTTTTTTCCTTTTTAAAGCCTTTATCCAACTGTATAAAAGTGTTGAGTTGTTATGGTTCTGTGAAATTACTCCATGGACCTGGAGAAATCAAGGTATTGCTGAAAATTAAAAGGTGCATGATCAAATGAGGGCTGGTGGAATATAGCAGAAATATTTTACTGAAATTCCTCTAAACACAAAATATGGAGGTATCTTTGCATAAGAGGTCATTGGCTTTTTTTGGTGTGGTGTTTCGTGGGTTTGGTTGTGGTTTGTTTGGTTTTTTTTGTTTGTTTGTTTTGTGGGTTTGTTTTTTGGGGGGTGTGTTGGTTTGTTGTGTTTTTAAGAAAGCCTTCTCTTATTTCATTATCTGGGCTGATCTTTTAAATATCACAGAAGGTTCACCCTGAGTCTTCATTTCCTCCACTAGAGTGATTGACAGTATTTGATCATGAAAAACATTTCCTGTATTGAATGATCTTATTACAAGCGTATTTTCATGTATTTTTAGTCTTTGTTCTGGCATCAAAGACCCTCCCGAGCTGTGCCGGTGCTGCCTCACACGGTGCGTGTCCCGTTCTGCGGTGCAGCCCCTGCCTTGTTGAGCAGAAAAGGCTGCGGGAGCCGTGAATTCCCTGAGCTGTTAGCGCGGGGTCAGCGCTGCACGTGTCTGTGTCACACAACACTATTGCCACGGGAGCTGCGTGATGCCCACAGACCAGGGATGAGACAGCTGGGGCTGAACATGAGCTGCTGCTGCACCAAGGGTGGCCCAGCATCCACCACAGCCCCAGGGGAAGGAGCCCTTCCAGGGTGACGACAGGGCACGCAGAGACCTGAAAGGCGCAGGAGCAGCCTCTGACAGCCCGGGGAGCGCCTGCCTGTGACTCACCTTTTGCTCCAGGTCTGTTTGGAAGGCAGGTCGCTAAATCAGATACACAGTCTGTTGGGCGGGAGCGGCACAGCTGGCAGCGTGTGACAGGGCTGCTTCCTTGTTTCAGTAGCTGACATCTCTCTGAGATCTGGGCAGGCTGGTGTCCCACATTCTGAACGGAGGAGGGAAGGATAGACAGCCCTACAGACAAGAAAAGGTATTGGAAGTCAAGATTTAGCCTCTATTCCCAACTCTCTCTTGCCGTATTTTTTTTTTTATGGTAAGTTTTTTAAGGTACAGTTAAAAGTTGTTGAAAGACAGGTAATCCCAGCCTTTTTGAAAATGGTTACTCACATTATCCTTGCAAAGAGGGGAAGTTACTTGCTACTGATGTGACATTAACCTGTTGAAAGTGAGAACTATCCTAAACAATCGCTGTAGCCTTGACCTGTGTTCAAAGGCCTTGCATTCATTTGTGGATATAACTGAAAATAATTTTTTGCCTCCTCCACCCTCAAAAATCGGTACTACCTGTTACGTGTTGTAGTGGGAGCCGCTAGTTGTTACAAGCAAAACCCAAGCATGCTTTTCCACTCTTGAGGTTACAAATTATACTGTAAAGGTCGGTTGATTTGTTTATTCTTCTGTTGCAATGTAACAAAATAATTTACTTTAAAGATTCTTCTTTTTTTCTATCTTGTAGCCTAGTCTGAAATTAAATAAACAAACTGCCAAGGGCTAATTTTTGTAACAACTACTTGCTTTTTAAAAAAAAATTCAGAAACATTGGTGACCAGAGACAACTCTAATATAAATCACAGAAAATGAAGCTCAATTCCGTGTTTTTTATATTGTGCCTCACTGTCCCCAGCTCTGCCATTGACAGATGAGTGACAGGACAGTGCTCCAAACACTTCTGTCCCGTGTAACTCAGCTTTGCAGCTGGAAGCAGAAGAGCTGAGGCTGCGCTCCTTGGTTGGTCTTAGGGTGTGAGATCCACCTCAGCCTGCTGGGGTGTTAGTGGAGTCAGTGCTTTGTGTTACCTTTAGTTGTTTGTTGTGGGTCAAGTTATTTCCTACTCTCCTGAGCGAGGCTGACATGGAGCTTCAGTCTTTACATGGGTGACTGAAGCAGAATGAACTATTGTAGAGGTGTCACTTTGCTCTGGAGGGGACATTAGGGGTACTGGTCATCCTGTTAGCACCGGCTGGTGAAGGAGAATTCTGCATCATGGGGTGAGGCTGCACCATCCCTTATCTTCGCTGTTTAGATGAGGGATGTCTGCTGGTTTTCCAGGTGCTGACAGTTATTAGCAGTGAGATGTGTACAGGATAGAGCCAAGTCAGTCATGCTATGTACCAAATTGCTTTTTTAGGACTAGAGAGAAAATGTCCATTTCAGATTCTGTTTCTAGACAAAATACAGCAAGAATTATGGCTTGAAAGTAGGAATTTCTAAGGGTTTCAGACGTTCACCATGCAAGCTGTGCAGTTTTGCTTGGCCTACCAGGAGCCTATATTTTTGGAACATCCAAGGTTCCTGCAGTGAGCAAGGCAGATTTAGATGTTTGGAGAACTTTCTGGTAGAGCTGTTTTGTAGGGGAAAAAAAAATAATAATAATAATAAATTTAAGCAAACTTTTTCTAATGAGACCTATGGGCAAAGCCTCCAGATATCACCAGGCTGCAGCGGCTGAAAGTGGCCGTGGAGGAAGCTGAGACGTCTGGGGCCCCCAAACTCAAGTACTGGGTGCAGATCTGGAATGCTGTAATTCATTGCAGACCCTGTTACTTTATGTGACTCCTGACTGGGATGAAAAGGGCAAAAAGAAAAGGTTTTGAGGACAGAACTTCAAGTATGTCATGACCGGGATTACACATCTGAGGCTTGTCTTTAAAAGAGCTTGGAAAATAGTAGAAGAAAATAAGGATTTTAATCTGTAGGTTACTTTGTTTTCCTTCTTAGAGTGGGTGTTTTAATGTTTTCTTCCTGGAAAGAACAGCAAATTATTTCTGTTGACCAACTCTTTCTTGCCTGACTATAAACACTGGGTTTAGTGGGAGGAATTACTCGCTTATTGCCTCTGCTTGCTCCATGTTCCTCCTTCTCCTTGCCTTTAGTCCTGCTCCATTGCATAAGCTGCGCTGTAACGCTTTAAAGCTGGAGCATGTCATCAGGAATCTGCATACTTGTGGTGAGCAAAGTGATACCTGCATATTGGAAGCATTCATTTACAGTGCTGCTATGGCTGTAGATTAGACTGCTGTCTACATAAAATCCAAATATCATACACTTGAGCTGTCCCAGGCAGACTGGCAAGCGTGGGTGCACACAAGGTGACTTGTAGGGCAGACATAACATCTTGTCAACACTTGTGAATTTGCAGAACCAAGTCCCAAGCTGCTGATATTTTTTTTTTTGTAAGATACTTAAAGAGGAAATAATTACTTGAATGTAAATCCTTTTGGTAAACTATCCTTATTCATAGACAGATGTCAGATTTAATTCCATTGAGTTATTTCTTTACATCTAAATTTGATCATTTTATTTCTTTACATTTCCAAAGTAATACTCCGAAATGTTCTGGTCCGGACTGACTCTTTCTGCTGGCTGTGTAGCCACACTCTGGCTGGAGAGGAAAAGCTGATCCCCGCCTTGTGCTGCAAGGCCCAGTGCTTGTCCATTGCACTGAGTATTTTTTAAGAGGCTCATTATAGTTTAACCTTCTAGGACAGAGCAGTTAAGCTGTTTTTCTGTTAATGCTAAGCCATTTAGCATCAGCATATCTAAGTCCACCTCCTACTGCCAAAAGGAACTGGAGAACCCTTCTAGGTCATTGAGGTTGTCTCTAGATTGCCAGCAAGTGGCATTTCTTGAATGCGAATCTTTCTGGCTGAAGGTAAGGACATACCATTGCCTCCGTTGGTTGCTTAATGTGTCCTGGGACAACCAGAGGTCGTGGGCTTTGTAGAGAGAACACTGAACTTCAGCAAAACATCTGTCTGTGTTTTGAGACCTGACAAGGTTTCTGTACTCAGTCTCACAGTTCTGTTCCAAGTAGAGACTGGTTAGTTCCTGAATGCTCATAGCTGAGATTTCACCCAAGCCAGGTGATGTTGGGCATTTCCGTGTGAATCCAGACCATCCACCTCCTGCCTTCTCACCCTGACGTGTGTCCATGAGCAACAGCCGTGAGGGTGACAGGCTCTTACACTAGAGCAAAAACAATAGTTACTGAAGCAAGTGGCTTAAACTCTTAATAGCAGGAAAAGAGAGGTGGAAGTCCATTAGCTAAAGCGGCAGCAAACATCAGCAATGAGTGATTTCCTTCAAGACACAGCAGGTTGATGGTCAGTTTGCAATTCCAGCGTAGCATGGACTTTAGTCGTGACTTGCCAAGGCATAAGGATGGGGTTTACTTCTTGCTGCCTGTCAGTACTAATAGTACAGTCTACCTTTTGCACAGCAAATTTTGTGTACTATCTCTTTCCAGTTTATCAGGCTTGCAATTCATTTTGTGCTAAACCCCCAACAAAACCAAAGGTTAAACAGCTGGGATATAGAAATAGCTTACTTTTGCGTGTCAGGGAAGAGAAGTCTGGTATTTTGTATTCTGGAAGGTAAATAATTATTTTACAAAGAATGCAAATAGATATTTTGTGGAGGTGAGCAAAGAAAATGCTAATAACAAGACTACAACAAAAGGAAGCAAGAAGACATGCTGAGGAAGATGGGGAAGTGAGGCAGCAAGAATCCAACCTCGAAGCACACAGGAGATGACACAACCCAGCTTCCCAGCCAGCCCTCTGAGCATTTCAATGAGGGCAATTACAACAGCATGTTCTGTGGGACCCAGCCATTTAGTAGGACTGGTGTTTTAAACATGTGGAGTAGATAAATGAGAATTTTTAGACAGAACATGACTTTCAGAAATGGTCTTGGCTTTGGCAAAATGGGATCATGTTCATTAAATGTGGCCTTCAGAGACATACAGAGTTAGACTTCTATCTTCCCCTCCCACCACCACCTTTTTCTAAATTAAGAATTTACATGTTAAGCATATGTCAGGCCTGTGCTACTTACCAAATTGTGATGAGATCTTGATTGAAATTGGGTTCTGGTTTTACTGCTATACCCGGTAGAAATTCAGATCACAGTTAAGGCCGTAGCGGAACCTGTAAAATAACGTCATCGGAGTAAGACACCAAATGCTGCACAATTAAGGGTTTTAAAGGAAGTACCTGATTTATTGTGAGTTTTCTGAACTAAAATAACCTGCCAGTGCCTGATGAGCGCTGAGCTGTGTCATCACAGCTTCAACAGTCTCCTTTTCAATTACTGCGGGACCGCAAAGTTATTAACCTGAGGGGCTGGTCAGCAAAGGGAGTTTTTGCTTCAGTGACTGTTACAGTGATGTAATATACACCAGATATAATTCTTCCCTGCTCTTGAATCTGCCGTATATACAAAGCCCAAGGCTTTGAATATGCTTGGGAAGGAAAAATCAGCCTTGACACTCCCAACCGCAGCATGTACAAGCAAAGGACAACCTGCCACCCCCCAGCTGCACCAGCTGCCCGGGAGAGGCAATTCGCTGCCTTCCCCCGCTCCTGCGGGCTGACAGGACAGACAAACTGCCCAAGGAGGCCCTGGGGCTTCCCCGGGGTGTTCAGCAGATTGGGAGAGAGGTGTGGAATTGGCAAGTAGAAAGGGAAAGGACTGATGGACTTTCAAGGAGGGGAAGGAAATAGCTCTGGTGGTTGGGATGCAGTGGAGAGTCTTTTTGTGATGGGATAAGCGTAGTAAAAATGGGGAAAAATATCCGAAGAAGTCCCTCGTTAAAGATTTTGGTAGTACATCATGTTCCAAACACATGGAAATGTAAAGGATGCATCCAAGATGCCTTCCAGTCAAAATGGGCTTAATTAGGGACACCTGAAAGTCAAGTGAAAGGCTAAAATTGATGCCTAGGTGAACAGTTGGTGGTGGCAGAAAACATCTGTGTGGAGAGGGAGGAGGGTGGCTTGTAATGATCACAGTGATGAAGTTTGTAATGAGTTTGCAGCCTCACCAGGTTGGGCCTTGCACCTCTGAAGATCCACAGTGATTCACGAGTCACCTTCTCCTTTATCCGACTAATACCTTGGGATTGATAACAAAGGGAAGTGAAAAAGAAGTTGCCCTGCTGGTTTCAGCCATGAAGTTTCCTGAAGAAGAAGCTTTACTGAGACTAAAAAAAAATGGATTATTTGCCTCTGAATTTCAAGATTTTTTTTCTTTTTCTCATTTCCCTATCAAATGGGTGAAACAAGATAGCCAATTAGCGAATTGTCTGATCACTTTCTTCTGGTACATATAGTACTGTGTTGCAAATGGAAAGGAATCGCCTTCTTCCCGAAGCACGGGTTTGTCTCTGTCCTGTGCCACACCTGACTGTGCCGCTGTCCTGTCCCCATCTTGGCCGGACGATGTGTGTTCGGCAACTGGTGTTGAAGACAGCAGCGCTGAGGGGGCTGCAGCCCCGCCTGTGCTCAGCTGCCCTGAAACACGGAGGAACCCGTTTCGGGGACAAAGCCATGGAGATCTCCCCACAGGCTGATGTGAGTCAGTTTTGCAGATCAGTCAGTTAATGCATTATGGTCATTAAAGCTTTGGAACATGAAAATCCCATCAGAGGCTGATGGAATGAGTGACAAGTCAACCAGTGAGATGGAGAGCCAGTTCTGAGCCATGGGCAGAGCGTGCGTTTGTGGCCATCATCATCATCACTGATGCGATATCCCACAATGATTCCCCAGATGTTCAGTTTGTGTGAACCTGGAGAGATGATGTGACCAACCTTCTTCACTCGCCTGTCAGATCCTGCTCCCCTTGTGAAGGTGGTGGGAATGATAGACCTCCAAGGAGCTGGATGGGCTCCCCACCGGCACCCAGTGCAGAGAGGCGATGACAACATTCATTCACCAAAAGCCAACCAAGCAGGCTGCAATCGCACTGCCTGTCACTGGTGCTCTCTAGGTTTTGTGGTGACATAGGAACTTACATTTTCTTGGAAGGATAATGGGGAAGCCTAAACTCTGTCCCTAAAGGTCACAGATGGGCAGAGAAATGCAGGATGGCTGCCTGCCTTGCTCCTGCTCCCCGGCTAAAGAATGAACTTCAGTCTGCAGGTCTGCCAGGTTAGACTTAAATTCATATGAGAGATCTTTTAATTTGCTTGATTAAAACATCTTTTATTCAAACAAGAAACTACCTTTTAGAAAATTACAGATATTTTTGAGGAAGTGCAAGCTGAATTTGGAGCAGGCTTCGTGCCACATACTCAGCAAAAGCTACATCAGACTCTCCCTAACAAGGTTCCTGGGACAATTTAAATAATCTATTAAGTATCTTTCACAAGGAAATAAGATGTCCCAGAAGGATGAGCTGGATGACCTTTTCTTGAGTCAAGAATTGCCTGTTACACTCTGATGATACATTTTTCTTTTAGTTGTTAGCCCTACAAAATGGACTGCAGTATTATTTTCTGTGAAATTAGATCCTCTTTAACTATGTCTTTTATTTTATGTAGTATGTGCTAAGGTTTTCAGTTGTGTCATGGAGTTGTACTCCTTATGGTAAGACCATATGCAGCTGAAGATGAAACTCAAAAAAAACATCAAGATGATATGAGATACTCTAATGCAATTTCAGTGGCATATTACAACAAGAAGTAAAATCTACCTTTCAAAATATTGTTTATATTCTTGATGGAAAAACAAGTATTTGTGTAGTCACTGAAGAGCTACTGCTGAAAGTATCTGGCAGCCACACTAAGCTGCATCTGACAGAAAGCCTGAGGATGCTGTGGAGAGTTCTGGCTACTGTGTAGCTGAGGAAGGAGCGCTGAGAGAAGGGCTTGTTGCTTCTCAGAACTGCAAGAAGATGCAGAATTATCTGAGAGAGGAGGAAAATCTCTTAGGAGATGTTTGTGCTGTAGATAATGGCAGTGAATGCTGTGCCGGGCTGTAGAGAGGCTCACAAAACACCTGCCCTGGAGGGGCTGATGCTCTCACCTGTTGCTCGGTGGATCTGCAGAATTCCTCCAGAGGCTGGAAGTGATGCTGGAGTTCATGTCTTTGCCTGTGGCTGCCTGGTAGCTCCATCTGCTATGTAGCCTCAGTGGAGAATTGTCCAGAGACCCAAGTACTAAAACCTTGGCACCTGCAAGTAAGTGCTGCTGGCAATCCACACTGAAACTCCATTTTCCGTAGTAAATAATGAACTTGACCTCTCTTAGCAGAGCAGCAATGTGTGTGCTTTCTGTCCGGGTGTACCTGTAATCTTTCTTTTTGCCCTAACTCATAGGGCACCATCATTACCTCTCCCATGATAGCAAACATCTGGTGGGCCAGCTCATGTAATAGGAGAAAGGTATTGGGCTCCCCAAATTCAATACTGCATCCAGCCTAATAGAGCAGTTTTGAGCACAAAGACGCCTGGACAGTATCACTCAGCATCAAGCCATAGACTAGAAGAGGCCAAGGTGCTGGAATATAAAGCGTCTCGCCCTTGGACTTGGTACTGAGGAAGGAGGAGGCAGAGCAGGAGTGCCCCCTCCACCTGCTCCAGGAGCAGCCTTCACTTTGCAGGGTGGTTGTCATCTCTGTGGCCCCTCCAAAGCCAGCCGAAAAGGGGCTCTTTACACGAGCAACTAACCCTCTCTGTGTTTACATAGCGTAAACTGAAGCTCCTGGAGATGCCCCTCTCCTCTCTGATGGGCGAGGGAGCCCTGGTGTTTGATGCCAGAAGCCAGAGGAGATGCCCCTCATGCCTGCTCTGTTTTGTGTGTGCAGCCTTGGCTGCTGCCTTTTCCTCCCAGGCTGCACATGTTTAAATGTCCATGTCCCCGGGAGCAGCTCTGGCAGTGATCCCAAGCTGACCTACATGAGCGTCTCCCAGAAAGAGCAGCTTCTGTGTGGCTGGAGATGACAATTTGAGGAGCGGGGAGATTCTTAACCCAGTTGTTTTTATAAGCGGTTCCCTCGCTGCCAAGCAGCAGCAGCTCCTGCAAAACCCTTGGGGCTTCTCTCGCTTCCTTGCTGATGTGGCTGGGGCTGGTGCCTCTCTGTGGGCCCTGCCTGCAGTGACCCCCATGCCTGAGGGCGCCCCGGGGCCTCAGGAAGCTATTTCTTGCCAAAATCATAGTCTCTGAATAATCAGAGGAGCTGTGCAGATAATAAACCCTTGATGTTTCAACCTGCCATACACACAAAGCAGAGCTCTGAAGTGAAATGACATGCAAAGCTGATGAGAGCAAGTATTGAAGCAGAAAAAGCATTTGGGAAACCTGCAATTGGGACCTGGGCATGTTTTCCTTACTGTTAATTCAAAGCGGTCTGCAGCACGTTGGTGCTGTCTGCACGGGGTGGTGCACACAGGGACACAGAGCTGATGGTCACTGCGGAGCGGAGCCTCGGTCCCCAGCCGCCCGCAGCAGGGGGTCTCTCTGGTTCCAGAGGCCAGGCCTTGCTGCTGTGCTGTGCCCAGGGCCCCTGGGGAATTAGCCATGTCTGGCATCACTAAGGGTCTTGCTGTTGCCTTTCTGAGAAGCTAGAGTAGAAGCTCGACTAGGCAGAATGCAGGTGTTGCAATTGAAAAGCAAAAGCATCATGGCAAAAGTTGTAGCTTACACTGGAGTTGTACAGTTCTGCTGTGTTTCTTTCCCAGGAGGATCTGGGCTGTCCTATGCACTGTTTTGTGTGGTTTCGTAACCAGAAAACTGATGCAGCTGAAAATTAATCTTTGTTTTATGGATGGGGTCCCTGATTGCAAGGGCACAGAGACACCCAGTGTCAACACCAGGAGAGCGCAGGACCACCCTTCCTGACCACAGCCCATTAGAAAACCCGCAGCCTGCACGTAGAGCTGGAGCCTCCAAACTGGCAAGAGCCCCGTGCAGTACTCGCCTGTTCCACCCCGTGGAGCAAAGGTGTGGTTTTGGTGAGCATCTATGACCTGAACCGGACTGATTAATCCAGGAGCCACACCTGTGTGAAACAGAGGTCACGCAGTGCTGAGGCCTGCCCTGCGTGCTCTCTACTCCTGTGTAAGGTATAAATAGTTATTGAGCCTAAAAATGTTTATATTTTCTTTCTATATCTGAAAATAAACTAGGTTAGGTGGTAAAAAAAGCACATTGCTTTGTCTATTTTTCCCTTGAGGAGAGAGGAAGGTGAACTTTCTGTTTATAGACAACACATATAAAGGGTTGTCATCAGTGAGTTTCTCTCATCCCCGTGTTGCGTTGTTACTTGACACTAAACGATGTGCTGATGAGCTCTCTTCACATTTACTGCAAGATCATGGTTTTAGGAGTGTGGTGATGTAACCATGATGAGCTGGAGACAGAAGCCAAGCAAGGTTTGTAGGGAGATACCAATACATTGTGTCAGACCGAGTTTAGATGTAAATGTTGGGCACAGTATTTCTCAGTGCATTTTCACTTGAGAATCTCTCCATCATGCAGGATCCAGGGTGAGTAAAATCAATTTCTAGTGTTTGCTGTCTCCTACCAGCTCTGATGGAGGAGAGAGGATGGGAAAGAGAGAGCAGGGAGTTCATTCAGTTTCCATTGCCCCGTGATATTTTTTCGCAGAACACTTTACCCACCACAACGCCGGTGCGGTGCCCGGACTCCAGCACCTCCTCCAGAAACAGCACAGGACTGTTCCCACTGCCACCGTCTCTCCCCAAAATTGCCAGCAGCCGCCTGCAAGTGGGGGCATCACTGCTTGTCAAAATGAACCATGGTAACTGGAGAGAAGAAAGGAGTCTCCGGGGGTTTTTAATATTCAAAAAATCCTGAAGTACATGTGCAGTAATATAAAAAAAGCCTAATTTATTTTGCATTTGAATAAGTCCTTTGGTGAAGAACTGAATCAAGAAGACTGGCAACAACTGCTCAAGCAATGTAAGTACAGCAAAATTCAGTGGCCCCACTCACCTGAGATCAAAAGACAGTCTGAGAAATTGCCTTTGAAAACACGATGCTGGAGGGAAAGGTACAATCTGGATGTTGGTTTTCATTCTTTATAAACATGACCATACAGCAGCCTCCATACTTGATGTCCTGACCACAGCTGCTTGGAAGATGCCGTGCTAAGCCGCCCTGGCTTCGGGCAAGAACTGCTTGAAGGAGCACCATGGCAGCCGGTGCCTGCAGGAGGTGTGAGGAGGGTCCACGGCTCCTGGTCAGCCATTTGCACAGCAGAGTGAGTGTCCCGGCTCCTGCAGCCCCTGCTCTCCTCTCACCGGCTGTCAGCCACCCCACCCTCTCCGAGACACCGGTGGGAAGGTGCCCTGTGTGCCGAGGCCGTGGCGGGGCCCAGGGGGGCCGCTGGGATGTGCCGCAGGGCACTCCTGCACCAGCGAGAGCAGCCCTTGTTGTCCTGCACTGAGGTTTACTGAGCTAAACATGCTCATGTTGGAATTAAATCCAAATTTACACCGACAAAGAGAGCATGAGATCATGTGAAGTTGTCTTTTGTGCAGGCTTAAAACTACACCATTCAGGATGTGACGAATACTGCTCACAAAGATTCAAGCGACCACCCAGGAGTTAATATGATTAAGATAATTTATTCCTTTTGTAATTCTAAGAAAGCTTTCAGGTTCATCAAGCAAGTGGCTTCTGTTCCTTTTATCCTGGAATGGGTACACCTACTAGAGCTCACTGCATGTCACTGTGACAAAATACATTCTCTGAGCCTTATCTAAATGAAAAAAAATCCAGATTATTATAAACATTTCTATTCACATCAAAAGCATTTTTATTTTGCAAGCATTTCTTTGTTATTTCCTACTTAGACCTCACAGCTGCTGAGAGGGGAGCTGGCACCACTGCTCAGCCTTCCCACCTCCTGTTGCTGAACCAGGGGGGTTTCTGCTCCTGCACCAGGGCGTTTGGTCACATATGCCAAAATAACCCATCCAGGCTTGGAGCTTCAGCCCCAGGAGAGTTGGGGAGCGCTGTGGGATCCAGTGTCCCAGCATTGCTCTGCCAGCTTTACCTGTGCGCACATGGGGAGAACGTCCCTCCTGCCCCACAAGTGCCCATGACCAGACGTGAGCGATGGCCACCGAGGTCTCTGCAGGGAGCCAGGAGGAGAGCAAGAGCCAGCAGCACACACCTTCTGCTGAAAGGCAGCTGGCCTGGTGACACATAGCCCTGGGCATCTGCTGGGCCTGATGCAGCAGGCGGAGCAGGAGATGCACTGCTAGTGCTGGGACGTAACACCAGCAGGAACGGGCTCTGCGTGAGGAAACACCTTGTGCTGAGCCCTGTGCTGCTGGGACAGGGCTCCTCCTCAGCCCTGTGGAAACAGGGGAGACCAGAAGCTCCTTTCCAAGGACAGAGCTTGCTCAGGCCCTTGGAAGGACGGGCAAATGTGGTTGCTGGGGCCTCACCTGCAGAGCAGAGCTGCAGCACATGGGTACAGATGCTGCTGCAAGACAGTGGAGTAGCACCTGGCCTGGCGATGCAAGTCCCATAGTTAACTGAGGGGCAGTTTTTTAGCAGCTCTTTCTTATTCTGCCAGTAGTGTATTTCTTCGCAGTTGCACCTCTGTGAAGACGCCACAGTCATGTTATATAAATCAGTTACTCATTGCTTCAGTGACTGAAATACCAGCCAGCCTTGGAATGGCTCAGCTAAAGCAGCAAACCTGGCAGGGGTGAGAGGGAGGACGGGAGACCTCCTGTGAGCCCAGCAGGGCGTGGGGTGCAGGCAGTGATGAGCTGAGCCGAGAACAGGCTTTCCGTCTGTCCAGGACTTGTCAGCAGAAGGAAAATTAACCTATCCAGCATGTTTTAATCACAGCTGCAAGCCTGCAGGGTGCTGGGCTGACACCGGGCTGCTCCCTGCAGCTCTCCCTCCTCATGTCCAGTGAAGCCCCTTTGGCTCTCGCCACAGCAACCACATGAACTCTTCGGTCCTTCAGCCTCGAGTGAGGCAGCAGAGCTGAGACCTGCCTGGGCAGAGGCAAAGCCTCCTCCTGCCCCTGGGAAGAACAACCCCATGCACCAGCTGAGAAGCACAGGGCTGCTCGCAGCAGCCTTCTGCCCTCCTCCACTCTTTATTTAGAAATAATTTGGTTTTAAAACACATTAGTTTCTCGACTGATGCTACTCAACAGTTCGCACATCGCAGTGCTCAGCAATGCCCCAAGGCATGAGCCTGCTAGTGGTGTCAGCACGGTCAGTTCCTCACTGCCAGAGGTTCCTGTGCTGTCCTTGTCCCCGCAGGGCCTGTGCATGGTCTGGGTAAGAGGACAGGAGGGTTTTCCCAGGGGTTCCACCCAGCCCACACAGTGCTGTGCCAGCCTGCCAAGGGCTGTCCTGGGTGTCTGCAGCGTCAGAGACCAGCTAATATCTGAATAATCGTACAAGGTAATTACAGGGTTACTTTTGCCCTCTAAAATACAGTGCTACCTCATAATTAAAAATAAAGATAATGGCAATCCTAATTATTAGGCTTTCACTAGGCTGACAGAGGCACACATGGCATTGAAAGAACTGTTCTGGCAACCTGATCTTGGCCCCCACCAGCACCTCCCCACAATGCTCCTGGGGAAGCCCAGGAAAAATTCTCACACCGAAAAGATAGAGTGAGGCATTCATCTCCACATAAACCTCACCAAATGCCATGCAGATCTGAGGAACAAGAGGAACCTGCCCTTGAGCATCCCTCAAATTTCGACACCTGCAGCAATCCAACCTGCAGGCTGCTGCTGACACTCACCTCTCAGCCACCTCAGCATCTCAACCATTGCAATTTTAACATGAGTCATAAATTACACCATGTTTCACCTGTTAACATCCACACAGAAGATAATCACAGCCTGGTATCTCTTCATGCTTAAAATACTCTAGCAAACACACCACCTTGTTCTTCCCAGCTTTCCCAGCCGCCACACCCTGGTGTGCTGGGGAGGGGAGGGAAGGGCTGTGCGGGCTGCCCCAGGCTCCTCTGCCGGGCACAGGCGGCTTCTGCTGGAACCAGGAGGGCTGGAAGGTCTCCCCGAGTTCAAGAGCAGCTGAAAGTCTTGCTCTCACTAATGATGAAGCAACAAAATATTGCATTAAAAACACCAGCCCCGCAACAACAACAAAAACTAAGCACTTCGGTACTGTTTGTAAAGCACTGCGGAAGAGATGCCAGGTTATTCCTTTCCAGCTTTTCTCACCTAATCTCTAACACAAACCAGCTGTGTTCAATTTAGCTTTTTGCAGTCGGTGGCCATTGCAGATCCTCTCTTCTACACCTGAACAGTTGGTCTGGATCTGACCAGAGAAGTAAACCAGAATTTCTCCTTGAAACTGCTTCTTATCTCCCCCCTCTCCCAGGCCAAGAGGAATGAGACAGTTCCACAACCTCCAGTCCAGAGGAACCATCAAGGCACCGAGAACTGCTGTGAGGGTGGTGATGCTCAGAGGACTCAGACCCAGCAGAGCTGAGATTCGTGAAAACTCAGATTAATTCAGAGCCCACTGGATGTCATCTGTGCCCACTAAAAGCAGGTACAACACCAAAGTTAGACCAGGTTGCACAGGGCCTTTCTCAGCGGAGTCTTGAGTCTCTCCTAGGGTGGATATGATGCCACATGTCAGGGCAGCCCCTTCCAGTGCTGGACCACCCTCATCGTGAGGAATTTTTTCCGTGTATCAAATCAGAATTCATCTTGCCACAATTCGTGTCCCTTGCCTCTTCTCCATGTACCTCTGAGCACCACCTTCTCTGTGCTCTCCTTGGAAGCAGCTGTAGCCAGCTTGGCCTTCTCATCTCCAGACTGGACATCCCTGGCTCTTGCAGCCTCTTCTGCTACATCCTGTTCTCCAGCTCCAGAACCATGTCCATGGCCTCCAAGGGATACGCTCCTGTCTGACAGTCTCCCTCTTGCCCTGAAGACCCCAACACTGGACACAGTCCTCCAGGTGCAACCTCATGAATGCTGAATCCAATTAAGATCCCACCATTAGAGGAAAGACACTTTTGCAAGCTCTGTCTCTGACTTTGCCTTGCAAGATTAAGACTTGAGCAAGGACCTGAAGGGCTCAAGTACATGTCCTGTGTGTAAGCTCTGAGCTGAGGGCCTGCTGCTGGGGTGTGAAGGGTAGAAATTCAGTTCTTGGAGGCCTGTCCATTTGGGGAGACAGCGGATTTGCCCATACTCCTTGATGAGTCTCTTCAGGAGTGTGCATGGGTCCCATTCACACGTGCAGCTGGTGCTTCCCACCAGCAACACCATCAATTTCAACCAGACAAAAGACATCAAAGCTCCCTGCTGAATAAATCCACATCCCCAGCCCTTAGTTTATCACAAAGCAGATCAGATTCCTCTCAACAGATGGGGTTGGACCTGCAGAGGCAAGTGTGATTGCTGGGAGGGGGGCCGAGGACTTGAGGTACAGAACCCCCAGGGTTCTGCCCTGCACCCAGGCACCTCTGGGCTCTGCTTGCAATGCTGCATTGAAAACAACCAAGCAAAGCTGGGGCTGCTGCAGCGCTGCCTTTGCTGCTGTGCAGGCCAGATTGCTGAAAAACAGGAATAAAAGTGATAAAGTCCAAACGTCTGAGAACCAAGGAGCACTGAGATAAGGTACATCACAAAGGTGGCCCTACAAGCCAGCTCCCCATCAGGTGACTGTGCCCCATTGACCCTGTCCCTGCTCCCCATCCCATCTTCCCCCAGGACACCCCCTGGCCAGCTCTGATGCTTTCATGCTTAGTCCCTATGTAAAAGCAGCCAGGAGCAGCTTACCCCATGTATCTGGGCTGTGACTGAGGAGCACCAGGGCCAGGTTTCCTCTTCCTCCTGGTTAATCAGTGCTAATTGATTGATTGGAACTCACCCCCTGCGCTGCTGCTTGGAAGAAGAGAGGCAGCACCACTCTGCCTCAATGGAGCACACGTGACTTACTTGCCTTCAGAAAGCCACCAGCATCCTTTCAAAAGCAGCTGGGCATGTTGCCCAGCGTAACAAGAAATCATCGTTTCAGTGTGACCCGGGGCGGCCACATGCCTGCTGATTACTCTGACACCTCTTCCTGGAGAGAGACCGACAGTGACAGTGCCTAAGTGTCACTCAGGTGTGGTGGCCATGGGTTGTCAAGTGCCTTGAAACCCTCTTTCCTGACCTTGTGCTGCACCAAGGCCTCTCGGTGCATTTAGTACATGCCACCCAGGACAGTTTTTTCCATCATCCTTCCCCTGGGGGTGTGAGGGATCTGGAGAACAAAACCAACATGGCAAGCTAGTATTTGTGTCCAGGGCTGGAGGAGCCCTGGGGAGGGCGGCAGGCGCCCGGCTGCCCCAGAGAGCAGGCAGGGGGGCCGGAGGGGAGCGGGGAAGGAAGTGGTGGTTTCCATCAGCAGCAGGAGGGGAAATCCAGCAAGACGGCTGCTTCGTCAGTGCCTGAGCCTCCCAGCAGGTCACGTCATCTTGCTGAAAAAGTAGCTCGTGCTGGGAAAGCTAAAAATTGACTCGGGATTATTTAGTCACCAGCCACAAACTGGATTATGGGCATGAACACAGTGCTGCCCCGGCACCCTCAGCACCCAGAGGCAGGCTGCCTTGGCTCTCGCACGCCTTGTCCCCTCCTGTCCCTGGCAGTGTGGGATGGGGACATGCAGCTGGCAGCCCTCGAAAGGCAGCTCCAGCCAGACAGAAATCCTGCGGCCGCGCTCCCCTCGCCTGCCATGGCAGCGGCAACGCCAGCCTCTGCTCTGCCTGCACCCAGCCCAGAGCCGGCTTGGGCCGCAGCCGCCCTGCGCATCACTGCGAGCCTGCAGAGAGAGGGGACGTGCCCAGGGGACATACCGGGGTGGGGGGAGATGAGCCACTGAGCTGGTGGGAGCAGGCGCAGGCTTTCTGATTCAGTTATTCCCCTCCAACTGGGAGCCCTCTCAGACATCCTTCCAGGAGACCGCATGGTTCAGAGATGAGGCTGGCCTCAAATGCCACAGTTTTGTGCATTTTAAGACAGGAGGAAGGTGCCCCAAGAGGCCACAAGAAAGGGGATGGCAGGATCCCAAGAGACTCCCCCTTCCCCCCCACCTCGGGCAGAGGCGCAGTGCTGCCAGGAAAATTGAGTTAAAAGGTGCGGTGGCATCTTCCCTTGCCCCATGAGGGTTGAAGGACATGACTATCTGAGGGTCAGCAAAAGGAGACCATCGATTCTGGACAGCCTTCTCTGTTGTGCTGTTACCTTCTTTTTAAAACCTCTTCAGGGTGCGAAGAAGTAGGGAGGAAGCCAGAGAAGTGGTAAAGGTGGTGATCTCAGATCTGCTTGCCATTGACTTGCTGCTCACCAAACAGAGTTGGCAATTAACTGTCTAAAAAGTGGAGCATGAAGGAGAGCTCAAGGAAGGATCAATCAGCTGTTTCACATAAAATAAGCTGTTCTGGATTGCTCTGGTCACCTAAGAGTGAGACATCAAGGGACAAAAAGCTGGGAGAGATATCTTTCTTAAACTCCATTTTAAGTCACATGCCCCAAATGTAACTTTCCACCCCACATTGTTTTGGGGGGACGAACTGCTCAGGTCTGCAGGGAGGATTCTGCAGCTTCTGAGAGAAAGGACCTCTCTGATCGTAGGCTTGTAACTGGCAGCTTGAATTCAGCCTGTCAGATACATGTGGATTAGATTCAGGCTAAAGTACTGGCTGTACTGGTACTAGAGAAATGTTTTGATCCTTGCCAGAGAAACGAATTACTAGCTGGGTCTACCTGTCATACAGTGCACTGAGCGCTCCGGCCTCGGTCCAGCAAAGTGACGACATGCCCCATACACAGCACATGGAGATTCCCACGGAAGTTGGCATAAGAGGCCAACACCCTCCAAATCAGGCCATCAAGCGGCAAATAATGCAACTGCTGGATATAGTTCTTCAGAGTGATGAAGCAGTGAGTCACAGCCATTTCCCAGTCGATACGCCTTTGGTCTGTAACACTGGTTTTCACTGCAAACATTTTAAGTTTCTCCAGTATGTGCCTCACCCTTCTTATTTACAGGAATTAGTGAGGCATTTCATAAAAAAAAAGGGGGGGAGGGGCTTCCTATTAAAGCAAGGAAACAATGACAAAGCAAGAGATACTAGTGATAAAAAAGTACAGCTTGCCTGGCAAAACACCTATCCTATTATCTCATTGACAAGGCACATACAGGAGAAATTATAAGTAGCAGCAGTGGTAATGCCTGGGAGTTGCACCTTGGCACTGCTGTCTCTGGCCACCCCTCCCTGGCTCCCGTTGGCAGTGACGTCCGAGGGCAGGGACAGCAGACAGACGGAAAATCTCTGTCAGCTCTCCGAGCTGCTCTGCCGGGCAGCCCCGAGCCCGGCGCTCACGGGGACACAGCAGGCAGGCGAACCCCCGACACCCGATCCCAGGAGAAACGGCAGTGGAGAACAAGGCTCTTTGTTAGGAAACACGGGTTTTCTCAGTGCAACTAGCTGACAGGCACAAGGGGAAGAGTCAGCAGATGGAGATAGTAATTGTTTTTAACTCTTTGTCCTGATGCTTGAGATGACGGTGTAAAATGCACCCTTGGCTACGATAATCCCCGTTCACAGCAGGGAGAAAGGCATTGTGCCACTACTATGATATTGGACCAAAGGCAGGCAGGAGGAGAGCCAGGAGAGCTGCTGTAGGCTGGCTCTCGGGCCATATCTGGGAATGGGGAACACCATTATTAATTTCTATCAGGAGGGCTCCGTTAAGAGTGTAACTGTGTTATGGAGAACAGTGAAGGAAACAGCCTGTGCACCACCCCGTTGCCTGCATATTTTTTCAAAGATGCTGAAGACATGGATGTATACAAGCATTTAATTGCATGACCCTCGTAATATGGGACAGACACAGACCCTACCTCAGAACCAGCCTGGTATTCCGGAGTGGTTGCAACAGGATCCCAATTTCTTTTGGGTTTCAAACCAGCACACATCACTGGGAGCAGGGGGAGCAGATCAGTCCCAACCAACGGCTCAGCTGACTGACAGTAACTTGGGAGCTTTGGTAATCACAAACATGTTACCTTTTCAGAGTCAGGCCAAGCTCAGCAGGTGGGATGGAACTTAACTAACTTAACTTGACTGCTTCAGATTCTGTGTGCCTAGCCTAAGATCTGTATTTAGCCAAGATATTGACTCCTGGCTCTAAAACCCAGGCAAACTTCACCTACCCACCCTCATGTGAAGGCTGTCTGCGTGGGGCACAAGGACCTGATCTCATGGATCGAGCGAAAAGCACTGAGTGCATCTCCTCCAGCCCACCGCAGCCGCGGGCACGTGGAGCAGTTGCACATTGCAGCAGGACTCCAGCAGGGTCCTCTCCACTTACAGCAGGGTCTGGGCACCACAGTGCCAGCTGGTCATCTGCCACTCCAGAAAATAAAGTCTAACTGGGCCAAAAGTATAGGGCACAGCTCATTTCCAACAGATGACCTCACTGATGTGTTAGTTGTGACACCTAATGATGGTCAGTATGGCAACAACCCCTGGGTGAGACGCATGCCACACTCCAGTTTACGACCAGCACAAGGAGGCAGTATGTACTCCAGCCCTTTGGTGGAAAGTGTGATGTTCTGCACCAAATGCAAGACCAAGCTTGGACCCCTGTTCCCCTTTTTGTCTTCAAAGCTGATTTCTTCATTGACGCAGAATCTCCACAATGACAATAGGAAACACTTTAAAAACAGCCTGTGGCTGAAAACCACTGGCCCAGCAGCTGCTTGCAGGTGGAGGGCTGGGGCATGGGAAGCCACACCAGGCTCCAAGAGCTGGTGGCTCATGTTTTGCAACCATGTCCTGGCCACAAATCTCTGTGTCAGCAGAGAGTGGGGCAGCAACCAAGGGGCTCCAAATAGCCCAAGTGAACAAGCAGGAATCTGACAGGAAGCTGAGTGAGAGACAACCCAATAAAGACATAATGTAATTTAAAAAAAAAAAAAAAGTAGCTCAGAGAACAGGAAACTCTTGGGTGGGGCTTTTCTTCTGACCACCTTGCAAATATGAAAAGGAGGATGAAGAGAAGTGATCTGCAGATGCCTGTGGCGTGGGCAGCGCACGGGGAGGAAGGGGAGGGTGCAGAGAGCCCCACCAGCAGCAGCTGGCAGTGAGCTGAGCGAGGCGTTCACCTACCGACGGCTGCCTGCTCTCCCCGGGCAGCTGGGCTCACCTCTCCTGGTGGCCCTTGGGCTGGCACCTAGGAGTTCCTGCAGGTTGCTTATAGGTGCTTGGAGATGTCCCAAGGCTGTGCCCTGCCTGCACCACGTGCCTGTTGCCTCAGCTAGGACTGAGTATCCCCAGGAAATCTTCCCTCATGTTGTCTTCGCCCATGGCACAGTCGGAGGATGGCAGGGAGGAGGGATGCAGGACACCTGGCTGCTCTGACTTGCTCTGTTTAGGGTAACGGCAAACTCCTTCCTTAAGGGAAGGGAGTTGTACAACCAGTTGTGTATTCCTGCCTTCTGCGGTTTCTCATCACACAACCCTGCTTTCTGATAAACCAAGCGATACATGTCAGGGCCTCTGTTTGCTCCCCAGCAGCGGGAATTGGTGGGTAAATCCTGGTTATAAAAATGCTGGCTTTCATGGGGGCCCTGTGATAAAAACAGAGGTGGAAAGGGAATAGGCAGGAAAATTGAAGTGCTGAGATGCGGGACACATACAAGGAACTGGACATTGGGTACAGCGTGGAGGTAAATCCCTTTCCACGATAACAAAATGCAGATGAGAAAGCCTTTCATCAGGGTGCTCCAGCCTCAACCACCATTTAGCTACAGTAGCAGAAGGCTTCATGTATCATGAAGAAGAGATGATGGGGTAAACAAGCAGAATTATACAGAAAATAAGAAAAGCCAAAGCTAATTAGCAGCAGAGCTTCCCGTGGTGTAGTCTGTGTTGGGACACTCATGCCTCACTGGGGTTGCTCCTTCTGGCGCAGAATACAGGATTGTTTTCACTCTCAAAATGGACAGGATTACTCAGAAAGTGAGAATGAAGAGCCCTGGGAATCCATCCCTGTTTTTCAGCTCCACATTCCCATAGCCCAAGGGCAGCTGCAGATACTCCTCCTAAGGAGCTGTTCTCCTTAGTTTCTATGACAATTTTTGTGATGAATTCTACCTGGATTTGGAGAGGTTTTAGATTAAAACCTGGCAGCAACCTGGCTGTGCTCCTCTGGAGAAATGAAGCTGTCAAGTCCGAGCTGTTCAGCCAGGTTTTATGAAAATGGGGAGGAGGGATTGCTTTTAAGCAAAACAGCTAAACAGCAATAACTTGGTTTCGAAGGTCAGTAACCTGGCTGCAGTGGCACTGTTGCAGGAGACAGAGGTGGTTGTTAAACTCCTTTTCACCCAGGGAGGCTGTGCTGCTGCCACACACTGCCAGCTGCAGCACCAGGGAGCACAGGGACTGCTGAACAAAACCCGGTGTGAGCCCCACAGGGCAGCGCTGTCGGAAAAAGACACAGAGGAGTTAGAGCTTGCCCAGTCCTCCCTGTTCAGCTATGCCAGCATCAGCACCCTCGGGCTTTGTACTTTGCTAACACGGTATGTAAGATGATTTCGGATCACTCCACTCAGTGCTTACTGCAGATCCCTGCCAGCATGCCATATTGATACCTGCTCATTCATGCCCATGCAGTGTGCATCATAGGCAAAGAATGTCAGCAGCAGAGCTGGAAGGTGCAGCTGGATGAAACAGGGTTGTTCTTATGGAGAAAAATACCTGGGAAAAAAAAAAATACCACCTAGTAGAAACCAGTCTATATCCATATGTAAGCCAGATCCTTGGGACTGTCAAAGCCCTATTGTTTGCCTCTGCATTTCTGCCTATCCAAATCAAAGACTTTCACACTCAAGTCCTCTGAAGTACCCGAGCACTCCTGCTGTCAGCACTGAGGCACCTGACCTGGGGAAGACCTTCATACCTCGCAAGGGGCACAGCAGTGCAGGAGAGGATGGCAGCAGTGGATTCCCACCAGGTGAAGGTCTGCACCAGGGCAGCTGTCCTCATGCTGGCTGGACACCCTGTGTGCTGCATGCCTAGCTCTGCGGCACTTTTGGCAAAGGTGTCGGGTGTCTCTGTGTCACGGAACGCACCTACATGGCTCAGTCACTGGTACCCAGCAACAGCCAGAGCCATTCACCACTTTCCTGAGCTCTGGATTAATTTTTAGTCTGCCTTTCATAAAGGCAAGAGACTTGTATAATCCCAAGGCCTGTCTGCCTGTTTTTTTCTCCAGAATCCCCAGTTAAACATGATCGAATTGATCAAATTTAGCCAAGATACCTCAAATATACTGGAGTTCCTACTGACAGTCAGTGGCTGGCCACAGAAGAGAGAGAAAGAGAGACCCATATCAGCGACCCTGTCCATGGAAAAGGAGTCTGAGCTCACCAGGCAGGGGCTTGGTTTGATGGCAGACGACACATCACTCGGCACATACCCCAGCCGCCCCTCAGCACATGGGCACAGCTGAGGTGGCCATGCCGCCATCTGCCTCTGGCCCAGCAACAGCATCACCAGCAACTCAGAGGAAGTTGGGAGCCTGGTTTTATCTGTTCAACAGCATGTTTCCTGATGCTGTCAAAAAGCGGCAGCTTGCAGTGCACAAGAAGTGCATTTTCCTATGTTCATACAATATTTCTTTGGGTTGTTTTTGCAATGACATTTTTAGTTGCTGTTTCTATTTCATTTTCCTCTCTCTTTGGGTGTAACTGCACTCATGCTACCCCAGTTAAGAATCACTGGCCATTTAATAGTTCACCTTTCATTTTAAGCAGTCACATTTGTACAGTGCTACATCATTAGCTAATTTGTGCGTTACCTAGCATTGTTACCTGCCCTTTGGGGCTGCAAGTGACTGGACTGGTTTGACTCCCATACGAGGGGCAGCAGAGTGCCTCTCAGCTGGGAGGAGAATCTGTTGAGGAGCCAAGGATCACCCTGTGGTCACCTCAGTGGGTAGAAGAGTTCCTGCTCCATTTCCAGATCAGCTCTCCCCTTCCTCCGCTCACTGGCTTTGTTTCTTTGCAGACTGGTACCAAACCCAAGGGGAAAGAAGCTAACCTGGCAAGAGGGACGGAGGCAGCTCTGCAAGTCTAAATGGATGCCCTTGCAAGACACAAAAGCGAAGTGTGCTTTGCGTAACACAGCAGTGGAAGGCAGATTTGGGCCATCAGAGAGACTGAGGTGCTTAGCCAGACACCCACCATCTATTTTCCACACCAGCTGGGCCCTGCCCTTCTGTCAGGAGAAAGGGGACAGGAGCCAAACATGCTAGATGTTAAATCCTGCCCCAGGCAACTCTTCTGGCTCTTGGTCAAATTCCCCTGGCTCTGAAGAAGGGTCTGCTCACCTGCTCTGGGCATCACAGAAGTCCTCTTCCCATCAGATCACTTCTCAGCCCCAGGGTCTGAAGTCCCTCCTGACACATCATCTCTCCTCAGGCCTTTCGCCAACACTCAGCCCTTTCACCTGTCTCCTTCCCTTACATTCTCCCCCTCCTTTTGGTAAAACAGGGTGAGCAAACAATTTGTGCTAATTATTCCTCCAGAATTGTGCTGCAAAAGAGTAACTTCACAGGAGGCCGTAAGGCCAATTAACATTTTATCAGCACTGGAACAATCTCCCTTTGTTCCTGGGCCACGTAACCTGTACCCTGCACCCTGCTGCTTATCTTGTGTCAGCTCTGACTCTTCAGCAGATTTAAGTCACTAAAACATCTGAAACTAACTCACTAGAAAAAAACAAACAAACAAAACCAAACCACAACACCACAACTAACCAAACCCTACAACCAACCAGTTCCTAAGAGGCAAGTGGTCAGGACTACATGGGCTAGAGTACATGAGAAAGCCATGAGGACAAGGGCAGAAAGGAGCAGGAAAGGGCAATGGTCCTTCTCACAGTGGCAGCAAGTCTCTGGGTATTGTCAGCCGCTGGTGGAACCACAAATGGTCAGTCAGTGCCCTCTAAAGGATGGTCAGGCAGGGCCATACTCCCTGTCTTCTCCAAAACCACCAGGTTTGGCCATGTCATATCCTGACTCTAACCCAAAATGCACTGGAATCCACAGACACCACAAAACACAACTGAACAGTTACTATGATACATACCAATGGCAGTACCTTACTTCCCACCTCTTACAGGTATGAGCATTATTATAAGGCAGTTATGAATTGCAGTACAATCCCTTTGAACTGAGAGAAAAAAATACCATGGCATCAGTGGTGAGGGGACCAGGGTCAGCTTTGGCCAGAAAGCCCATGTCCTGCTATAGGTGAGCTGTCTGTCTCCTTTCACTAGTGAGAGCCACAGTTTGATGATATAATAAATTGAGCTGTAACGTCCTAAAATTGGGTTAAAAGCAGTGTGTGACATGAAGCACTCACTGATATAAGCTCTTCATGGTGGATCCAAACAATGATGATGGTTTAATTTCATACTAGCAGGCTTTATGCAGGTTCTGTCACCATGTGTCCAGGGCAGGGTTTCGTGGCACTTCATACAGCTAATTTGGAGGTTTCACCACCTGTTCCTTCCTGCTCTCCAACTGGCCCTTTTTCCTGAGTCACCAGCTTCCTTCAAACACAGAGCAACCTCTCTCTGGGCACCAGCTCTATGCAGGTCTATTCCTGCCTCAGATATCAGGTTTTGTGTCCAGCTCCTGCAGAAGATGTTTGCCCAGACCCTCCTGCAACTGATGCAACCTTTTCAAGTCACCCTGGAAATGTGGGTGCAGCACAGAAACTGTGGTGGCAGAGGGAGAAGGGAGCCTGGCAAGCAGGTCTGCAAGGTTCTGAGGTGGGTGCAGCATGATGGAGCTGATATGCATGGACCAAGGTGAAGAGTAAGAGTTCAACCAAGCCAGCACAGACTCAGTAGGAGTTCATTCAAGCATGATTCTCATTATGAGGGTCCCATAAGGGCTTATTGTCACCAGCCAACACCTCATGCTGTGCTTGAGCTGTGTCTCCATGCCCCACACACCCCACACACACCTTCCTCAGCAGACATCCTTGCCAGCCCACACTGCTGCCGCAGACCAACCCAGGGCAGCAGGAGGAACTGCGCAGCCATGCATGGAGCTTAGTCCAGCCCCACCACCCTGGCAGCCACCCTGCCCCTCTCTGTCCTCTCCCTGGCTCAGTTTCACCAGGTCTGTGAATCATATTCTACTTCAGTTTCCATTTGCCTGTTGGTTTTCCTCTTTGTACTTCGTTTTCAAATGGTCCTTGCACTTTTCTTTGGCTCACCACATGAGTTACGATAATTAGTTCTGGGCTGCCAGAGCCTGCAGGGCTGTGCTGGAGGAGCTGCAGGTTGGCATGTCAGAGACAGCCAGGTTTTGGCACTGGGTTAGAAGATGTCCGGCTACTGATTCAAAGGTGGCAGGACTACTATGAAATGGTCAAAGGGCCTGGAATAAGACCCGTGAGAAAAGTTTAGCAGAAAGCAACATTCATGGAGTAAGAAACAGAAATATATCCTGCATGTGGGCAATCTCAAGTCATACTGAACAGCTAAACGACTTCATGCAGAGAAACTGGCCAAAGCATCCCTTGTGATTTGGTTCTGCCGGTTCTTGTGGCAAATGAATGAACTGTAGCTTGTGCAGTGAAGTCCGTGTTTTCTCTCAGGCAACACACACTTACGCTACTGCCATGAGCCTTTTGCAAAAGGAATATACAGACAAAATCTCCACAACATGAAAGGACTGGCACGCCATCGTGCACATGGCAGAACAACAGCAACCTGTTCCAGAATAGGGAGCAGCAGGTTGGTACGTGGTGGCACAAAAACCACTGTGACATGTACATGCTAATTTAGCAAAGTCCATCCAAAACAGATTACCTGCTCATGCCAGAGCTCACTCCAGTCTGACCCACTCACTAAGCCAACACCACAAGACCAGCATGAACACTTTCCAATGCATGCCCTGCAAGAGAGATATGGCTTTGTTAGGAGAAAAGTAGTTGGGGAAAAAAAACCAAAACCACAACAACAACAACCAGGAAAGGAGAAGGTCAAAACTTTCTGCACTTCCACTGGGGACAGAACAAGAAGGAACTACAAAAATGGGAACTTGGGTCAGATATTAGGAAAATAATTTCCAAGTTAAGGAGTAAGGCCCCTGGAATAGACTGACTTGGAGATTACTGAATTGCCATCCTTGGAGGATTTCTATGAAAAAGCTTGAAAACTCTTGGTCAGGATGATACAATGTTCTCACCTGGGGAGAGAACGGACTAGGACACTTACCATGCTTCCTTCCCGTGTCTTCCTCTTCCTCCCTCCCCAACCCCCCCAATTCTTTAACATCTTTAACAGTCTACAATCTGTCATTATCTAGAAATATGGCAGTAACTCTGTTTCCCCAAGCATACAACACAAGTCACTGTGTGGCATTTCAAGGACACTCAGGAAGAGCAGCATGATACTCAAACGTTTTTGCTTTGAGTACTTTGGCTCTTAAGGAACAAACTGATGAAAGGAGAAAGCCTCAGACTAAGCAATTCTCATTCTAGCCGGTAAAGGGCAGAGGAAAAGAGAAACACTAATCTGTTTTTGACAATACCTTAATTTTGTGGTTTCTAAGCAAGGGGGGTGGACTGTATCTGGCAGAGGAGAGAGAAATGGAGCAGAGTATGTGGCCGAGGGGAGGTGGCTGGATCAGGGACAGGGATGGTGCAGCATGAAGCTCATTCTCAGGGAAGGAAGAAGGAGTGACAGACGAGACACAGCTGGAGACCTAGATCAGCGTGACAGCCAGGCAGGGACTGTCCCCCTCCTGCACCATCCCTCTCCTCCAGACAGAACCATCCCAGAGAGCTCTGTGCCCAGGCCAGACCTGGCTCCAGGGCCTCTTCCTTCACCCATCCATCTTTCCAACAGTATCTCCCAGGGCTTGAGACTTAACTAGTTCTTAGAGTGAGGAGGGGGAGACACAGCGTACTCCTGTGGAGATCTGAGGGGAAAAATGCTGCGACATTCCAGACCAAACTCAGCTCAGTACCTTCCCATTCCCCCGGCTGCACTTGACATCAGAGAAACAATCCCATCACACAAACCTGTTGCTTTGTTTTCTTCAGGCACATTATAAAGTAATTCACTATTACCTTTCCCTTGTCATGGCTGCCTGATACTTTGCCCGTTTGTTGTCAAAGTGACTTCTCCACAAGTTCAATAAACAGACATACAGTTCTTTGTATAAGTGAAGAATACTCGTCAAATAGCCTCAAAAATAAGAAAGCAAAACTGCTCTTTCCCACATTCGAGAAAATTCAAAATACAGAGCTCTGAGGTCTTGATGTAAGCTTTATTCCCTTTTTTCTTTTTTATTAAAGAAGTTACTCAGAATTTGGCATTGGCTCTGCTCAAGAGATTACCTAGCACTGACAAGCCTATCTGGCCTAAGTAGGCTGCCAAAAGCAAACAGCGCTATCAGCTCAGCGCTCAGTTTAAAGAAAACGGCACTCCCTTTCAAAAGGTTCATGTTCGCCCTTATCTCTTCACACAGACCATCAAGGTTTTAGCTTTCACAATGCTCTTTCAGCACACAGCGCTGCTCTGTAGCTAAACAGAAAAGGAAAATGATGAGATGTGAAAGGGATCATGCAGCTTCTCAACACAGAAGCACAGTATGTGTATTCTGAGCAATAAAACTTTATTTTTTAAAAGCAACTAGCAGCTGTGTTAATTTTAAAAAAATGATCTTTGATACTTGCATTTTTCAGATGCAATTTAAAAATGCTTCCCACAGCTAACAACAAAGCTGGAGTGCAATACAGTGTCTATCAAAAAGTCATAATTCCTAGGCAACAGAGGGGAAACTTATTGAAGTCTGAACACATTTTAGTAACTTTGCTATTTCCATGATAGCCTAGAATAAAAAATAATTGCATTCACAAATCATAATAGCACTAGCACAAAAGAAAAACATTGTTTCTACTTAAGAGCTTTAAGTTATAAAAGATCTTTATTTAACTTTGGTAGAACTTACGTTTAGAAAATACGTATCCATGTAGTCTAGGATATTAATCAACTGCTGTGAGTGAAAAATGCTGTGTAAACTTTGCTCTTTTTCCTATTTGGTACTTCTACTAACATTTCACTGAAAGGAGGCAACCTGTCCATCAGGTAATTTGCCTTATCAGGATTGTGAAATACTTCAAAGATTTATAATTAAAGAATAATTAGCCCTCATTCAATTCCTGTTTGGCTTAGATTCTCTCAAGCTGACAAAGGAAACATTGAGTTATGTCTTCCAGCTAAATATCGAGCCTGAGATTTTTTTTAAAAAGGCAGTTTCTGTTAAGAGGACCAACGTGTAGGCCCAGCCACGCGTGTAACGCCTGCAATGACAAAGCACACACTGGGCCTGGGTGATAAGCCCAGCCCACGAGACAAGCGTGCTACGGCAGCTTTTATCAACTGCCATGTGGCACCTGGGACCAGCAGATCTAAAACGGATCTTGGGGAGACGCAAATGAGAGTATCAGGTAACACTCAACAAGGGCTCTCCTACCAGGATCCCTTCCAGACCCCAAACCTCACCTGGGACTCCAGACTGCAGTTCTGGGAGGGCAATCTGCAGAGCCATGCATGCAACCATCCACGTACTTTATGAGATTTAATTCTAAATGACTAGCAGAATTTGCCACCACCAGAATCTAAAGCTTAATGCAAACATGCCTCAACCATAAACCCATCCTTTCATGCTGCCTTAAAACACTTAGGCCACATCTTGAAAAGAAAACTTAATACATTTGTTACAGGAGGAGGACAAGATAATTGTTTTGGACACCATCAGCTAACTATACCTGCCTCCTACTGTGAAGCTTTTTCTTCTCACAAATTATGTCCAAATTTCCTGTTTAACACTTCACAATGGTACCACGGTATGGGGGGAATAGACAGCAAAATTTTATTAACCATTACATCCTTGCTTCAATTCAAAGCAAAAGGAGCACAATCCATGAGGACAAGACACAAACAGCATGTTATTTTGCCAAAAGAAGAAATACTAGAAATGCTTAGTTAGAAAGCTTCAGTGCTTTTGAATAATAATTTGAACTTTGCTGGCTACCCATCTAAGGTTAAGAGTGCATTTTTACTGCTTTAATAGCATTTGGTGTTAGAAAACTCCAAAGTCAGATTTTGTCAAGAGACTAACAGCAAGATCACAGAAAAGTCCCGCTCTGCCAAACAGAACTTGCCATTTTCTTTTTTTTTTTAATTTGGCCAGAGAGAATAAATGCTCTACCATGCTCTGGGCTCTTTATTGCCATCATCCAGGAGTGCTGACAGAAACGGAGTGACCTAACTCACATGAAAGAGCAAGAACACGCCTAGGCAAGAATAAATATGTGAGAATATGCTCAGGTGCCAACAGCAGAGAAGTGCAAAAGCAATAGCAGTACAAAAAAGGACAGTCTGAGGACAGATGTGCAGCAGAACCCCAGGTAAGGAAGGGAGAGAGAAGAAACAGGAACAGTAAATAGTAAATCCTAGGGAGGGCATTATAAACCAGTATTGAAACTAGATTTTTCCTTTTTCCAACAAAAATGACAGTTTAAATTTTAACAAAGACATCAGATACTATAAGATACTGTTGAGTTTGGCTGTTTGCTTTACTCATCCGACAGCAGCAACCATTGCTAGAGAAGGGCCAGCAGAAGAGGACACCTTTGCTTGTCAGCTGCTTCCCATGCAAAGTCAGTATCTGAGTTTAAAACACCAGGGCTGAATGAAGATGTGATACTGTGCCGTGAAACAAGTGGGGAGATGCCCGTTCTGCCGTGGGTTGGGTGACCTCCGACAAGGGGCAGTAAAACTGCAGCAGCTGCTGAATGCAGGTGGAATCCTTCACATGTGACAGCAAAATTCCACAAGTACTCCATCCTACGGCTCTATTTAAACATGAGATGGCAAGTACCAGTGAAAGAAAAATAAAGATACAAAAATGCAGACAATTATTCCTCTCTCTGTTGAAGCTACGTGTTAAACAAAAAAATAACGAACAAAACAACAAAAAAAGAACACTCACACACACAGAGAAGAAAAATTACATTAAAGAGCTGTTATCTCCAAGACTTCTGCAAATCTAAGATCTGGCTTCTTGCTTTACATTTGTACTAACTGGTATGGCAGAAATGAAGCACATTTGATATTTTATTTGGTTCTACGCTTTTGTAAGAATCTGAAACACATTTAATTAGTTGTTAATAGAAAACCATAGAGTTCTTAAAGATAAGAAAAAAAAATCCTTTTTTCATGAAAGGCTTCACTCTTTTAGGGCCTAAGATGTTAGCTAAAAATAAACCAGCAGTATTCCTGTCACAGGTTTTCTAAACTCCACAGGATCGCTGCTTCTCTCTGAAAAATTCTTTACATGGCACAAATCCTGATACTCAAACTTCTAACGGGACATAATGGCCCTGTATCGCCTCCCCAAACCACCTGTAACTGCAGATGCCTCACACACATGCAAAAACTACAAAAAGATTGGGAGCTAATACCTGATACTATTCGATTTACAACCAAAATTTAATGTTTCAAAATACAGCAAGTACATACGTTACAATTAAGAAACAACCTGAGTAGAACCTAAATTCTGCTTCCACTAAAACCAGCTCCTCCTGGACCCTTTTCCTGCTTGTTCAGCACAGCCCCCCACGCCGCCAAGGCGCAGCCCTGGTTTGCACAGCTCGGGGTTGTCAGAGGCGCCGCCGGAGCTGCAGCGCCCGGCCCTGGGACGAACACAGGCGCTCGGGAGGTGCTGTCAGCTGCCGCCAGCTCAGCCTGGGGAAAACAAACAACAAACTCCCGCGGGAGGCCGGGCCCGCGCGCCGCCGGGACGGCTCCCGCTCACTGCTGACCGCGCAGCCGCGGCGCCGAGCAGTGACACCCCCCGGCACAGGCGCGGCGCTGGGAGCGCGGCGCTGGGAGCGCGGCGGGGCACCGACTAGCCGGCACAGGGGCGCAGGTGGCCCGTTAGGGTGCGGCAGGCAGGAAGCCCCGCACGGAGCAGGGGGCACAGACACACCGTCCGCGGCGGACACGGCTCTCCCGCGCATGCGCCGGGGGCCGGAAGGGCCCATCCCCTTCCGGCCGGCACGCGACCTTCCTTGCCCGCCTGCGCCCGGCCCGCTCCCCACACGGGCAGCCCGAGGCGCGCGCGAGACGGGACGGGGCGTGGCTGGGCGCGGCGCACGCGCACGGCCGCTCAGCCCGCGCGCCGTCGATCTGCTGGGTGCGCACGCGCGCTCTGCTCCGCCGCTGCCCCCCCGCTGCGCACATGTGCTCTCACGCAGGCGCATGCGCCCTAGCGCCGAGCCCCACCGCCCCCGGTGACGTCGCGAGGCGCAGGCGCGCTCCCGCCCGGCCATTTCCCCCCCTCCACCGCCGCGCATGCGCGACAGCGGCCGTGGCGCCGGCGCCGCGCGTCTCTCCGCCCTCCCCCGCGGCGGCGCCTGCGCGGTGCGCGCGCTCGGTGCGTGGCGTGCGGAGCGGTGGGGGCGGGTGGGGGCGGGGCGGGTATATATAGTGCGCGGCCGGGGCGGCGGCCTCCCCCTTGTCCCCCGGCCGCCGTCGGAGCTGTGTGCGCAGTGCGTGTGCTCCGGACAACCGGACACGCCGGCCCGGCCCCGCCGCACCATTTATTACTAAAAATATAAAAAAGCCAAAAAAAATCCAAAAATCCTAAAAAACCTTAAAAAAAAAATCCTCCCTTCTTCCACCTCCCGTCAACCTTCTGCAACCGGCCGGTTTGATATAAAATAACCCGGTGAAGCGAAGCCCCCGGACCCGGCGCAGCCGAGAGGAGACACAGAGCGAGCCCGACCCCGCCGAGACCAGCAGCCGCCGCCAGCTCCGCCAGGCCCGGCACAGAGTGAGCCCGACCCGCGCCGCCGCGCAGCCGCCTCCCGCAGCCGTTAAGTTTCGAATCCGCCTCCGGCGTGCCCCCCGCCCCGCGCCGCCACCGCCGGCCGCTGCCCCTACGGACCGCCGGGCCGCCGCGGCCTCCTCGCCTCGTCAGCGCCCTCCCTTTGCCCTCCCGTGCCGGGAGACGGCGGCAGGATGAACCCCAGCGCCCCCAGCTACCCCATGGCCTCCCTCTACGTGGGGGACCTGCACCCTGACGTGACGGAGGCCATGCTCTACGAGAAGTTCAGCCCCGCCGGGCCCATCCTCTCCATCCGCGTCTGCAGGGACATGATCACCCGCCGGTCCCTCGGCTACGCCTATGTCAACTTCCAGCAGCCCGCCGACGGTGAGGGGCTGGGGCCGGGGCCGGGCCGCGGGGGAGGGAGGGAGGGAAGGACGGGGGATCGGCGGGCGAGGCGGCGTGAGGGGAGAGCCGGGGCGGGAGCCATGTTCCTCCCCCGCCCCCACCAGGGCTCGGCGCGGCCGCCCCCCCCCGGCCTGTGCCGCCGCCGCCCCGTATCCATTCTGCCCTCTCAGGGCCGGCGCCGCTGCTGCCGGGACGCGGCCAAACTTGTCTCCGCGCGGGGGGAAGTTCGCGGCGGGGCCGCCGCTGCTGACACGCGGCCTGGGGCCGCCCGCGCCTCGTGGCGGCGGAGGGGGAGGGAGGGAGGCGCCTCCGCGCCGGGAACCGACAGCCCAGGCGGGTCCCGGGGTCGGGCCCGGCCGCCCCCGCCGAAAGCCTGCGGCCTGGCGGAGCTGCCTCGGGTGGGCGGCTGCGGGGAGGCCGGGGGGCGGGGGGGTGCGGGCGGCTTTTCCACAGGTTGGCACGTCCGTGCGCGGCCGCAGCAGGACTCGGCTCAGAGAAAATATCATAGTCATTAGCACCTTCTAATAAGTACGCAGGAGCTGGGTGTGTGTGCGTGATTTAAGGGGCCAGAAGAAGGAAGTAGGACGGACTGGGATCGCTTGGTGGTTTCACAGGCGTCCAGCCAAAGCCCAGGCTGAAGCAATACGTTAAAACACCATGGCAGAGCTGTCACGTGTAGGGACGGCATGAAATTACTTGGGTCTCCTTGCTGCACTCTTCCTGTAACAAATTGTGTTCTGATCTGTTATCTTTGCAGCGAACTCTCTGGCATTGTGTTTCCCAAGTCGTGTTTTTATTAAACTTGCTTGACACAGTGTGTTGCTGGTTCTCTAAAGTTATGTCAGTAAAGAAACTTTCCATGTAGTTCTGGTCGTGTTTGTGCTGAGTTTGGCAAACCAGCTTGCTCCCTTGGAGGGTATTTCGATAAAAGAATGAAATGGGGCTAGTTCTAAGTTTTGTGGAGTCCAATAAGAAGAAAAAGTAATCCAGCCAGCGAGACTGTACTTGATTTCAAGTACAGTTTAGTGTAAACAGTTTTCTGTTAAAATTGTTTTATTTTTAAGCGTATGAAAGATTTGCATTACAAACTTTTCAAGCAATTAGATTAACTGACTTTGAAAAGATATGGCCATTATCAGATCAGACTTTGGTGTACCAATGATATCTGTATTTAGGTAGTAAAAATTACTGTCTCATGTTTTTAATAAGGCAGATATTTCAGTTATTATCAGCTTTCTCACTTCAGAGAGCTTTTAATTTATTCATCCATTGTTGAATGCTTGTTTTAACATTCTTTGCTTTTATTTGGTAAAGCCTATAATACAGTTTACTCTGAAAAAGGAAAATAAGGAGTTAGCACAGTTTAGTACTGTGATGTGATAATGTCAAGGCAGAAGTTGAAGGTGATTCAAATGTTACGTCTCCTTAGTAATAACAGTAATAACTCTGTAAGGGCCCACTCTGTTGTGTCCATTAGTTGAGCAACCTGTTCAGCCCTACATCTTATGACTTAGTTTGCCATTTGTCGAGTGTGGGAACAAGTACAGCTTTTTAACCTGAGCAGTATACTCGCAGTCAGAGGTTGAGATGGTGCCTCTTATGAAAGTGCTGTTACTTTCAGACTTCGGGAAACACACACGTTTTATTCTGCACATAGTCCAGTTCAACTATTTCCCATATGTATCAACTTGCATCTGTTATGTATCTGCACTTGTTTAAAATAAATGATATTGTGTAATTATACTTCTGCAACATTTTTAGAATTTTATGTTCTTGGCAAATACCTAGAAAGTATTTGCTGATTTTTTTTTTCATAGATCAGTCTGTTTACTGAAGCTTTGAAATATTAGCTCTGAGGATGAATGGTTATTCTTACAGTAATACTGGTTTCATTTTGATTCCAAACTGCCCGTATTTTCTTGGTTTAGCCTATTCTTAGCTACATCTCAGGCTGTGCTTATTAAACACCCAGTAACAACTAGCTTGGGTTTTGAAAACATCTTTGAAGGTGCGTTTGACATTACCAGCTGTCTGCAAACTGGGCATCTCAGAGCTCTTCAAAAAACTAATTAGGCCTGATTACACATTTGTGAGGTATGCACATGTTTCATAGTTGTGACTTTTCTGAATTTGAGTCATAGTCCGGAATAAAACCCAGGCACTCTTGCTTAATCACTGAACTTGGGTAATCTGAAACTGTACTTCTCCCTTCAGATTTTTTGAATTATTATGTTTCCAGAGGTTTATTTTTTAATGACTATTGCTATGTACATTTATCACAGCTTAGAATTAAGTGTATGTTCCATGTGATTTTGAAATTGTTACTAAAGTGGACTATCCAGTTGCTCACAACTAAAATGGGAACCGGTGACTCATTCAATAAAAGCTCCAGCAGAATCAGCAGAAGTACAGCATGGGTAGGTGTGTCCACTTGGTAACAAGTTAACTGCTATGCGGAATTGCTTCCTGCAAACCAGTGCCCAGCCTTTTATGGCTGAAATGTAATCAAAGTAAGCCAGTTATACTAGTTGTGAATTTTACTGAGAGTAGCTTATATCTGGTTGCAGATGTATTCTAGTAATGTTTTAAAATCTAGTGTGGAGTGACAGTGTGGTGTTAGCTAAGCAGAAACTTTAAATTTCTTATAGTTGTACTCCATGGAACAGATGAAGAGAGCTGTTGACAGTTTCCATGCTGTCCTTGTCTTCATGGAGAAATTGCATCACTCTGCGAGAGGTGCTCACTAGTTGTTCAGAGCAGTGGAGTTTGTGAAGGCCTGTGTGTGGACCCCCTTGGATTCAGATGTTTGTGAAATGCGACCAGGCACACACATTTTTGAGGAGTTTCAGGATTATTCTAGAATCAATTAGCATGAATTAGAAAAGCCTTTTTTTCTAGTAAAGGAAGTTCTGTTACTACTTCTGGAAATAATGAACTGTTTGTTGCTGGCACTTTTGCTGGTGCTGGCAGTAATAATTCTAATGACTTCCAGGGTGATACCAAAGCATTAGATGTTTCTACTGTGGCCAGTCTGATATCCACAGTTGTTGTTTTTTATATTGTTTTTGTTGTTTTTGTTTTTTTCTTCTTCTTTTGTAATGTAAAGTGTTCCAGTGCTTTTTATTTCTCATTATCAGTATCTGGGTTGTCTTTTCTCTCCTGTTTAGTTTATGTTAAAGTTTGTGAAAGCTTTAAGTTATTTAAAAGACTGGCTTCAGCCAGTCTATTTTTTGTGGCTTCAGCTTAAATCAGTTGTTGACTTGCTACTGTCATGTGAATATGTAGATTTTTTTTTTTTTTTTGTACAAGAAAATGTTAGATGTCTGTCTTGCTAAGTTCTACAGATGTCTTTCAGAGAATATAATCTTCAAATTCACTTGTAATCTGAAAATGTGGCAAGAAAGGATGTAAAACCTGGTCTATCTGCTGAACTGGAGGCTGGTTGCAAATTTTCTTTGGCCATGATCTCCAACGATATAGCTCAAGTAACAAAAACATAAGAGTTTTCATACCTTGGTTTGCCCTTGAAGGGACTTCTTGTAAGAAAAGCAATCGACTGACGTGGTTACTGTTTTGAAGCTAGTACTAAACTGATTTCAGTCTTGTTAATATCGCATTGCTCTACTATATGTAAATTGCAGTGAAGTGAATTAATACCAGTGGGTGTGACTTCAGGTATTTTTGGGGAAATTTTCAGTGTTCTTCGAGACATACAAGAACAATAACAAAAAGGAGCTAATGTAGGGTATCATGAAGTATGTCTGCCATACTTGAGAACTGTTCCTTTTTCTTACTTAAACACCTTGTTCACTTAAAACATCACAGACATGCCTTGTTGCTTTGAAGGGCATGAAAACTGAAGAAGTCTGGATACTTCCCTGTTAAATTCAGGCTTTGAAAAGTTAGTTATGAAGTTCTACTGGAAAAACCGCTCCATTGGAGTAACAAAACCTGGTTTATGTCACTTTGTTTTGCTGTTTCAATGTTTGCTCCTTCATTTGTCTAGTATGGATTTCATCATCTAAGTGCAAATTTTAAATCTCTTTGTCCCTTGCCTGGAAGTCCTTCACAGATCTTTTTTGTCACTAAGGAAGGAATTGTGTGGAACAGCTGCCTGAACCAGGCTTGAACTACAGCTAGCAAAGAAATCTGGTCAGTTTAGGGTATTGGTGATTTAGGATTCTTATGGTAGTATTTGCAAAAAAAAAAAATAATCTACCTGATACAGGAGCGGCCAGCTGATTTTAACAAATGTTAAAACTTTTCCTTCTGCGGAATAGATCATAATTGCCATCACTTGATACATTTTCTCCGGTCACCAAACCATCTTTTCATAGTGGGGTCCAATCCTTTAGGTGACTTAAGGCCATTTGTTCAGCTGACTTGTCCTCTTTCCTATCTCTTAAGTGCAGCTTTCGCTGAGAAGTTTTTGCCAGTTTTCATTTGCATAAAACAGAGGGGTTTTTATTTACATAGGAGGTTTGGGTTTGGAACTTATTGCTGTTGCTGGACTTGAAATAATAAAAATGTTACGAAGAATTGTACTTTGAATGCTATTTGTGTGTTTGTTAAGATAACTTTAGCGTTTCCTACTAATTTCCGTGACGTTTTTCCAGCTGAACGAGCTTTGGATACCATGAACTTTGATGTCATTAAAGGCAAACCTGTGCGCATCATGTGGTCTCAGCGCGATCCATCTCTACGCAAAAGCGGTGTAGGAAATATCTTCATCAAAAACTTGGACAAATCAATTGATAACAAAGCTTTGTATGACACATTTTCTGCTTTTGGAAACATCCTATCTTGTAAGGTTAGTAGAAAATTATTGGTTTGTTTAATGGTTTGACACAAAAAAACTTTTCAATTTATGCTGGGTATTACAACAGGGTTTTTCTTTAACAGGTGGTATGTGATGAAAATGGATCCAAGGGTTATGGATTTGTACATTTTGAGACACAAGAAGCTGCAGAAAGAGCTATTGAAAAAATGAATGGTATGCTGCTTAACGACCGCAAAGTGTAAGTACATAAATATGTAGCTGGGGATCAAAAGACTGAAGTTCATTTTACAGCAGACGGCTATTTAAAGCTTACCTAGAAAAGACAGATTGTTCTAAAAATTTCTAATTTTAAAGTGGAATTAGTATTTTAGTGCTAGGAATACTACGAATTTTACCACCTGCCTATTCTAAAGCCAGAATAAAGTTCAGAAAAGGCTAATAAAGGATTCAGAGGGAAAATATTGTTGTGTTAGTTGTGTTACAAGCCAGTGCTGTAATGAGGATTTGGGAACTTCTCTGGTTTTCTGATTCTGCTGGTCTGAGATAAAATACAGTCCATTGGGTATTCTGAATAATACTTAGTTGTGCGATAGGTACATTATCCATTTTTTGGATGAAACTCTAGTATTACTCAGTCCTGAATAGCGGTCAGATTACACTGATGTTTTTATATGAATGTCTGTTAATAGGCATATCCAGGAAATAGGAGTAGAAAATAAAACTTACAGAAACATAATGTTTTAAATAGTATCACTGTTGTATACTGTAGGAAAAAAGTTATTTGACTGCTTTGTTAGTGATACCTAGGCTTGGAGGGGACAAGAGTGCCTCACAGCTATGCCTCAGGGATTGTTATAGTAGTTAGTATAGTTGCAATAGAATAGCTCTGTAAATACTTGAGAAAGGTTGGAAAAAGGATAACAGAAATCAGCATCAGCTTACCATCATGGATTATTTTTACATGTAGAGATGGCTGGATCAAGCCATAAACAAGGACAACATAGATACATATTTTGGAACTTCAGTTATCCTGCTTATTCTGTGTTTGACTGGTGTACTATGGATATTTTTACTCAGCTTCTATCTTTATACAGTATTTTAAAATTGGTAAAAAAGGGTCAGCATATAGTTATAAATGATTTGTGTAAACTTTGGTAAAATATATTAGGAGAGTTAATTTTGCTTTGAATTTCTATTCAACCTAGGCTCTTAAAAGTGAGTTAAAATACTTCACTCACTATCAAAATCTACTGAACACATTGTACTATCACTCTTGCCATTCTTGGTTACTATAAATCTGGTGAAGTTGTCAAAGTTTGAGAAAATGTTAAGTTACTGTGTGTTACTTTATTGGATTTGTCAGATTTGGAACGATAAAATTGGACAATACAATAAAATTTGAGAGCAAAAGTCTACTACAATCAGAAATCTGTTTTAGCCATGTCACATCTGTACTAGAGTAGTTCCCTGGCTAATAGAATGTTGTGTCCTGCTTCTGTTCTTTCTCTGATGGTATGAACTGACCTTTGGTGTTCCCAGCCAATTTGCAATGGTATTTGACTAAAGAACAAGTTGAACTATTTATTTCTCTATGCTTACTTTAAAAAAAAAGTCTTGCTTTGATATAGACTGGAAAGGTGTGTAAGGAAGTAGGGGAGGTTAGCTAAATATCCCTTGCTTAAAAACTGGATTGGCAAATAGTAACTGCTTTAAGGCTGCCAAGTTTTTAATATGGCCGAGGGATTATGCTGATATCTAGAATTTCTGTTTAGCCACTCCTAGTACTCTTTCCCATTGTCCAGCTCCTGTTGGCAAAGTCTGTTTTATAAGAGTGAACAATCTCCCCAACAGCTGGAAAAGCATTTTTACGCTAGTAATTCTGATAGGCACACGGATGTGGCAGAGGATGGTGACATTGTTTTTCTGTTAGAGTTTTATTGTAAATATTTTATCTAAAGAATTTCATGCCTATAGTTAATGAAACTTTTCAAGAATAAAGTATGATGCCAGAGGATTAAAGTAAATTTTTAAACCTTGACAGACTTGCTTTAATCTACATTATTCTGTTCTCCTGCAACTAGATTTGTTGGAAGGTTTAAATCCCGCAAGGAACGTGAGGCAGAGCTTGGAGCCAGAGCAAAGGAATTCACCAATGTTTACATCAAGAATTTTGGAGAAGACATGGATGATGAGAGACTTAAGGAACTCTTTGGCAAGTTTGGTAATGTCTTAAAGTTTAAGTTTATTTAGACACGACTGAGCTTCAGCTTATGTCTCTCATCTTATCTGTACAGTGCCTTGTAATAGAAGGAATCAGCTGGCTGGCTGATGTCGATTTTAAAAAGTACTGAAAAGTTGATACTTCTAATTTCAGATTCAAAGTGCAGTAACATCCACTGCAGAATTTAAAATAGGTAGAATAACACATATAATAATGTCATCAGAATTGTTTCTGGTAATCTGAAAATAGTGTGTCTAAATAGTCTTTTTAATAGGTTTTTCAAAATTTTTTTAAGCTGCAAATTAGAAGTGTGTTCTGTTTTAGTACAGATAGATGCTATTCACTACGGGGTACATGACAAGTGAGTTTGCTCTTGCTTTCATTGACCTGCAGACTTAGCATCTCTGTTTTCATTACTCACTTGCATTGCAGTGGTTCACCTTAAGTGAAATTATAAGGAACTTTTCCTTTGCTGAGCTATTTGGTTCTGTCTTGATCCTCAGTTATGCACGAGGAAAAATTATGGCAGGCATGTGATCATGATCTAGAAATATATATGATGTGTCACCATCAAAACAGGAAATGGCGAACTGCTCCTTAGTTAAAGATTTTTATACTGATTCATAGGACACATGTATTTTATTTTCAGCCATGTGTGGGTTTATTTTGGTTTGGGTTTTATTTATGTTTTATCTCCTCTATGCTTTTGCTGTTCTCCGGTGGATATCATGTAAAGCAAGACAAAGCCTTGTATGTGGGATATTCTATAGCGGCCCTAGGCAGCATTTACAGGGAATTCCTTTCCACTACTAAAGTACCTTTGGTTAAAATAGTAGTGAATTTAGCTGCCTTATCTGTCTCAATTGAGTCTGTGAACTGCTATTTTTCGAAGGTTTGCAGTTGCTAAACTGAGATGGCTTTTCACCGGGATAAACAGTGAAGCACACACCTAATGGAAAGGCCTCTGCTCTGGCTTTCAATACTTGTTTCAAAGGATGGAAGCACTAATGCTTTTTGAATGTTGTAATTTTTAATGAGGAAAATAATTTCATTCCCTTTGACGTGACGTTCCCACCCCATTTTACATGATATTACAGTAGGAAAGAAACTCAGCATGGCTGACATCAGCCATAATGGCTGAAGTTCAGCGTCAGGGCAAATGAGCAGTTTTACATTAATGGGTGATGTTTACTGGATATTATTATTGGTATGGGAATCCTTTGTGATACAAGCAAAACAAGCTAAATATTAATACTTCTAAACAGGATGTTCAAAACATGACGAGAATACACTCTATGTACAAAGCATAAGTATTTAATTATCTTTTTAGGCCCTGCCCTGAGTGTGAAAGTTATGACCGATGAGAGTGGAAAATCCAAAGGCTTTGGCTTCGTTAGTTTTGAAAGACATGAAGATGCCCAAAAAGTAAGGTTTCGGACTTCATTTTAGGAATTCTATGCCTGAGATCTAAATAATATGTTTCATTGAGTGATTTGAAATCTTGTAAATTTGACAAGGGTTTTTAGTTGTTGAAGGACACTGCAAGAAACAGGTGTCTCCTCCCTAAATGACTTAGCATAGTTTCTGTCATTTAGAGTGCTTTCTTCTGAGTAAATGTCAGTGAATTTGAGGAGCGTATTAAGTAAAGATACTCTGAGACATTTGGAATTAATGTAGAAATGGGCAGTCTTTAGTAATTTAATAACCTGTTGTAGCTGGGCTTCAAGGTGTCAGTGAGATTTGGACTCTGTCATGCTGTGCAACATATAAGCATAGTAAATTATTACATCTCAGCGAAACCCAGATGAATCATTTGATGCAGTTTGGTTGCACAAAACATTTGTGCAAGGCAGAAAGGATTGTGTTTTCAGACTTCAGCACTGCAAAGTCAGCAAGAAAGCTATTAGTTTTGTGGAGCATGTTTGGCACAGCTGTAAGAAAACACTCAGAGCCCTGTGATATTGCTTTTACTCTGAAGAGTAACTTTGGAAGAAGGACGCTCTTAATGTGTGTATGTGTCAATAATGTACTGGTATGCTGTAGAACTTCATTCTTTGTCAGCTGGTTGCTTTGATGTGTCAGTTGACTGTGGCAGTGGGGACATAGCATCAAGAGAGAAACTCAGCACAGAACAAATGAGGGCAACAAAGTTTTCTTTTCAAAAGGCATTTTGGTGATTTGTCAGTACTGCAAGTGTACAAGCAAGAGATTAGAACAAATCCTGTCTGCCTTACATCTACATTGTTCAGGCTTGCATACATTCATCGATGAATTGTTTCTCTTAGAGTAGCCAGAATCACATGTTTGGTGTTTTCAAGAACGTTCTAATATCTCAGTAAATACATGTTTATTTGCTTTGATCATGAAGGTATACAGTGAACTGGTGACTTCTGGTTTTAAATTAATTGAATGAATCTACCAGAGTTTTCACATCTTAATAGTTGTAACTCAAAACAGCATAAAGAAGAAAAGTTTGTATTTTCCTGCTCTTTAGGTATGTCTTTAATGAAAGATGAAAAATTAGGGGAAAAAAAACCCACATATATGCCAGCTGTAATTAACATACAGTATAAGAAAATCTGGTAGATACTACAGTTTCAGATGTTACTTTTAAAAAGAGAAATCAGGTGTATGAATTAGAGCTTTTCAACCCAATTTGTGTTCTTTTCTCTGCCTTTAGCAAGATCAGGCTGGAGAAATAGTTCTTCAGTATGTGCTTTGATTTGTTTGGTTTTGTTTCCACAATTTCATATAAGAAAGGTTTTTTGCATACCCATGACTTTAACTGGGCAGAAGCACATTCAGAAAACAATTTCCATTTTACTTTAAGCAGAGGGGTCTGGGGTTATTTTGTTTCAGCTTGTGATCTTTTAGATGGATTGGCTTTCTTTTTTTTCTGGAATCCTTATGTAACTTTTTATATTTGAATTACATTTTTCTTTTGTATACCTGAAAAACGTTGGAATGCAAAGCACTGCTAACCTTTTGTTTATTCATGAAGGCTGTAGATGAGATGAATGGGAAAGAGCTCAACGGAAAACAAATCTATGTTGGCCGGGCCCAGAAAAAGGTGGAAAGACAGACGGAGCTGAAGCGCAAGTTTGAACAAATGAAGCAGGACAGGATCACCAGATACCAGGTTCAGTTTTAATTCAAGAGGACTAACTTTATTCTGTTATATTTTTAGACTTACACAGACCGTTTACTTTCAAAAATAATTTGCCTTTTTTTTTTTTTTTAAGGGTGTAAACCTTTACGTGAAAAATCTCGACGATGGGATTGATGATGAGCGTCTTCGAAAAGAATTCTCCCCATTTGGTACAATCACTAGTGCCAAGGTAAAGTTTACAGCTTGTGCTTATCCTTTCTGTGAGAATGAACCATGATCCTTCACCAAAGAGTGATTTATTTCATTGACTAACAAATGTGACCCGGTTGCTTATCACTGCTCTGTACACAGACAACTCAGGTGAAACACATATGATCATCCTTTCTTGAAATAAACTGAGTACTGTTAGTAATGTGAGACAAATGACATCTTTTCAGTGTGATAATGTGCTCATTATTACTTAACTGAGATTTGCATTTGTATTCAGTAAATAGCTATTAATTAAGTAATTGTATTTCTTTTTGTGAATCAATTCAGTCAAACACTTCCAGTAAGCTGAAAAAAGAAACTCATGCCAGTTGAGTAGATACAACATCCTCTTGTTTTAAAACTCAATTTTGTACTGACAGGTCATGATGGAAGGTGGCCGCAGCAAAGGATTTGGGTTTGTGTGCTTTTCATCACCCGAAGAAGCCACCAAAGCTGTCACAGAAATGAATGGTAGAATTGTGGCTACTAAACCACTATATGTAGCTCTAGCCCAGCGTAAAGAAGAGCGCCAGGCTCATCTCACCAACCAGTATATGCAGAGAATGGCAAGTGTAAGAGCAGTACCAAATCCTGTCATCAACCCATACCAGCCAGCACCTCCTTCAGGTTACTTCATGGCAGCTATCCCACAGGTATGCATAGAGATGAGCAACTGAATGTTTTGTACCATGTATAAAATCTGTTTGATTTAACAGTAAATATAACTATTACCATGTGTCCATAATTTCAGCATTCTGATTTCTTAGCAGAAAGGTGATGGACTGTTCAGAATGCCATTCAAAGATAACAAAGTTTCACAATGTTTTTGTATTTGGCAGACTCAGAACCGTGCTGCATACTACCCTACTAATCAACTCGCTCAACTTGCTAGACCTAGTCCTCGCTGGACTGCTCAGGGTGCCAGACCTCATCGTAAGTCACTTCTTTACATTTTTGTAGTGATTGGGGTAAACTCCATAGCATTTAGCTTTGCACTTTTGAATAGATTTTCAGGGCATTACAGTATCAGTCTTCTCTTCGTCGTGGTAGTGGTATTACCACCACTCAGTGTTTCAGCATGTAACTTGATATGTTTTCTCTAAAACATAGCATTCCAGAACATGCCTGGTGCTATCCGCCCAGCAGCACCCAGACCACCATTTAGTACCATGAGACCAGCTTCTTCCCAGGTTCCACGAGTCATGTCAACACAGCGTGTTGGTAAGTTCACTTATGCAAACTTTATGCTACTATCACCTTCTAGTAGCTACTGTAAATATTGTCCCAGCAAAGACTCCTGCTGTGATCCCATTTCTTTAGCATGAAGCATTTCTTCTTTTAGTGTGCATTTTAATAATACTGTATAACAGCTTCTGCCATTTCTAAACATCGTTGTGGCAATTGTAATAATAGGTTGCATGTGGAAATACTGGCATGAGAAAATTTCAGCTCTTACTTTGTCAAAGAATACTCTGAACCAGTGTCATGTGTGCAGAATCTGTGCATCACTGAGTGAACTGGAATTGATTGTAATGGAGTCTTAATTCTCTCAGAATGTATTAGGTGGTAGTACTTTTTAGCTATTCTACTTCATGAAAGTATCTTTTTTAATGATAACTATGGGCATAATGTGATCAGGAAATCAAGTGTCCTTGGAGATTGGAATGGAATTAAAATAATATTCAACCAAAGTGAATGTTTTCTTACAGATCTTTTTTCAATAGCATGTAAGAAAAGCAATTAATTAGCGAAGTGACTGGAAAGTAACATCCAGGACATTTTGCGCTTTCAGCCTTCAGATAAGACCAGTGATGTGACAGTTGACAAAACTACTGAGATGAATCTATAATATAATACCTAAATTGATTATTCCGTTTGGGCTTGTTTGGGGTTTTTTTTTGTGACTCGTACAGTGCAAGCTAGATTAAAAAATGAATTATTCATATATGGCATTACGTTTATTTTTTCAGCTAATACATCAACACAAACAATGGGTCCACGTCCTGCAGCAGCAGCTACTGCAGCTACTCCATCTGTACGCACAGTACCACAGTACAAATATGCTGCAGGTGTTCGTAATCCTCAGCAGCATCTTAATACACAGCCGCAGGTTGCTATGCAGCAGGTATGTAATTTTAGGAATTGATCCATACTTCTACTGGGTTTTTGTTGTTTTTTTGCAGAGCAAGGAAGGGGGACACTTATGATTAATAGTTGTCTTTGTTATCCTAGAATTCAGGCTCTGCATTGTGGCAACAGAGTTACAGTCTTGAGATTTTAAGTATGTTTTAAGTTCACCTGGGACAGTTTGTAATCCTGTATTAGTAACTTCATGTTTTCCAGTTGCTCAGTAGTCAGAATTCTCCTTGTGTTTGCTCCATAATGGAGCAATTGATACTGATATCCAGCATCACTCAGCTATAACCAGCAGTATTTGATTGAATTGACTTAGTTGTAATGTCTTCCATGTCTCTGACAGCGTAGGCATTATTTGTGCTGGGTTGTGGAACATTGGATGTTTGAAGCTGCACCTAATTATGAATTAGAATTTGATTTTTAAACAGTGTTTAATTAATTTGCAGCCTGCTGTCCATGTGCAAGGTCAGGAACCCTTGACTGCTTCCATGTTGGCTTCTGCCCCTCCACAAGAACAAAAGCAGATGTTAGGTATGTACATGATACGTTGCTCTATGCCACGTAGTAGAAGGGGACAGTCCAAGTACTCTTTTATCTGTCTTGAAATGCGGAATAAATGGTTTTAGCAATAGAACAAGGTGGGTTTTTTTCCCTTAAATCTGGACTGTATTTGTCAGATTGGATTTGTCACTGATAATTTTTTATCCCTGCAGGTGAACGTCTATTTCCACTCATTCAAAGCATGCACCCTACTCTGGCGGGCAAGATCACTGGGATGTTGTTGGAGATTGACAACTCTGAACTCCTCCACATGCTCGAGTCTCCTGAGTCTCTTCGTTCGAAGGTAGGCAGACTTCTGCCTTACGTGAGCTTTATCATCCATGAACTCTACACTGATTTAACAGGCATTTGTGCTGGCACAGTGTAGTAGCAGTAATGCAGCACTGACCCAGGGCAAGAAGTGCGAATATCCTCTTTCAGAGGGTGACAGTGACTTACATTAGCATGAACTGGAACTGTAATGTCGTCCTTTTCTTTTTAACAATGCAGACATTGCTTGTGTGTGTAATTTAAATTGTTTCATTAACTAAAATATACCCAAATCACCAAGCTTCCTTTTATTAATTTTTCTTTTTTACGTAACAGGTTGATGAAGCTGTAGCCGTACTACAAGCCCACCAAGCTAAAGAGGCTGCTCAAAAGGCAGTTAATAACCCCACTGGGGTTCCAAGCGTTTAATAAGTAAGTTTTCTGAGCACTACAGTTTTGCAGTTGACTGGGGCAATAGTCCTTGGTCCATGGCCTTACAAGCAGCCTATTTCCAGGCTCTGTGTCATTTGCAGCCGCAGAAAGCAGCAGCTATGGTCACAGTTGTAAACAAATTTTTGCTCAAGCCTGTTGGCTGGTTCTGTAGCTCTTGGTTAGCAAATGCTACTGACATTTTGTCTAGCATATTTAGCTGGAATCAAAGCATTGTTTTTAACAGCACATATAGCTGAAATTATTTCTAGGCCTGCATGCAAAAATGTGCCGTTCTGTCAAATGCTGCTATTCATACTGTTGTTGAAGAGGAACTTGCGGAATTGAAGTAAGCTTAAAGTGACACTCCAAGCCTGATTTTCCTTAGAAATTAAATAGCTTATTTAAGCTATAATTTGTATATACTTGCTGAAATCTGAAATTGTATAGTAAGTGAAAACTAAACTACATATTATCTTTTTGGTGAATTTAATGTTAATTAAAATACTGATTTTTCTTTATTGCCTTCTGTGAGGTTAGTATCTTAATTTTGCGTGACAGGAAGAGGCAAAAGATGGTATCTTTACAATTCTGAAAGGGGAAAATGTGGAGTTGAGGATGATGTAGGAGCCTATTCCATCCAGTTAGGTTTTGCCTGCCTATGAACTTCCCACATTTGTAGCCATCAGTTGAAGATGCTTATGTTATCATTTGAACACTTAATTTTTTTTTTTTTTCCTTGATCTTTTCATTTTAGCAACTTACCTTTTGGATGTGGAATTTGAGTCATGTTTTTTCCACACTTCTTTCTTTTTCCTTTTTTTTGCTGGTGATGCTTTCACATGGGAGATAAACAAGTGCTGAATGAATTGTGTGTCTGAAACCAAGATGCTCAAACTTTGAGACCGTTACTCCATATGCTCCGTGATGTTTTAGTAACTGGAAATTGAAAATACTGCTAATGCAAGTTATTTGATAAGCTGGCACCAAGAGTAGAGGTGACTTGCAGTCTGTTCAGTTACAGTAACAAATGATTTGGTGTAGCCCGTGTCCAAGGCCATGCTGTGCAGGATACTGTTTAGTTGTGTTATCAGGTATCACTTAGGATACTTTACTTGCCTGTCTTTTAGAAAGTGCGGGGGCGGGCACACCTCCGATACACACTGCTGGTAAAGAACTTTAGTATGAATGATACTGTGAAAGCCAAAAGTACTGTCAGGCTTACCGTTGCAGAAAGAATGTCAGAAAACATAAGGTGCTGCTTTAATTTTAAAACCTAACACCACTGTTTTTGTTTGCAGAAAGATCCGGGACTACAATCTAGAACTTCGCTTCACCGAAGAAAAAAAAATCTAAACATGGAAAAATTATTAAATATTGAGAAAAACATTGCAAAATATAAAATAAATAAAAAAAGGAAAGGAAACTTTGACGCTTATGTACAGAGCAACGCCGGGGCTAGCATAACGAATGCTAGTCCTAGATTACTTATTGATTTAAAATTTAAAAAAAAATAGTAAAATAAAAAAAATACAAATTAATGTTTTATAAACCCGGGGGAAAAGAATTTTCAGCACAGTACAAAAATTTAAAGCATTCCTTTCTTTAATTTTGTAATTCTTTACTGTGGAAAAGCTCAGAATATCACCACTGTTTTAGTTGACAGTGAGAATTGATAGCTGAGCAAAGAAACATAATTTGGATTATAAAATTCTTGGTTTAATAAAAATTCCTTAAACACTGACTGACTTGTGATGGTTTCTTTCATCCAGTGTGCTTCTCATAAGGTGGTCACTCAGAATGCCAGGTTAGAATCCCACTCTGTAGTATGTTTCAGCAGCTTGTAGAGAAGATTAGCCTACATTTAGCCACCTGTTACTGATAATATAAACTTAGGCATTAAAACAAATGTAAAGAGCAGCTAGGTCCATATCTGGGTTTTAAATCCTTAATAGCATGATGTCTGAGCTCTGCTCATTGTCTAGTTAGAAACAGACCTTTAAATACCTTCCTTTGAGATGATCAGTTAGAAATGTTGTTATAAAAGGTCTGTGTTGGAGTTGTGTAACGTACCAACACGTGGTCCCATTTGACCACCTCCACATGGTGTTCCCCACAGGTTTTGGTGGAAGAAAGAATCTCTATGTAGGTCTCTGGCTGTTGTCTTCAGATGGTGAATGAACCCTGAGGTGGAGACAGAGCAGACTGGATATAGGAGAATGAGCAAGGTTTGGCTGGCATAGTGTTGCAAAATTCCATTGCTGTGAACATACACAAGGCATTCCTAGGACAAAATGGGTGAGGCTTCAGGTGGTAATGCATTAAAAAATGAATGCATAGTAACCAAAAGATCACACTTTTTACACAGTAAAAATCCTCCTGGGGACAGAACTGCTGAACCCTCAGAGTTGGGTATTTCTAACGCTGTATTCCCTCAGCTGAATGGCTACTGTTGGGGTTTTTGTTGTTATTTCATTCTGTTAGTAAGAGACCGATTGGTTATTGGTTTAATTTTAGCTTTGCCACATTTGGGGGCTTTTGATGCACTGAACAAATACTTGTCAGAGGCAACTTTAAAAGTCTTGACTAGCTCTTTGGCAACTGAATTATTACTACTGAAGAAGAATACAGTCAGGGTGCTTTAAATCAGCAGATTTTAAAACTGAGAAAGTGACCTGAAATTGAGTGCTGTTCCTTAATATTCACTACAAAGATCTTTACTGTCACTTCCAGTAGTATTTATGTCACAGAGCTCTGCATACAGTGAGCTTATGCAAAAATTGGTGGTTTGGTTTTTTGGTTGGGTTTTGGTTTGTTTGTTTTTTTTTTCCAAATTTGTGAATGGTCAATGTTTCTAGCAGTTTTTCTAGCTCCAGGAATCTGCTTCTTCCTACAAAAGGTGACCTTCCTGGTTCATCCTTTTATTTAACTGTCACTTAAAAAATATAATTGAAAGGAAGGGGGTGCCTTTTTAAGATAAATTGCTGATTGATCTAAATCTGATCTATTGTACAATACCACAGAAACAATCTTGTCTCACCCAGGGCTGACAGGGCCTTCAGGTCAGCCTGTGCATTAGTCACTGAAAAGAACATCCAAGCAAATGACTAATGGCAGCAAAAGTGAGAAGAGCCAACACTAGCACATGAGCTGTTTAATTTGCTACGGGACCTTACTGAGGCTGAGAGTTTTGTAGGACTAAAACTGTTAAATGCATAATGAAGAGAGAGTAACAAGACGTGCTGTTGTAAAACAAACTTTCACTGTGTAAATTGATGGAAGTTGTACATCTCCAGATAGGCTATCCCACAGTTGCTGCCCTGCCCTTTTTCTTCCCCTTTAAGGGAGTACCTTCTGCAGACTTGCAGAGTATGAGAGGCATTTTCTACCCAGTTCAGCTCATAATTGGCTCTGTAAGCTGCTTAATCAAAATTGCTAATGCTGGGGGAGAAAGGAAGCGGTGGAGATGGCATGTACTCCTTTCCCAGAGAAAGAGAACAACCTGGTGGGCTGGAACTGGGGAAAGGAAAAGAGATCTGTTAGTCATGGAGGAAAGCATCACCCTCAGCCACTGCAATCCATTGGGCTCCAGTTGCTTTATTTAAATGATATGGTTTCTACAGAAGGGGTTAGTGAGTTCTTTCTGGAAAGCTCTCTGAAATCCGTATTGTTTGCAGGGAATGCCAGTGTTCTCTGGACCTTTTGTCTTGGTTCTAAAGCCCTTCACCCTGCTTTCTGAAGTCCCCCAAAAGGCACTGCAAGAGTGGCCTCATTTTTCCGCTTGTATTACGGACCAGATTTTTTCCATTAAGTGAATTTGAGGAATAAGCCTAGCACAGAGAGGTGAAATTAGTCTGGCATAAATGAATCCTATTTAAAATTGCTCACTTCACTATAAAAGCATTAGGCTAAGCTTGTACAATTCTTACTTTCAGTCCTGTCCTGACTGAGGCAGACTGGGTTAGCATTTAATTTGCAGTCTTGCTGAAGTGTACGATTACAACTAAGAATTCTTGAAATTGGATGGTAAATCCTACAAAGCAAGCAGTTCAGATGAGATACATTACATGATAAGAGATTGAATGTACAACCTTAATTTTATGTCTTGTCAACTATAAAACCATTAAAGCTCTGAAGACAGTTTTAAAGACCTAAAAATATTTAGCACCATAATAGAAATGTTGAAGAACTGGATGATTTGAAGGTTTAATGGAAGGTCTTAAAGGATGATATGAAGACCTAAGTGTTTGTAGGAGTTTCAGGGCCCTAGCAGGAAAGTAAGAGCCCACCTCACTTCTGCTTGTTTCCCCCGATAAGAGGTAATGTGTCTTCAGTGAGTGTGCTGGAGTTAAACTAAACTGATCTTTATATTTTGTAAGAATATGCAACTTATTTAACCTCTTACACATGGGGAAACTGAAAAAAGAGGAAAGAAGGGTTCGTCCAGCTTTGTACAAGGCCTTTGTGAGTGTATCAAGCACTAGTATCTGTACCAGCCTGAAATACCAGGTAGTTTTTGTGATGGAAGGAAGCAGTGAGGCAATTCTGCTGAGGCAATCATGATGGCTTAAGAAAACAAAACTCTAGGTTGGTTGGGTTTATTTCTTCCCGTTCTGATCGCACGATAATTCCCCGCTGTCAACCTCAGACATCTATTTAATCTATGTCTATTTTTTTTTCTTTTTATTTCAGAGAACAGTGAACAATGTGTTTGTCAGTGCTTCTATCAATGTATCTTGAGTACTGCTGTAGAACAATGCACCACACAGGAAAATCACATTATTCAGTAGAGGTAGTGCATCGTCCCCTTGGGTTAATAAGCAGCCTGACTGGCAATCACTTCCCTTTGCTTCATGTTCCCTCCAGCATGTGTCAGAGGCTTACGCTGATCCCCTGCCGCCCTGCAGCCACCCAGCGCTAAGCTGATTTTGCTGGATCCCTTGGTATTTCATTCCTTCAGTCCTTGCCTGTCTGCCATTCTAACCAGAGCAAACGCTTCAGAGTTTAGCAGCAGCCAAAAGCCTGCTCCTGGAATGAATGGTGGCTTGAATGAACGGTACTATATTCGTCATCTGCTTTCCCAAGCAGAATGTGGCTTTATGGATTACTAAGTTGAAGGTTTGGTGCAGAGGAAATCTTGATTGCAGGCATTCTTGCTGCTCTGCAAAAGTCTGGGAAAGCTGGATTTCACTGGGAGAGGAGGGGGCAAGGTGATGGAAATCAGGATGTTCCTGAGTCAAGCAATGTCATTCCAGTTGCTAGTTTACACTAATTAGATGTCTACCCTTGAAAAAATTCTATCTTCAGTCTTTTCACCTAGATGCATTTCCTTCTTGGGAGCATTGTTAGTGATTGCTATGGGCAACAGGATGTTGAAAGACAGTCACTTACCATTTTGGATTAGGATTCTCAGCAAAAAGGTTTTCTGAATTCTGCATCTAATAGACCTATTTCTGCTTGGAATACCTGGGCTGGGGCGGGGCAAGGGTGGGCTTGGGAACACTCCCAAAAAACAAGCAGCGTTTGTTTTTATTCTCAATAGGTCCAGGAGTTGCGGTCCAAACTGACATGCTAGAGAGAGACACAGTCTTGCCCTCAAGACCACAATTCCCTAGGCTTTCACAATTCCGTGTTTCTGGCCATCCTACTCGGGATTAAGTAGAAAGCTCCATTTCTACAATTGACCCTTCCATTGGAGTTACTCCCCAAACACGAGCAACATTTTCATTCCCTGCTGGAGTAGTTTAAACTACTAGTGAACTCTTCATAGCTTCCCATGTATGTGATCTGAGGCAATTTGAGGTTAGAAATGCCTCCTGAGTAAAGCCAGCACAGGCTTGGATTTACTGGAATCAGAGGCTACTCTCAAAAAGGCCTCAATTCTTCTCTCAGATGACTTTTTATGATGTAAGTGGGCACTTTGAACTAAACTGTCCCGTCTCCCTTGCCTCCTTCCCATTTTCCCTTTGATCAACCAGTCTTCTCCTTACAAAGAGAAACACCACATCCTGTGTCCCGTTACATCAATTAGCTGCCTCATCAACATCATGACAAGTGATATCAAGAGCCCCACACCAGCTGTGTGACACAAAGCCACAGGAACACTACAAGGTCTGGCTGGGAAATGCTGCAGGTCATCTCTGATGGAGTTTCAAAGGCAGCGTGCTGACCTAAAGCAGATCCACTGCTAGCCAAGGGGGAGAGTCTAGGCTCTCCCTGTTCTCATGTGAAGACCTGAAAACTTGTACACCCTCCTCCTGCCAGCTGACATTTGCATTTGGGATCTTGTCTCTTCTGAGCCGCAAGTCAGCATGTCATTCACTGCCTGCCTTCTTCACAGGTTTTTCCTCAATTGACAAGTCGGGAGGAGCACACACACAGACACACAAAAACGCCAAGATATGATTCCTCAGGAAGGGAGGGAGAGATTACAGCACACCAGCAGCCTAAATGCTGTTCCTTATGCACCTGTGGGTCCATGTGGTATGACCGCAGCTGCAAAGGAAAGCTTTCAGTCCTGCTTACCTTCTGTAGGAGGTGGTCGATAATGATAGATAGTAGCTGCATCCAAGTGAAAATGCAGCTGGTAGGGTTATAAATCCTTAGGTTGTGGCATTTGAAGCAAATAGAAATTTGAAACGTTTTCAGCTACACCAAGACCACAAGGTGTCCGTGTTGTTGGAGCTCTCTTTGAAGGACTTAGGCAACAAGAATAAAGGAAGAATATTTTTTAAAAATAATTTGAAAACTAGATTTCTCACTTGTATTTGGTTTGAATGTAATCATTAAGAAAAAAAAAGAAAATGACAAGCTGGGCCAACGGAATGGGATTGTTGCACATCAAGTACTAAGAGCAGTGTATCCATGCCAAATAGTTTCCTACTTCTTATGTAGCCTGCTGAAGAAACATCCCCAATCAAGTCATGTTTCAGCTGGCTATAGCTGTCCTGAGGTACTTTTTTATAGCTCTGAACATGCTTTAAAATGTTCCATGTGATATCTGAGCACTCAGAAAACAAAAATGATGCCCTGGGCAGGCTAACTGGTTTTGTCACATTGCAGTAACTGGGACCTTGGGTTACATGTGGTCCAGGTTAAACTTCAATTCAGCAGATGACATAAAACAGAGATTACAGTTCAAAAACTGGGCCCGAACATATCGCATTGTCACAAGTGGAAGCTTGCTTAATCTCATTTGTTGCCACTCTTAGAGATATTTGCCACCAAACATAGGTCTTTTTCCCTTCCTGCAGCTTTCCAGAAGGGAACCAGATTCAGGCAGATGAGAAAAGACCACCAACCTAGAATGACAGCAGAAGCAGAAAATTCCCACCCATGTCCCGGGGCACAGATCTTTCCTCTGTCTGCCTATACCTCACATTTTTCCACCCAACTAATTCTGCAGGTGCTTTATCTCCCAGGTTACAAGTGGAGATGTGGATTTACAAAGCGACTTGGTGTGCTGGTTTGACTGAAAACCAGTTAATTTTCCTTCATGCAGTTAGAAACCTTTCGTAGCTAGCGTGGTCAATGTTTGGATTTGGTTTGAGAACCAGAAGATAACATGCCCAGACAGAGTTAAAGTTGTCTGGGAGCCAAGGACATTCTGAGCGCTCTGCCCACAGGTGTGAGGCAGCGAGGCATGGATGGGGCAGAGCTTGACTGACACCCAGACTGAGCAATGACAGTATTCCGTCCTATTAGCATCATGCTTCATATTTAAGGAGAGTCAGGATCTTCTGCCTAGTCTTGGAGCGGCTCGGAGCCAGGAGGGAGAACTGTTTGGGAGAGTTCTGTTCAGGAGTTTATTTATTTCGGCCTTTTACCATCCTGCTATTTTGCAGAGACCTCTGGGCCTTTCTGCCCTTTTCTCTCTTCTCTCTCTGGGATCGTCTATTGGGACCACGTGCTGCTTCCTGGGTCTGGCTGCTCAGTGCAGACAGAGTTCATGAGGAATTGCATTGAGTATCTTTTATTGTATATTCTATTTCAATTTTATGTGTATTAGCTGTAGTAGTACTATACTAGTGTAATTTTTTTTACTTTATTAAACTGTGTTTATCTCAATCCACAAGCTTCTCCCATTTCAATTCTCTCCCCTATTCAGAGATGGGGGAGGGAGCGAGTGAGCAGCTATTGTGGTTATATTGCCAGTTTGGGTTAAATTGGCATCCCACAATGCTTGGGATGCAAACAAGGATGAACAGAGGGGCCTTGCTCAGGAGGGGAAGGGAAGTTCTTCCAGAACTCCCCAGGGTGCAGGTGTCTCTTCTCCCAGGTACAACAGGGCAGCCGTGACACCTGGAGCTACAAAGTTGGCTCCGTAAGGGCAGTTGCGTGGGTGCTCCAGAAGTTGTCAGACTGGTTATATTTGGCTGCACAGATGAAGAAGAAAAATAAGTCATCAAACCTGTTACACAATGTTACTTCACTTACTGTTCTCCATTTCCTTCAGAATGCCCACAGTTAATCCTGTTTCTTGAAAAATATGTACAAACCTTGTTCCACTGGGAAGGGGTTTTCCCCAAGTCAGTTGGTGTCTCATGGCCTTCCTGGAACAACTTTCTTCCTCTGACGAAGGGCTTTTTGGTGAGGGCAGAGTATGGTGCTTATGTCAGGCCCCGGGTTGCAGGAGAAGTGTTTCAGCCACGTTATTTCCTTGTTGATGAACTCACGTCATGTCTCCAGCATCGCCACCTGTGTCCGGCTACCAGGACTCCTGCAGCCATCACAGCGGGCCCAGCTCCCACAGCGCCTTTCTCTGAGCGTACGAGAAATGTGCTAAAGGCAGCTATGAAATACAGCAAGCTTAACTCATCTTTACTGCTTGGGAATTAGTGATAAAGTCCCAGGCCAGAGGCGGACCTGCATTTTAACCATATTTGACTACCAGGGAGGCACTGAGTGAAAAATGGACTTTCTTTTCTTATAAACCTGCTGTGCCCCTTTCACCTGATGGCCCCAAGTTCTTGTTCCTTGCATAACAGTGAATTATCCTCACTTCATAGTGAGTTATCATTCGTAGCCCCGTTCCCCGTGCTATTTACGCCTTTCTCCCTGCTCGGCAGCGCCTCTGCGGTGCCCCGGGTCACCCCGGGTCACCCCGCTGCCCGCCCAGCCGGCCCGCTTGCCCCTGCGGGCACCGTTTGCTGCCTAGTGACCATCATTTCACCCGCACGCCGCCCCTCCGCAGGCCCCTTTTGGGGAGCGATTTCAAATACAAGCCGCCGCGGCTGCGCCTGGGGGCCCGTCCCGCCTCAGCGCCCCCTGGCGCCGCGCCCGCTGCCACCTGCGCGGCTTCCCGCCCTCAGCGTCCCCGCCGCCCTGGGGGGACGGCCCGGCGTGGCGTGGCGTGGCGTGGCGTGGTGCCGCCATGAAGCTGCACTTCAGCATCACCGCCGCCCAGGAGCTGCGGGAGAGGCGCGGGGGCTGCCGGCGGTGTGCCGGCAGCCGTACTCCGTGTTTCTGGAGGGCTCCTGCTCGGCGCTGCCAGCTCCGCCGCGGGGACGCGCAGGTGAGCACCCCCGAAAGCCTCGGCTGGGGCGGCCTGCCGGGGTGCGCCGGCCCCTGCGAGGGCGCTGGAGCAGGAGGGGCTGTTCCGGCCATCACAGGCCCCGTGTGGGATGGGGACAGCGAGTTGTTTCTGCCCCAGTGTGCGCTATTAAAACCAGCCTTGGTGCCCGCACCGCCGGGGATGCGCCGGTCCCGGCCCGTGCCCTCGCACCCTGTGCTGTCAGAGGGGCTGAGCTGCTGCTCGCCAGCTGACATCCCGCAGCAACTGAGGGGAAAGAAACAATAATAAAGATGATGATAAAAAAGCCAAAGGTGTGGTAGAAAGGTGTGGTGAACTGGCTTGGTGGGAAAGCGCAGCCCACAGCTGTGGGCTCCAAGTGCATTTTCCTTGGCCTCAGGGAGAGAGGTGCAGCCGCTTTATTGGGGCCTTTAGTCCTAGGAACAAATCTAGAAAGTGGACGGAGGTCAGAATGGGCAAGTTGCACAGCCAGTTGCAGGGTTTTTTTGGACAAGCCAGGGGTTAACCGAGTGTCGGATCCTTTGGCTTGAATTGCTAAGTCATGCCTCCAGGAGAGACTCTTTCACCACAGACAATTACAGGGAATTACAAAACAGCTGGAACGCAGGCCTGGAGTATTCCAAGGAGCAGTGGGCATCGCAGGCCTGGAGTATTCCAAGGAGCAGTGGGCATCGCAGACTAACGCATGGCCCCAGCTAAATGAAGTGAATTATTTCAGGGTGAATTGGTCTGTTTATCTCTGCTTTTTTTTTTGTTTCTTGTCAAGTTGCCTCTGACCCTTTCCCCTCTATCCTTCCTCTGGTTTTCTTAGGAGGATAACAGGGAGCATGTGATTTTGAGCTCTTTGTGGAAGCAAAGCGGCCGCCAGTCTTCTGTGTGCTAGCCAGATCTCTCTGGCCTCTACCAGCCCTTGGCTCCACGCAAATCTCTCCCAGCTCTTCTGTCAGTCTGGCTGCATGCTGTCATCCCCACTGAACAGCCTGATTTTACATTGACAACTCTGGTTTAGGGTCCTGTTTGAACACTTCTTGTGGTAGTGGGTTAGCTAGATGCTCCTTCTTCTGGCAGTCTCTTTTGCTGTGCTTTCAGTTGCAGTGATAGGCCACTCTGGAGCAGTTTTTCAGCCATTTAACCCTGGACAGGGATTCATCCATCTCTCCCAGCAATCTGTGGCTGCACAAGCAGTTGGAGTAGAACAGCTAAAAAGCAGCTGAGTCAGCAGCAGGGCTGCCATGGGAAGCGATGTTTGCTGAGGTGTGCTCTTGTGCCCCAGCTCTGCAATTCTTTCCCCTGTGGGAGCTCTCACAGTAATATTTTGCTCTGTTTAATGGTGCATTTTGGATAATATATCCGAACCAATAAAACAGCTTATTCATTTGCTTGCATCTTTAAGGGTTACTGTTTCTTACTCAAGAAGTTTTAACTTCATTAATGTGCTCAGCAAAATCTTTCCCTTCTCTACACCCTCTGTAACTGACAGTTTGATCTTGCTGGGCTTTACAACTCATTAGCTGATTTTTATTTTTAATTCATTAATTCCTGCTGTTGGCAGCTGCCATACTTGGTCTTGAAGCTTCCAGCTATCCTGATGTCCCTCAGTTGTCCTCCCTATACTTAAGTGAGGTTGCTTATCCATATTATATCCTGTTCTGCTTATTTTGCTTGAAATACTCTGTTAAGATAGAAAGATCCACACATACAAGAAGTCTTAAAGTCCAGGATACAGGAATTTCACCCTCCTGACCAGGTCACACGCAGTGTCCACAAAGCCCCACAGATGCAACAATTCTGTGATAGGTGCAGGATGTGAGTTAGAAATGAGCTTCTCCCATGGACAGTTTTCTGCATGATTATACTTTGTATTTCTTGAACACTACTGTGGAGGATCTGTCTCTGGCCTCTGTTGGACATGATGCTGGACTACTTGTGCTTCTGATCTCCTTCAGGGTGGTGATTTCTAAAGCACTGCTATGTCATCTCTGCAAGCTCCACTCCTAACCTGTGATACAGAACCAGTACACGTAGATTTTGTTTGTTATGCTGTGCATTACCTGCCCCTTTTCTGCGCATTTCCCTGTTCCACATCAGTTTATATTCTGAAAGTGCTTCTGTTGTTTGACACTCCCAAACTCTGTTCCTCTCTGTCTCCCAGAGCCATTTTTCTCTACAAAAGGACTGTTTGAAGGGAGCAACTGTTCAGAAGTTGGTAGTAGGCAGTGCAGTGTAACAGAGCATGTGAGGGTTCGGATGCACTGTTCAACAGGGAGGTGCAGGTATACAAACTCCGAGCAACAGCCTTAAACTGAGTACCCATGGCAAATGGTATAGAGGGAGGTGTGAACAACCAAGAATAATATCATAAAGAGATCTTGCTTAGAAGAGATTGGGAAGGGCTGGCAGAAATGCTGAGGAGAGCAGTGCAGCTCTGGCCCTTCTCTTGTGGACATGATAGGTACTTGGCTGTGGATTGCCAGAAGGTGCCTATCTTGGTCTGAGGATTTAATCCCTTGACCTTCCTCTGGGAGATGGGGCTTTGTGTTGGTTTAAGAGGTGGCTCTGCCTTCTCCCATTTTGCCCCTTCTTTTTAGGAGCTAGAACATTCAACTGAGGGAAATCCAGTTTTCACGCCCTTCTCTGTCTTGAGTATTCAGCTATTAAGTATTAGCGGTAGGAAGGACAGCTGAAGGACCAGTCTCCCTTTGCTCGGGATGAACGCCATACACACTGGGCAGCGTTCCTTATTGTTTGCACTTGCTGAACTAAGACTTGTGCAGTGATTTTCTGTGAACAGCATCAGCAGGAGTGTCAGTGGCAGATGGATGTGCATTTTAAGCATCTAAGCTTTGGCCCTGGATTTATGCAAGGACTACTAGGCAGTGGTCTGCACTGTAGCTGTGTTCTCCTGTGGCTTTAGTTTTGTGGTGACTGCACACTGACCAGAACACCCCTAACAGAGCTGTGGGTCTTCATGCTGCTTATTGAGAGGTAAGACTCTCTTGCAAGAACATACAAGTGACAGGAACTTCTAGAGCAGGACAAGAGATTACCTGGACAGTGGTTTGTGCACGAAAAATGTTACTGGATTTCCTCGAAATCGATCAGTTGCTAAAGACACAGGCTCTCCCTGGTTTCCACCTCTGTGATGTGATGTTTGCGTTTGGCTTTTCAGTTTGACAGCGTGTCCCTCTCTAAACAAATATCGTAAGAATGAGCCTATGTCCTGTTGTAGGACTGAAAGGACCAGATTATTTCTTGCAATTGTTGGAGTATTCACTGGTTTACATCAAGGCAGGGAGTAAATAGGAGGCGTCCTCTGTAGGGTTAAGAATGAAATACAGCACTGATGGACTCTGGCCATGATGCCAGCTTCTGCTGAGTCAGCAGCATCTGTGATTGGTTGGGAAAGTAGTTCTTAAAAATCAGTTAGTCGCAATAAAACAATTGGTAAAAAGGACTTAAATATAGAAAATGTTTTTTAAAAGTTAATTTAGCTAATGTGCCAGAATAGTCTCATGCCTTTGATTGCTTGGGTGGTTTCTGAGTACATGTATTTTCATTTTCACATGAAACACCTTTGAATGTTTTTAATCTTAGAATGGTATCTCCTCCTTTTTTAATATTTAATCAGGTAGCTGAGAAGGAAAGGCTCAGAGGCCAGTTCATTCTGTATATAATCCATATATAATAGCTTTATAGTTATAATGCTGCTCTGTTTTTTCAGTTTAGCAGTTTTGTTTCTGGTGCTCTCTCTGACTTTGGTGTCTGCACAGCTATGAAGGAGCATGGCCGTGGGCGAAATAGCTCGTCTAGACAGCACGGGCAGGACCTGACACCAAAAAGCAGACCTAGAGGATGAGACTAAGTAGGATATTATTAATTCCGGTCAACTATGCTTAAAAACTGATGATGTCTCCTTCTGAGGAGGGGAATATTTATTGCAGGAAGATGAAAAAGAAACAACACCAACTATGGCATTTATCTTTACTCCCCTTCTTGGACAAATGAGCTGTTAGAGCTTAAAACTGTCATATTTAGGGAAGCTGCCCTGCCTCTTTTAGGTGGAGATCTTGGAGAAAGAATAAGTACCTTTTCTGCCAGGATGGAACATTCAGTCTGAGCTTCCAGCACAGTCACATTTCAGCTTGTTTTTGTGATCCAGTCTCCTGTGACTTTCCCACCAGTTGCTCTGGAAGCTGCCTTTGGGGTGGGGAGCTGTGCCCAGCCTCCCTGCTGGGTTCTGGGCTGTGGGGCAGGACTGGCCCGGGCAGCTGCTGTGTGGTGCTGCTGAGAGCTGCATATGGTCTCAGCAAAGAAGCTGCTTGGTCAGGCACAGAGAGGCCGAAGTGATGAGAGTCCTTCCCTTGGACAGCTTGTGGAGCTGTGTGGATAGGAAGTACCTGTCTGGTCAAGCAGGTCCAGTCAAGAGAAAGCAGCAGTGCACAGGATCCCCTGACTCAGGTATGAGACGTGTGTCTTCTGGCGAGTGGTTTTAGGCTGCAGAAAGAAGCCCAGCCTTGAAAGAAATTGTCAGAAGCAGATTTTGGGTAGGGGACCCATCTCTTGTGGTTCTGTTGGCTTGGCACAGCAGCAGGCAACTGGTACCTGGCACCACCAGGTGCAGTGTTGATACTGACTTGGGTTTAAAAGGTAGCCTAGGCTGTTTGGTTTGTGAAAACTAATACTGGCTAGTTTCATTCTGCTAGGATGAAATGTTGTGCTGGTGGCTAATAGTCTGGTGGACTTTCAAATGTGTATGCAAGTGCACACTTAAAGTTTGTGGGCACTTTTCTTTAATCCTTAGAGACAAGAACAAGTCTAATTGGTTGGAAGAAGTTTCTCTTTTCTGTAGCCCAAATCCTGAGGACACACAATTGCATTTCAAGAAACTCAAGCATCCAGTACTGAGATGAATTAATTATTTTTTTTTAAGTAGTCCAGAGTCTCTGCTTGTGCAAACTGATGATAACAGACGGTGCTGCTCTGTGTAGGTGAGGCACGGCCTGACCGCAGCGGGAGGAGAGAAGACCTCCTTTTTGTCAGTGTGCCTCTTCTGACTTCTGGCAATCTTTTTGCTCTACCTCCTCAGTTTGCCTGCCTGTAGAGCAGAGATAATATTTTTCAGTCCTCGGGGGAAGATCACACATGTGAAGGACTTTGAAGATAAAAAACACTCTACGCTAGCTATTACTGTTAGCTTTACATAAAACTGAAGCATGTGGTGTTATCTGACTCTTTTATGCTGTGTATCTCAGAGCAATTCACGCATATCTAATAATCAAGAATTCAGAAATAGCAGCATGTGGCCAACGTAGGGAAAGTAGAGCTGTGAGAATGTGCCTCACTCCTGTTTTTAGCCAACAGGCAGGAAAAGGTTAAAAAAAAAAAAAAAGAAAAAGCTTGCTACTGCAAGAATTAGCTTTTTTTTCTTGCTTTTTTTTCTTCAGCTGCTGGAGTCATGTGAAAGACTTGGGCAGCTGGGGCCGCAGGGAAAACGTCATCTTTCAGAGGTTTTAATGACACTAATTGCTGCATTGAATATTGATACTTAAAATTTAACTAGTAGTAGCATCTCAGCGTACTATAGAATTCTTATTTTACTGATCAGATGCCATATTTTTTCGATTTTGGTGAAGGAATGTTTCCAGGCAAACTTGCTGTATTTTACTGTGTTTAATAATGTGCATATTAAGAAGGTAAACATAGCTCATTCTTCTCTTGAGGTAATTTGCCTCTATCAGAGAATTTTTACACTTCTAAGTGACTAACTGCTGCCCAAACCTATACTGGAACTGTCTTATATTATTGTAAGATAATGTAATTGTGGTTCTCTAGTCCTTCCAGGTCTGTTTACAAATGATGTAGGGTTTGTACAGAGACATTCTCTCATTAGCCAGCTGCTCTAGCTGAGGAAGAATCAAACTTTCAAACAATTTGTGTTCCTGAAAGATTCTCTGGTTGTTTTGTTTCGGTGGTTTTGCTTTGTTCTTATTCTTTGACAATGTTTGATGATCTGACAAAAGATATTGCCACTCATATACAAAATAATAAAAGCCTCTGAGGTAATAGAAGTTAAGGGTAGAAGTCACCAGCTCTTAAGAAGTAGTTCTGTGGGCTTAGATCAAAGAAATCCTGTATGGGCATATTGGGAAGAGAAGACGTCTGTAACCACGTCTTGTTTGTCCATGAGGTGTGTAAGACCTAGATGATAAAGTTAAAAAAATGCTACTTTTCTGACTTGGAGCAGGAGCTCAGAGGTGGTAAGACTGTAAAAAAGAGAAACCCGAGAGGTTGTTCTCTTGGGCTGTCTTCTGGTGGCTGCCCAGGCCAAGGCTTTGACTTTGCTGTGGCCTGAGGGCCACCAGCGAGCTACTGGGTAGGCACCCTCATGCCCCTTGTAGGTCATCGGGTCTTGCTGTCAACACAAGAGAGCACTGAAAGCTTTTTGGAAACCGTGAGCACTTCTTCACTGGTGTGGAGCTTTCCTCTGGCTGTTTTGCAGGTGAGGCAGCTTTTTGGGAGTGCCGTGCCTGCTTTCTCTCCAAAGTTTCCTCTGGCAATGACCAAGTTGATGGCAGATGAGAGGCGGTCTCAGCTGAAGCAGTACCTTCAGAATGGTAAGGCCTGATTATAACAAACTAATCAGCTTTCATACATCAGGCTTCAGCCTTTGAGGATGTGTCAACAATTGTGACTGCAGGGTGCTTTGCCTTCTGTACTGAGCTAAGTAAGGTTGTATCCAAAAGGCTGTGGCCAAGTGTTGTGGCCCTATCCAGTTTGATTCACTAGCTCTAGAATAGCAGCATATAATATTTCTCTAATTTCTGAAGTGGATGCCTTTCTGCAGCTTTCTCAAAATACAAGGCTGCAGTTTCACACTAAACTTGAGCCACCTTGTCCTTCTGGTGGCAGCCCGTAGTCTGGCCATTCTGTTCTGGATCAGTGAGCTGGGGCACCGTCCCTGCTGCTTCACAACTGCTGGAGCTGACACGGGGTCAGGTGTGAGAGCTCATGGTTGGTGGGTAGCAGAGAAAGGCAGAAAAGACGGGCACTTGGACTGGTAGAAGTGTAATATGGAACTGGGCTTCCATTCAAGGGTTTCCAGTCAGACTTGTAAGAATTATAACAAGATAGGAGTTTGTAGAAAAATTGAATCTCAAATGTTGTGTTATAAACTGGGTCTGCAAGATCCCTAGAATGTCTGATGAGTTTTGCATAATCCAAGAAATAAAAATAAAAATAATAATAAAAAAAAAAACAACGCCAAACATTTCAACTACCCAGAAAGAAAGTTGTGTGAGGGGATGAGCTTAAAGAGGTTTTGTAGCCTCTGGCCTCAGATACTTGGTGTCAAGACTTACAAGACAAACTAGTCTTGAAAAAATCTTACTTAGTGTGATTGTTTTATCTTTTTTTACTTGAATATTCAACAGTTCCTTTTAGAGTTACTGGCCATGAGTGACCATGGAGTTACATGGCCAAGAACTTTACTGTAGTCTTGCTCTGGGAGAATAGCAACATTGTATGTATCTTGCACTGTTCATGGCTTCAGTGATTTAACAACAGGCCAGTAAAGGTAGCTGTGCAGAAACCAAAGGATGAGTAAAGTAGCACCGACTGTTTAACCAACAGCTGTATTTTATACATCTTGTCTTTAGACAGTAGCCATGTTTTTCATCTTTTGGATAAGTTTGTTTTCCTCCCTCCCCGTTTTCCTCTTGTTTTTCAGTTACTTTGGATTCAAATATTACCAATAGTGATGTTTTCAGAGGCTTTTTCCAAAAGCTACAGCAGGTAAGTTTTGGTTTCTTTTTCAGTCAAATATTTTCTTATATGAAAGAGTTGAAATTATATCCTACCTCCCGAATCCAAGGCTTCGTTTGCTATCTTCCTTTCCTTGTGTTCTTAGCATATTGGTATGTCTTGTAAAGCAGTGAGTTCTGATGACAGAGTGTGGTCTGTGAAGCCTGGGTGACAATAATAGTATTGCTATTGTTTTGTCCATATACAAATTTGTTTTTCACATGGAAAGAACTACTTGCTTTGTTTTTATATCCTGTGGCATATCTGATGAATCTTTTGCCTCTAAACCATTCCCAGAAGAGTCTTTGTGAGAGCTCAATAGGAGGATTACACACATTCTTGGATTTTGCAACTGTCAATGCTTTTTAGTAGTGTCAGTGCTTTGGACTGATAAGTGTATTGATGACTGCTGTGAAAATGTCATGTTCTCTTATCTTGCAACTGTAGTGATGGGCAGAATCTGGCATGTATTTGGGTTGTTGCAGCCTAGGTATATTTTGAAATCAATTTTAATGAAGTCCGTGATACATATAATCATTCTTTGGCAGGGATGCGCAGTGGGAGGAAGAGGGGAGAAGAGAGAATAGACATCATATTTTGAGCGTATATACTATCTGCTATAATGCTAACTTTGTCATAAATGTAAAATCAGGAGACAGTCGTGACTCCCAAAGGACTCTTATGTGTATGTACCCCGTTTTGCAGATGGTTGGAAGCTCTGCCTGTGCTACCTGGATGCAGCCTGACTACAGGCAGACAGCTGATGAGTTCAGTTAGAGGGATGTGGAGCTGAAAGTAATGAGCCCTACTAAGAAAATAAGATATTTGCCTTCTCCTTAGTCCTCACCTAGTGCAGCTCCTGAATTGTCCATTTGCTTGCAGCCTGGGTGGTTCTTGCTTGTGTCTGACCGCACAAAGTGCCGTGTGTCCTTCTGCTTCCTTTCCGCTCTCTCCGGCTGCTGTGGTCCTTAGGAGGGCAAGAGTGTGTTGGAGCAGGGGGGTGCAACATGACTCCCTCCAAGAGCATTTTCAGGGAGAGGATGCTGCTTCAGTTTTCTGGGAAGTGCTTGGCATGCTGCTGGTGCTGCTGTCAGCCCACTTGAGAGAGAAGGGAAGTTTTGAAAGACCAATTAAGTTTTGTGCCTCGAGCTATTGGCTTGCTATGTGTGATTAAGGTATGGAAGGCGGGTTCAGAAAGGCTGTAGAAAATAGTGTGAAGAAGTATTCCTAACAAATTCTAGAAAATTTTTTCCTATATACTTTGTAAATAAAAGGATACAGTTTATTTACAGTCTCTTACATTCAAATCTGCTGAAGTGCTCAAGACAGTAAATGAAAAGCCTCTTTCTGATTAGGGAATTCTTTTGTGAGAAGCAGTCTCTCTAGTTGTGAAACCATGCCTGCTATAGCCCGAAAGATAACTCCCAGCAATTACTGCTGAGTCTTAACTAGTCTTGATTAGATTGATAACAGGTCTGCTAAAGAAAGTTAAATCCATCAGGAATGCCTGCAATTTGCCCTCAAACACCACCAACAGTCTTTATGGCAAAGTTCTGTCAGGAAATAACTCTTCAAAATGCATGTTTGCAGTGTTTAAACATGGTTTTTGTCATACCAATATTGTGGATTACTTTTAGCATTCCATCAGAAATAATGTTGTGCATTTAGATTTTTCTCTACCACAGGCCCTTTTGGTAAAGAGAAGTGACTTGATAAGTACCTGTACTTAATACTTACTTGATTTACGGTTATGTACGTGTGTGTGTCTATTAAGGTATGGGATGGCTGTGCTGACAAAAGCAGTCACTTATTTTGTAGAGTTTAAGGCAGGCACTGAATGACACCTTAAATATTAGTGCAAGGTCAGTACATTCTCAAGACAAAAAATAAGCCCAAATTTTTGTTTCACAGTACAACAGATTTTCACCCACGCTGATTAGGGTTCCTGCTTGACAAAGTCAGTAGTTTGCCAGCTCTTTTTGTTTATGGTTTCAATTTACAATGGTAGTGCTTACATAAATTATTGCTTCATAATGCAGATATCAGTAGTGCTTTGTGTTCTTTCCTGATGGTAAAGAACAAACTCCTAAGAGAGATCAGATAACTTTGTGAAAGGCAGGAGTGCATCCACTGACATCAGCTGTGCACAGTGCCATTAATTGGTGAATAATTGGTGAATGATTGGCTGAATAAGTATTTATTTTGGCTATTAAAGAATCTCACTCAACAAACTTGCTTTGTTGTGCATGTTCCTGTACTTGTGAGATGTTTTATGGCAGAGTGACAAAATTTCTGTCATTGAAAGACATGGAGTGAAGTTCATCTTAAAACCATCTCTGAACTGTTCTTTCCTTCTCCATTATTGGTGTGTAGGCAGCACTTGGTGTCCTACACATTGCTTAGGAGTGAAAACATAGTTCAGCTTTCAGCATTACTGCTACTTAGTGTTAAAACCAGGCATTCCTCCAGACTTGCTCTTGTTTATGTTATATTGCAAGAGGGATGATTAATGAATGAGGAATGTGTGCTTTTTGTTGTTGATGACATGAAATGGCTGTGACTAGTCAGTCTTGGCTACCTGAAACAAGTTAGTGCTCAGCTGTACAAGCAACCTGGCAGGTAACGAGGGAGAAGCAGCAGAGGGACCGCACTGCAGGTGGTGATGAACGGGAAGCAGTCAGTGGCCTACTGCCACCACAGCTATTTACTGAGCACAGATCTGTCTGCAGGTAGAAACAGTGCAGATTTTATAAGAGAAACATTCAGCTTTAATAGAATGAGAAGACAGGAAACCAGAGGTGAATGAGATTGCTAGGCTGTATATTTTTTTTCTTAAAAATTCTACTGCTGGCTTTTTTCACCTTCACTTCTACCTTTAATTGAGAGAGAATAGTAGTCTGCTAGAGCTTGCTCGATTTCTTGGCTTGTCTTAAAAACAGCAGTATTGAAACTTCTAGCTGAAGAAATTTGTACATGTCACTGACTGAAACAGAAGATGCAAAGGAAAAATCAAACTGAATTTAAGACCTTTTTGATCCTTGTCCTGCATTTTCTTCTGAACGGGGTTATGAAGGGTGTGCCAAGACCAGCACTCCCTGGAGTGGGAGTGCTGTGCAAGGACCGTGGCTTTACTGCAGCTGCCTGACAGTGTTGGATGGGACTTGTCTGTATCTGCACTCAGCATCACACCAGCCAGCTGTATCACTCTGATCATATCTAACAGGGCAAACTTTTCAAGTGTGGACAAGCCCAAGCTGGTTAACCCCGCTTTCCACACCCCTCTTTTTGCCCAGCACCTTCACCTGTTGCATAGGTTACGATTTGCTCCTTACCCCAGGCATGCTCTGGCTGTTTCCCCAGCAACCCAGTCTCATGAGCAAAGCTGTCAGGGGACAGTGGGGCTCCAACACATGGGGAAGCAGCTTGGCAGAATGGATGCTTTGCTTGAAACAAACATTACTGGAATATTTACCAACACTGCTGTGTAGCAGAGTTGAACAACCTAACCTGTAACCCCTCTGGCCCTTCACTCTTCCAAACTCTGCAAACTTGGCCAGTGACCAAGCTGAAGAGACAGATTCAGTATATGCTCTATTACCTCCAGCCTCTAAAGACAAATGTCACAGTTCTTGCAAGGAAGTCATTAACAAGATGAGACTGTTGTGCCTGTGACATGTCTTTTCCTTTTTTGCCAGATGAAAGATGGTATGAACAGGTACATACATCCCTATCAGTCTCATTTTAATGCAGCTCATCTATATCCTTGAAGGTAATGTGAGATCATGGTCTGTGTGTCAGGTACCCATGGAGTAATGTGGTGCATTCAGGAGGAAGCTGTGAGGACAGACAGTCATGCGTTTATGAAAAGAGTAAGATATATTTCCTCGCAGCAGCAGAGGTTTTGCATTAGGGATCTAGGAGGGTGACCTTTTCTAGTCTGTGGTGCTGGTAACCAGCAGCTTTTAGCATGAGCAAAAGGATGTAGATGTTGGTGAAAGGACAGATGAAAAGTTTCTGATTACTTGAGCAAGTAGAGCTAACAGGTATCTGATAACAGGCAAAAAGCAGTATTCTTCTGTGGTCCTTCATCAAAAGACTCCGATGTGGTTTTTCTTCTGAGGAGCAAGCATGAGGCCAAGGACTGAATACCATAAGAGAGCTGTGGTGCATGTGCTGTTCAAAGTGTAGGTAAATCATTACCCAGAAACCTACAGATGTTACCAGGAATCAAAGCTGGTCTGATCATGGGCTGCATCTTCTTGGATAGAGCCCCTTTCTCTGACCATGCAGCCTCTGCTTCTCTGCACAGTTGCACATGCTTATCATTGTGCATTCAGTGGAGGAATGCACACTCTATATGCACTGCAGTAACTCGCCAATATGTTTGGATGTGTATGTACAGAAACAGAAGTCGGGCTGAGGATCTGTGATTTCAGCACTGCTCTAAAATTGTTATTTCTTTCATATTAAACCAGGTTGGGTTTCTTATTTATGAACATCTATTTCAAAAGTGCAGCTGGCCAGAAACCTGAATGTCATGTGAGAAGTTCTCATACTTTCAGACTTCTATTGTGTGCTGGCTGGGTGAAAGGCTTCTGGCATAGGAAGCTTTGAAGAATTGTAATTCAAGGATGTCTGTTTTATTTTTGTTTCAGCATTAAGATGCAATTCAATCCCCTGACCTGCTGTTCTTTTTGAAGGTGATGTAGTAAGGATCCTCCATTCTCACCCTTTTTTGTGGTCCATGTTGCTTAGCTGAGCAATAAATCCATTGAGAACTTGCAGGGGGTTCAGAGTGGTGTAGACTTCTGTTAAAACAAAATCACTCAACTTTTCTAATGGAAAACTGGGAGGGAAAAATATCTATAGATATTTTTTATTATTTTTTTTTCTTCTGTGAGGGAGCTATGTAAGAGGTATCTTATTTGGGGGTTCGTGGTTTTGTTGTTATTTTGGCTTGTTTGTTTCTTTGTGTGTGTTTTTAATTGTTCTTTTCATAAGACAAAAAAAGAGAAAATCCCTTACCAGCTCTGTATTATTCTGTGTTCTTATATTAATGACTGAGCTGTGCTTCAAGCTACTGGGGCAGGCCACGTGGAGAGTAGGCAGCAGTTCTCGATGTTTCAGGAGATTTTACCACAGGTAATAGTGACAGTGTTAAGGCAAGGTTCAAATAAGCAGTATTAAGGGACACAATAAAGTGTCCCCTGTCTAGTTACATGGCATGTTCCCTCAATTTTAAGAGCAAAAATGTAGGAAATTTGAAAGGTACTACTGAATGTGTACTGTTGTCAAAATAGAGGTTTTAATGTTGGTGCCTGTTTTGAGTAGATGACAGTGACTCTACTGCTTTTTCCAAAACAAAAATAGCAGCTTGGGAGAGGACCTGAACTTTTCTGACCCCCTACTGCAAATTTCTTTCAAATGTATTCTTCTGTAATTTTTGGAAGTGGTTGGGATTGCCATGTGCACTCACTAAATAGATTATCAATAACACCAATAAATGCTCTTCCCTTTGTATTTGTGTTAAACTTATGCTGGATTCTGTTGTGTTATTTTAGGGACACGTCTGTATTTGTGTTTCGTCCCTTAACACTGTCTTCTCCTGCCTTACAGGCTGCACTGTTTCCTCCTTTTGTTTTTATGCAAGTAGCTTGGGGTTTTTTTTAATCTCAACAATGCTTTTCTGATGAGAGGCTAAACAAATATTTATAACACTGAACAATATGTGGAGTTTCTGGCATGGACAGTTCTGCCTTCTGGGGTAAAAGCATGTGATAAAAGGAAAAAATCCCCAAACCCAACAGTTTCAGATAATTCTTATTCTTTGGTTTGCTGTGTCATAGCCACATTAGGAGAACAGCAATTAAAAGCTGCAGATCAGTAGAGAATTTGCCCCCAAGACCATGGAATGAAGCTGTGCCTATAGTCCAGTAGAGTCAAATAAGAGAAATTAAAGCAGCTTTTAAATTATGACTATGGAAGCCACTGGTGTAAGTATTAAACAGTGATACTTAATGTGACCATTCTACATGGGACTGAGATTTTCTTTTCTCTAATGCATCTTTTCTTGTAGATCCTCAAATTAACTTGCCTACTAACATGTTGCATGATGTTACAAGTGTGTGCTTTACTGCTAATCTGGCTGCGTCTATCTTCACCCAACAGCCAACAAATCTGGCTTCTGTATTTAAATTTTCCTGATTGCATATCACCCCTGTATTCTATCTAGACATAAGATTTTCTGAGGTCGCGTGCTGTGAAGCCTGTTTTCTCATGACCTAAATGCATTTCTTCTTTGCATCTTCTCTCTGTTTGCAGTGGCTTTGAATCTTGGGTGCTCCCACTATGCCAGTATCCCAGTAGCAGTGGCTCTGGGGTATTAAGGTACCATCACCTCATGATTCTCACCAGAGATTTTCCTATTTATAGGCACAGGGGTGCACTTTTTTCCTTCTGGTAAGACTGTGGCTTTGAATACTCACATGCAGCTGTTTATCAACCTCCTCTTATTGGTGTCTCTGCTTCGTAGGACAGTAACTGTCGTTCCTACAGATACTGAGACACTAAGTAACCTGTGCTCACCTTAACATCGAGGTGACCCCCCTCTAATTCTGCAGTATCTTCCCACTTGCTGTTCTGCATATGTTGTTGAGTTTTTTTTTCTATCACCTGCAAGCTTTAACAGTAATTTTGGTAACTTACTGTTTAGAAAACAGTATTCTCAATGGTTTATTTTACTAAACAGGGAAATGGAGCATCAGCATCTTCAGAAGGGGTCCAGCAATGTGGAAAGCAATAAAACAGTGTTCTGTTTCTATCTAACAGGATACATTTAAGATCCAAACCCAGAGAGCCTTTCTGGATGTTTACCTCGCCGATAGCAGCAATATTAGACTTGATATCCAGACATCGGACACTGCAGAAAGAATATTAGAGATAATGGGTTTCTAGAATTGTGTTGAAATTTTCCATTTGTGAGAAGTGGGCAAAAATTAAGATAATTTCAGTCAGGAAAGGTTAACACTCCCTATTTGAAGACATACAAGAATGTCTTCTGTGTTTTTTGAGGGGTTTATGGTAGCGGGGTGGGGGAGGGCATTGCTGATTTTTGCAGATGACCTTTTTTGGTTTTTATATTTGTCCATAACTTATCTCTTCTTAATGTTATGTGCCCTCTGCTTCTATGGCATTTGGCTGTCAAGTTCAGGTTTCCTTCATATATGATAGAATCAGAAAATACATACTATTCCTTTGGGGGGCACATTCTTAATTAATCCCTGCTTTCATTTAGCATAGTGTGGGTGAAAGTGCTTGACCACTGTAGTCAGAAATGGTCTAGTCCTGGCTTCTTTCTTAGCTGGTGCACTGCTGTTAAAACTTACTGTGCAACTGCTATGTCTTGTTTTCCTGTGTGCTTCTCCCTGCACTTGTTTCGTGTCTCCTGATGTTTGCTGTGAAGCTGCTTCCTTTGCAGTGTTGGTGCAGCTCTAGCGCTGTGGCTCTGGCGTGGCTGTAACAGCTGGTGTCATGTGTAAACAACTGCTAGTTACATTTTGAAACCAGTAGCAACCAAATGTTGCTTACAGAACTGGCTGGCTTGTGTTTGAAACTTTCAGCTGGGGTTCCCTCCTTGCGCCAGGAGAGGAGAAGCAGCAGCAGCTCTGCGTGTTTCGTGTATTTATTTGCAGGTGTGTGTGCATGAGGGAGGCTGAAGCTCAGTTGCTCCTCCTAATCTTAACAGCAATAACAAAGCCTGTACCTGCCAGATGGGTGCTCTTCTTTGTCGTGGGAATGGGAAACTTCCTCTCATCGTACAGAAAATTGTGTACTGTATTTCTGTTGTGCCTTTGCAATCTGAGTTTGTGGAGGTAGTTCTCAGCTGGCCACAGGTACAAGTGAGCTGAACTGTGTATTCACCCTCCCTCCTCAAGCTGAGGTGTGTTAGTCTGGCCCCAGAACACACGGTGTCTGTGGGTAGTTACCACGTAACCCCTCACTGGCTTTGTTCTGCCATGGAGTTTGCACCACCTGAGGCAATGCTGGGACCAGGTCTTCCAGGGGAAGGTAAGTGCCGGAGTTAGCCTTAGACCCTGCAACAGGAGACTTGTGGGGTGGGAGATGCTGAAGGTAAAAAGTGTTGGGGGTGGCAAGGAGGTAGGAATTTTGATTTGATGAGAGGGAAGTAGGTGCTAATAGGGTGGAAGAGGTAGGGAGACATTTTTAGATAGGAGACTTGCATAGGGACATTGAGTAAGGAAAGGGTTTGCTAATATAATTTAAAAAATACTAATAATTTGGGCTTGATAAACTTTTAAGTTTTGCAGTGGGTCCTGGTAATTTCCAAGACAGACAATGGCGTTGTATGTTGCTTTGTATAATTGCATTTATAGATATTTAATGTTCATGTGGCACTTTAAAGAATCAATGATATTTGAAATGCTGCATGCACAGTTTCTTCTCTTGCGATCTTAAAGATGAGATAGGACTTTTAGGGATTATTTAGCTTTCATCATTGTAAATGTGTTACCACATTCACTGTAGATTTTGCAACTGTCTCCCTAATGTCCTAGTGTTCAGGCAGCATATACCACCTTGTGTTCTGATCCAAGAAATAAAATCTGTCAAAATCCTACTGAGTCTGAGATCTGTGTTTGACATTCCTGCGAAATGCCATCTGGTATGCTTGGTATTATGCCACTAAGGGATAACATGTTGAAGCTCTGGCTAATTTCTTAAAGTAATTTGTGGGGACTTCTTAGCACAGAGACAAACAGAATGAAAAATGGTGGTGCTGATATTCACTTTATCTTTTGTGTTTGGACTTTGAAACTTTCTTCCATCATATGTGGTGTCTGAACTGAGTGTGAGACAAGTGATTTTTATGCTCTGCTGCCCTCTCCGGTAACAGCCCTGATATTAACAAGTATAAGCAAAACCTCATGGACGTGTTCTTTAATTTTAACTTGGAACAATTCTTCCCAAACTATATTTAGCTTGATATTTTTTGGTGCTTTTTTTTCCCCATGCACAAATCATGTGTGCTTTTTAAACCAGCCAATACTGCTGGAGAGAACCCTCCTGAACTGTGGCAATGAGCGAATTGACCATGCTGTCACTGTGACACAGAGCTGGAAGTGTTTCAGGGTTGCCACCCTTTGGAAGAAGAGTGAAGGCCAGTACTTCCACCTTGTGCTCAGAGAAAGAAAGTCCAGCTTCTCTGCCCAAAGCATGACTCCTCTCTCAGGCTGCACAGTCTGCCAGATTTGCTGTGACAGGAGTGTGTTCTCAGGGGTGGAGAGTTTTCTTATGGTTGCCCCACCACTTCCCTGAGTGAACTCAGGAGATTATGGTCGCTGCAAAATTTAGGAAAGCTCTGGTGGCACTGTGTTCTTCTATGTTATGGCTTCTTGAACTTATGCTTTGATTTTTCAGGACCTAAAACAGAACAAGACAATTTCCCCAAGCTGATTCACTGTTTTTTGTCCTCACCTCTGCCTGATTCTTCTGTCCATGCTATCCCATTGTGCAGCTGGTCCTGCAAATAATTTCTGCATTTTTCTGTTGGTGCTACTTCTACCCTCTTTCAGAAAAGATGTAGAGAGACCACAGCAAACTAAAGACAATCCATATGTCAAGGTGGATAGGATTTTTTCTCCTTATGCACTGTCAATAATGAAAGCTCAACAGAGCTCAAGTCTGCTCATGTCAGAAGCCTTCACGCAGAATTGTAGAACCCTACAAGTAAGACTGGTGCTTTCAGTAAAGGGGCAGAACATCTAGATATTTCCTAGAAAAAGCAGAGAACTCTCTCAGCTTGGAAAACACACAAATCCTGTAAAAAAATGTATTTATGATGCTCATGAACAATGTTGTTAGTTCAGAGTATACAGTGCTTACTGTACAACAGGATTTGAGGTTTAGTAGTAAAGGTCTGGAATAACGTGGCAGATGCCTTGCATTAGAGAATACTTAAATGCATGGCAGAATAGAAAACATTTTCTATTTTATTACATTTTTGTGTTCCTTTGAAACTTTTGAAACTCCTCACAAACTGAAATGCTGCAATATGGGAATGGTTATATTTGCTTTTAAATGGACACTTAAATGGGACAGAAGGGAAAATTTAAAACCAATTAAGTTACATTAACAGGTACTGAACATTTCTTCTATATTCATGCTAATGGATAGCTCAGCTTCTGACCTTCTTTATTTTGAAAGGTTACGTTGTACAAGATGGAGCTATCAAGAGAATTAATAAAGTATTTTAGCTTATTTTTCTTTCAAGATGGTGATGATGGAGCTCTGTCTGGTAAGTTTTACAAGGTACTTAACTTAGCCTTCCCTTGGAATTTATTTTTTTTTAATTGCTACAGTGAGTGAGCCTGAACAGAGCTTGCGTGAGCGTGCTGAGGCTGAGAACTCGTCCTGCCTAATAAACCCCTCAAGGCCTCTGCCCACAGGGCTTGGAAAGAGGGGCAGGGGGGAGCAAAGTACAGCAATGAGTCCTGTGCTGCAGGGGTGAGACTTTCACATATGTCCCTTTCAGTTGACAAGATGTAGCAACTTTATCACATGAGAACTTCTGGATAGGCGTTTAATCAGATGGCCTTACCTACATAAAACCGTTCTTAATTTACAGATCACATGCTGAGTTGAACAATGGGACAGGAAACTCTTTTGTTATATTTATAAACAACGTCTGCGGCTAACTTTCCTTAATATCATTACAAGTTTCCTTTCTTAGCTGATAGAAACTTAATTGTAACCATCATGGTACTGAGTGAGCCTCAAATCATGGTTGTGAGTCTCTTTATGGTCATACAATGTGAAGGGGCTTTTGTGTCCCTGTTGGCCTGATGTCCCGTTTGGGCGGGTGTGTGGATGGGGCCGGGTCCAGGCCGGGGACCAGGCTGGTCTCAGGCCACGCCAGGGAAGGGAACAGTCTCTGCTGTTGGCCGGAGCGAAGCGAGGCATTGCAGCCTCTCTGCAGGCTTGACAAGTCATTTTGCTTTTTTTCAGTCTTCCCAATGGCATAAGGATGTTAATGCTCTTCGGAACCTTTTCAAGGTGAAGGTCCAGTTGTAGATTTGGAACAGGAACTCACTGGAACAGGAACTTTCATGTCCGTGTCTTGTCTTATTTATCATTCCCCTGCCTGCTTCGCTCAGGCTGCGAAAGGTATCTGAGTACTCAGAATCCCTGGCTGTTACTACATCTCTAACGTGTCTGGATACAACAGATTTTATATGCTCTTCCACTGCAGTTCCAGATGGATTTATTTTGCCTTGTATTGTGGTATAATTAAATACACAGGAGAATAGACAAGTTTTTCAGTTGATTACATTTCTATGCATATTTGATATTCCTCATAAATACATCAAGTTCAGTTGTAACCCACTGCCTAAAATCACATGTTAAGTGTTCTGCTGAATTGTGGTATTGCCTTAGAAATAAATGTTTCCAGACTTGGGCCTTTCGACATAAGATTTTTAAAAAGTGCATAGGAAAGCAGTGACCTCTGGAGAGTGACGTGCTTTTCTTGCTGTGCATTAGTTACAGGGCTCTTGCCTGGTGTTGCACTCAAGAAAAGCACAAGTCCTGGAAGTCTGCCATCCACATGTCCTTTAAATGCAGAAACATCTATACTGCTTAGCTGAGTTTTGAGGGAAGGACATTGCATAAGAGTGTGGTTTAAGGGAGATATTCTGAAATTAACGGAGCTATATAAGTTTAAACTCAGAAGTGAGGAAGATAGCTAACCTGTCACCTTACTTTACCCCAGAATTTATATTGGTTAAGTTTTTTTTTTCTCCTCCAAAAGCGCATTGCAAACCGGCACTAGCTGATCTAATGCAAGTACCTGGACTGTTTCACTAGATTTCACCAAATGTCTCTGTGTTTTTTCTTTTCCCAGTGGTGAAAAAAGTGGCAGACTTTGAACTTCCTTATGAGTCTTCAGAGCATGAAAGAGTTGCACTGTAAGCTTGGGATCAGAAAGTGGTGAGCAAGAAGCCTAAGAGAAACTACCAAGATGTGTGATGACTACTATATAAGCAGAGAAATATATCCCTTGAATAACTTGGTTACGAAGTCTTCAAACCTCAGCAGCTTGACTGTTTTTCTCTGAGGCCAATTTGTTATTGGGATTGACTGATTTCTGTGGCCATGTATGTTTTACATTTTATCACTGTCGTATTCCTGAGGTATCCTTTACTGCAGCTAGCTTCTCTCTTTCAGAATCTATAGAGAGGTGCTTTGTGGCTCCTTGCCTCCTAATTTTTATACCTGCATAATGCAGTGACCACAAATGGGAATATAACTGTAAACAAGACAGAAGAGAACTCTGAGTTCTGAGTTGCAAGCTGCAACTCTGGGCAGAGATGGATTATTTTCTATCTTAAGTGCTTGTTTCTATATACTAATACACAAAATACCTGAGGCCATAGTTTGAGCATTTATTTTGGCAAGTGGCCTGGCCTGAGCAGCGATGCACTCTTCCCCTTTCATTTGCTCACACCCTGGGCTCTTCTTAACTCATGCTGGTAGAACTGTGTGGGCAGACACGGTGAACTGGACTGGTGAGCTAACCTGGCCTAAAAATAAATTGCTGGCTGTTTATTTATTTGGTTTTGCTGGCCTATTCTTGGCCTGGATCAGTCCCCCAGTCTTGTTTGCTGTGCAGCAAACAGTTGTGCTGACTTGTGGGCAAGGATAAACCCCCGGGACAGGGAGTCTGGTGCCAAAGTCGCTTGTCACACAGTGCCCTGAGGGTGCAGTTAGGCAGTAGAGCTGAGCCAGTTTAATTGGCTCACTGCTGTGGTTGTGGTCTGGTCTCCTTCTCCCTACAATGAAAAAGAAAAAAGGGGAATATTTTTGCATGTTTAGTGATTTGCATTGACTGCGTCAATGTCAGAGCAAGGACCATGGTTGGGAGCAGCAGAGGAAGAACAGACCATGCCTGTTGGTGGCAGTGAGCAAGGCTGCTTGGCTTGAAGCTACACAGAAACCTGTTGTTTCATACTTGCAGCTTGTCTGGTTTAAATCTACTGGGCTAGACCTTGGCCTCTACAAAGCTTTCTCTGTTTCGCTCTGTGTGCCCTTATAAAGTGGAGAAGCTAGCAGCCTAATGAAAGCACTGTGTGGTACTAAGCTGTGACAAAGTGACTATCTGAGTAGATACTTCTCCAGCCAGCACTGCGCGAAGCTCAGAGGTGGTAAGTGGCAGATCCTGGGTTGTTCTGGGCTGCAGGAGTGGATCAGCCCTGCAGTGTGAATAATAACAGCTGTAACAGCGATGGAGCCTGTGCTGCTCTGTTTGTGCTGTCACATAGACCTACCCAAGCTGCTTGTCAATAAAATGGCTCAAGCTAGCTGTTGCAGCGGGGCATATGGATAACTGAATATTTAACTTGCTTTGCCGCTGTCCAGATCCGATCCTGCAGCAGTTCAACAGTGGCTGGTACTGCAGCTGCTGTACCCAGCTTGGAGCTCGGTCTGATGTGTCAGCACTGCAGTGTGGCACTGCCTGCTCCCAGAGCCTTGCTGACTCTGACGAGGGCAAACCCTTACTTGCCTAGGAAAGAAGGAGGAAGGCTTTAGTTCTGAATTGTGACTTATGTTTGGTACCATCAAATTCAAAGTGGAGAGACTGAATAACCTGACTTCCATTCTGCTACAATGGATAAAGAATGAACATAGTACACACTTTAAGGGCACAACTGGTGTTTGGTCGGTGGTGTGGATTTTTTTGTTTTTCTGTTTGTAATGGGATCTTTCTGGATTGGGCTCCCATTATATTTAGCTGAAAAATCAAAATGCCATATTTAGAAGCATATAGTAATATTTTGTTACTTTTTTTTCCTCTGGCATGGAAAAGGTATATGGACCCTTCTCTTGATATGCTGCTGATGGATTGTAGAGCTTCGCTGAATTTGCTATATATTCAGGTAAAACTGAATAGTCTTTGGAATTTTAAAAGCTAGCTTTTCCACATTATTTTTTAAATTATTTTTTACCTTTTTTTTTAATTACTCTTTTGTACGAATTCTTGAAACATTTGTAAATGGTTCCTGTTTAACACTGCTTTGTTGGGCTTTTCTAAGTGCTGGGTATAGCTGCTGTTGATCACGTCTTGTTTTTCCCAAACTCATACACTTAAGATTTGAACTCACCTATGTTTTCTACATGTGAAAAGTATTGCACAAAAAGGACACATTTAGGTGTCTGTCCACTCTGGTTTTATGTATATGTATTTATCTGAATATCTCTATGTGTAGGCACTCTGCTATAATATGACAGCATTTGTATTCCAAACAGTAGGTACGCTGAGTTTTAGTAGCTTTGAAAACTGTTAATTCAAGAGGAAAGAACAGTGTAGAGTGAACTTGTCACAAAATCAAAGGACTTAAAGAAAAAAATAAAAGCACCCAAAACCCAAACTTTGTGTTTGAGTGTTTGTGTGTGAAAGTAAATACATTTTTACTGACGTATTTTGCTATTTTAAAAAATTCTTTTAAGGCAATCCAGGAAGTTAAGAAGAATTGAGTTAAACCAACAGAAGGGCAGATGAAAGAACTTAAATTTCTACAAGAAAATGCAAACAAAGTAAAGGTAATATGGTATTTTAAAAACAATATGAAGAGATCAAAGGAGTGATTTTTTTTTTAAGCAATGATACTAGAGTCTGTAACTTTAAAATTAGGGTATGGTTTTGTGGAGTGGTTTGAGCTGGAGGCCCAGATCTCCCATCTCCTGGTCAGATACTGGAGCCACCAAATAGGAAAGGAGGTTCCCATCTCTGCTGGCATTTTAAATCACCCCAACAGAATGACTTGGATCCCTTCTATAAAGAAGTTTTTAACTGTGAATCCTAGTTGTCTTTATTTGCTAAACTTGCGCGCAAAGGTTTGTCATCCAGTTTAAGAAATCAGATGGAAATTCAGGCTGCTGGGACTGCTGTTCTCAGTATTTCTTACTGGTTAGTTTTATTTCTTCCCATCATCATATCTGATAAGCATCCAAAAGACTCAGCTCATCATATCCAGTGCTAAAAAAACCCCAAACAATCAAGTTTCTAAGTCTAGACTGTGAGAGTTGTTCTCTGAATCAAGCATTGACATACTGTGGTCAATCTGTGTCCTTCCAGGAGAAAAAGTAGTAGGAATCTGAAAGATTTGCCTTACAGCTCTTTTTTAGGCCTGCCTTCCCCCCCTACCCCGCACCAGCCATTTACTAGATTTCACTTGTCTTCACAGAAAATTGCTTTAGTTCTGTCTTTTTGGTGCAGTTTCTGGAGCTCATTCAAGAAGTGTAGTTCTATGGATATGTACGGCTTGATCCTTGCATCCAGAAGAAGGCTGCTCAGCTGACATCTGTGTTGGGAATAATGAGATTAACTGCTGCATAAAACTGCCTACTAACCAAACCAAAGAGGTCAGCTTCAAAATCAACCGGTTAAGAAGCTGGCAGGTTACTTTTCTTGTAAGTACTGATTTTGTATCTGAATTCACTTTCTCTTCATGAAAACTACAGCTGTCGGGGGGAGGGCAGGTCTCAGGGGAAGGAGGTGATCTGTTTTAAATTCCTGCGATCTGGTCATATTCCTCTTCAAACTTGTCCTGAAACATAGACATGAGGGAGAAGTGTTTTACAATGAGGGTGGTGAAGCACTGGCCCAAGTTGCCCAGAGAGGTGGTAGATGCCCCATCCCTGGAGACATTCAAGGCCAGGCTGGACGGGGCTCTGAGCAACCTGATTGAGTTGCAGATGTCCCTGTTCCTTGCAGGGGGGTTGGACTAGATGAGCTTTGAAGGTCCCTTCCAACCCAAACTGTTCTATGATTATTTCCTTGGTGGCCTGTACAGCAGTAAACCATCTAGCCTTACTCTGCAATGTTTTCACCCTTCCCTGGCATTCCATGTCATACTTTACCTGCCCCTGTGCTTTCCTGTTAGAGGCAGAGTTGGCAGAGAATTTTGTGTGGGAGCAAAAGAACTGCTTTAGCCAGCTTTATACTTGTAGAGACTCTCCCATCCTACCTCCCACTTGCTCCCTCCCCCGGAAATGTTCTGGTACAGATCTTCATCTGGTTTATTTATATACTGTATAAAATGAACCTGATTGACTAATTCTGATTTAGGGCTGAACACCTTAATGCTGTTCTTAGTTGTTTCTTCTGTTCATTGGTCGGTTTGGGGTGTTGTGTTTTGTGTGGGGGATTTTTGGCTGTTTTTTCTGTTTTGTTTTTGTTTTTTCCAGGGTGCTACAAAGGATGGTGATGAAGATGCTCTGGAGCTCAGATTTTAGTACAATGATTCAGGCACATGGCAGTGGATAATTTTATATGCAAAACAGGTTAGTTTTTGGTCGTTTTAGGAAAGGGTCAGAGTAAAAAATAATCTTACAGCCATAGGGGATCTTCAGAAATGGTTAGTCCATCTCTACCAGAGTGCAGCAGCTATGCTTTCAAGCAGCTTAGCCTAGGGACAGAGTTATCTGGGGACAAGCATTTGAGTTTCTAGCATAAGGGGAAGATTTTTTTTTTCTCCATTGAAAAGAAATGTCTAGCACTTGGCAACAAGCCTGGGATGGAGTGTGGAAGGGTGTTGTTTATTTACTGGACTCAATAAGTATCCAAAGACATTAACTGATCAGACCCACCTGAGGTCAAGGGCTTCCATTTTCCACAATAAATTTTATTGTTTAAATATAAGCCATATTAAGACAGGTTAATGGAGGGTGTGAGTATGTGGCATCATAAGTATCTTTTACACATAAATAATTCTTAAATAAGGTTTTGTAGGGTACTATTCCTCCCACTATTTTCAGGCAATTCTTTAAAGAGAAAGATATCCAGGAATTCATCCATCTGTGGTTATGCTGCCTAGCAGATAATCTATACTCTGTAGTATCAAAGGCAGAACCAGTCTCAGTTTAGGTACAGAGCTTCTATAAAAAGTATAGAGCCTGTTACTCAACTGCTTCTCTTGCCTCTGAGACCCACCCAGCAGCAGACAGGCTTTGCCAAGCAAAATCAAAATGCTTAATTTCTGACACATGACTTCTGAAGTCTGGGGTGATGATGCACTTCATACAGCTATTTAGTAAGTGTTAATTTCCTGGCACTCTTAAGTTTCATGAGATAATGAGTCATAAGCAGTAAGCTTTGTAGTTCCTTTGCTGTTGGAGAACAACAACAAAAAAATTAGAATTACCTCAGAATTTTAAGTCTCCTGTGAAATCTTTTGGGGTTGTACTTGATGTAGTTGACTTGCTGATTAGAAAACCTGTGTCCCACTTTCCTCAGAAGTGTGAGGAAGAGCTAAAGGCCAGAAATGTGCTACTGTGTGGATGAAACAAGGGTTTGATCCAAGAGCCCACTGCAGAAAATGGAAAGACTGAGCGCTTTGGAGCTTAGTCAGAGACGGCTCCCCCCTCCAGCAGTGATCTTATAGGATATTTTGTCTGATTCATCTCTTACTGCTTGATGCTCTACCTGAGATGCTTCCTTTTGAAGAGGAAGCAGTAGGATGCACCTCCTAGGCACAATTCAGACCTCAAGCCGGGCTGCATCATCTCAAGGAGTTGTACAGGCTCATCAGAGAGCACAGGAACGAAGAACAACTCTACCCCTCAGAGAGGTGACTCCGCTAGATACCCAGTGTGTGGTATGAACGTGTAGCGCTCCATTAAAGTTAACTCATGTGGCTGTGAGCTGGTCTACGAACAGTTGTGGCCATCTTGTGTAACCACCAGGGCTTTGATTTTCAGCAGTGCTGTGTGCCTGAGAACTCCAGCTTGCTCCATTTGTTGTTTTTGATGCTGATAGTGCCGTGTTTGATGAACCTTACTCAGCCTTTGGTGTAATTTAGCAGCCTTTAAGGTAGGAACCACAGACAGATAGAGAGAATAACTTGCCTCACAAAACCAGTCAAAAATTCTTATTCTCTACTCAGATCAGTGCCGTGAGGGTTAGTCATGCTGAGGATGGGCTTCAAGCAACGGCAGCTAGTTCTGTGCACTGTAAGGGTGTTGTTAAGCACAGAGTAAAATTAACTGAATTAGGGAAGTAATGGTTCAGTAAATTGTAATTTTGGATTGTGATTTTCTCGTGGAGGAGGAATGGAAGAGTCAAGTACATCTTTTAATAGAAGAAATCAGAATGTTCTCTGGTTTATCCTCTTTAGGCCTTTTTGCTCAGTAGCTGCTTGAAGAAAATTGTTTCAGAACAGATGATGAAGGCAGCCAAAGAAGGCCAAGAAATGGTGAGCATGTGTGTATGTTAGTATCTGCATTTGTATTCAAAAGAAATAAGTCTGCTACTCTATCATTCTTTCAAATGTGCTGAGAGAGGTTCCATTGAGGAAAAGGTTCTTGCATGTTCCAGCATTTCAGTACAGAGTTAATTGACTAAAAACTACATTTTTACTTAGTTTTACTGAAATAATATTCTGAATGTTAAATATGGTTTATCATCACAGTTATAATAATCTGTTTTGCATCTTCTCTCCGTGACTTTAATTTTTGCTGCATATGATAAAGGATATTTGTGGCATAATTTTTGCGTGTTCTGCACTACCCTCTTGTCTTCATTTCTGGCTTTTACTTTTTCACCACTTCACTTGCTTACTCCATCTGCTGCAATGTTAGGCCAATTTGAGGTCTGTGACATTCACACTGAGAAACTTTTTGTTTTAAACAGAAGTTTTAATAAAACAAAAATCTGCTTTGTAGCTAAAATATTTCTGCTCTTTTGTGTAGGCCTTTATGGATGAAAATATGTTTAGATACTTGTTATTTTTAAAAATTATTTCCATCATTAATAATGCCTTTGTTTAACCTGTTGATATTCAAAAGTTTTGAATGTCTGCTAACTGAAAATTTCTGAAGAGAAATAAGGAACGTGTGTGATCTTCTAGACCCGTGCTGATTACAGTGAGCAGTGAGGCAATTAACAGCATGTCATTTCATAGCTTTAAGCTATAAGTGATTCAGAAGAAAAAAACAATTTTCATTTTGGAAAAGATTTGGTGTTTCTAAGTTTATTTGTAACTTAATTATTAAGATGAGCATTCATTACTTAACTGCTCAGCTATTGATAGTAGTCAGGTAGCTTGGACTAAAACAGAATGATGAGAGAAGGGTAAATATGCCAGTTCTTTTCCTACACTATTTCCACTGGGTTTAACTGAATGCTGATTTGCTCAGTGTATTTTGTTAGAGTACTTGGGGGAGCATTTAAGTTTTAGAGTAAGTTTAAAGTTTTCAATCTGTTTAGCAGATCAAGATGCCCAAGTCCGTGAAAAACAGTAAGAAACCCAGCATCCAACAGAAGCAGGTTAGTGAGTGTCTCCAAAATGTAAATACAGTGTGTCTTGCTTGCTAGTGGTGTTTAGCCCAACCTCTGTTTTTCTGGTTATGCAGACTACTAATAAATGTGGCAGGAACTTCTTTGGATAGGAAAAGGAGTTAAACTTGAATTTTGGAAGAAAAAAGAGGGCAAGAAATATACATGAATAAAAAATTTAGTTTGGCTTTAATGACAACTTGCTTCATTTTATTTGCTTGTTGCAAGTATTCTGAATGAGACATTTGAAGTTTACAGAAGGCCAGAATGTATACAGGTATCGTGTGTATATCCATGCGCAGCTGTTGATGTAGTTTATAGCCTATACTTGGATGCTGCACCAAGATTGTTCATGTGTTCATTTTTCCCTGTAGCTGGGAGTTCTGCCCACATAGAAAATGTTACCTATCTATACATATACATTTCTATCATGTAAAAGATGCAATTCCAAGTTCATTTGCTGAAATCAGTATTCATAGCTAGTAGTTCCTGAATAGCTGAATGGCTAAAAGATGTTGCTTTTCCAAGTCATTTGTTGAATATGAAATAATGGAAAGGGAATAATGTAAAGTGAATTAAAATGAATACCTCTATTATGGTGTCTAATTGGCCAAAGGGGAAATATTTCTAAAAGAGAAAACCAAAATCCAGTCTGAATTCAGAAAAAAGTAATGTTGCTATATCTTCAGAAAGAGCATTAAGCACAATCACTGACTCATTTTCAATAAGCAAATTGATTAACCCTCGTGGTGGGTTTTCTTGCCCCTTTATTTGAAGTGCTCTGTACTTGTCACTGCCAGAGACAAGATTCAAGATTAGGTGGGGCCTTTGCTCTTCACAAATAATTTGTAAACAATAATAAAGGAGACAGCACTTTCTGAACAGACTTGCATCTGTGATGAAGTCTGAAGGATGTGGTTCAGTGGCCTTGCAGTGGTACAACTTTAGCAAGGACTAAGTTGTGTGGCACTCCGGGGCTGAGGCAGCTGTTCTGACTCGAACATGCTTTAAAATACATCCTTGGTTGTGAGAGGGACTGTGAATGCTCCTTCTGAATTTTTGTGAGGGGAGCAGCTTTGGACAGGGCAACATAAACCCACCGACCTAATCAGCTGTGTTGTGCTGGTGCAGTGTTGGCCTGCTGATGTGAAACTTGGTGAAATAAGAAAATCACAGCTGATAATTAGAACGGAATTGTTTGATAAAGCAAGTCAATGTACACTGTTGCGTTAAACAGTGATGGCATGGTGTGCTGTGCCTCATCTTATGCAGCAGCTTTAAACTGGATTAGATCTTCATGCACCAAGCTGTGTTATTAGACAAGATAATCGATCACAGAATCACAGAATGTCAGGGATTGGAAGGTACTTCAAAAAATCATCCAGTCCAGTCCCCCTGCCGGAGCAGGAACATTTAGATGAGGCTACACAGGAATGTGTCCAGGCGGGTTTTGAATGTCTCCAGAATAGGAGACTCCACAACCCTCCTGGGCAGCCTGTTCCAGTGTTCTGTCACCCTCACTGAGAAGAAGTTTCTTCTCAAATTTAAGTGGAACCTCTTGTGTTCCAGTTTGAACCCATTACCCCTTGTCCTACTGTTGGTTGTCACCGAGAAGAGCCTGGCTCCATTCTCATGACACTCATCCTTTATATAGTTGTAAATATTAATAAGGTCACCCCTCAGTCTCCTCTTCTCCACGCTAAAGAGACCCAGCTCCCTCAGCCATTCCTCATAAGGGAGATGCTCCACTCCCTTAATCATCTTTGTTGCCCTGTGCTGGACTCTCTCCAGCAGTTCCGTGTCCTTCTAGAACTGAGGGGCCCAGAACTGGACACAATATACCAGCTGTGGTCTCACCACCATATACAAGGCTTCCCTTTAATATTCCTCCATTTCTCTTTGGAAGACACTTGAAAAATGTATTAAAAGTGTATCTTTGCACATTCGCAGTTGAAAAAGTTGTTTGAGTTGAGTCTTCATAATTTTGCCATTAGTATCCCTAAGAGTCTTACAAGTCTTTGCTCTGAGTTGGCAGAAAGTTTGAGTTCTGTCCAAAGACTCTGAAAATGTACACCAAATATTTTCTGCTGACTCATGAGATGAAAAACTTAACTTTGGTTTTCTTTGTGATCCTGTAGCAGTATCTTGATACTACTAGATCAGCATAACAGCCTGTAAATTCTTGTTTGAATAATTTAGTGCAGCAGTAAGATTTAGTAGGAAAATTGAGAACAATCTTTTGAATTGTGATTAAAATCATTTAACTAGTATGCAGTAGGTGGACTTTGCAAATAGTGAGGCTGTGCTGTACAATGTGCCTGCATCCAGGCAATTTTGCTGTTACGTCTTTCAGAAACCTTTTAAAAAGCTATGAAATAACTTCCACAGGGATAATCTATGCAAAATTTGGTTCCAGTTTTCTAATGCCTTAATGTTAGTCATTGCAATATGGTTGCCATAGCTTTGTGATGGACCGTTTTGGTAGGGTTTTTCAGGGCATTTGCTTTACAAATATATATCAAAATGCCATGTTGCAAGAGGCAGAAGAAAAATCTGTGTCATAAATTTTCCTAGTACAACAGAAAACTACAGATACATGCAATGTAAGGGTATAGTTTGCCTGCTTATACCTTGGGTGCTTATAATTTGCCTGCTTATACCTGTCAGATGACGTGGTGGTAGGAATTTTCAGACAGTACATGATAGCCTTTAGGAAAAGTAGAGTTGAAAGATGGTTTTTTTTGTAGGTATTATGGTTAAAGAATGTGTGATTAGCAGTAGTCAGTCTAACTCAGAAGGCCTAGCAGGCAGGCAAGTACCTCTAATGCCAAATAACACCGAGGCTGGCACATTTGGAACTGCCATTCAATCTGTACCACATTTACTACATTGCAATAAACCTTAAGAGCAGAAACAACTCTTCTTGTGTCCTATTCCAGCATGAAAAACAAAAAATAAATCTGTCATTTGTGCACCTGAATAGTGTTGTGTCAGATTTTCTAGCTAATGTTTCTATCTATAATTATTGAAATGCACATACTCTTAACTGTTTATTTGTTTCACTGCTGGTAGTGCATTTGGGTTTTACATCAAGGAAAAGATTTTTGGTTATGCCAAATGAAGATTCTGTATTTGAGAAAATAAGAGAAGAGGACTTGTGATTAATTCATTTCAGATACTGTCTCTCAAAATCAGTTGTCCGGGAATAATAAAACTGTTGTTGAAACCTTGGATTATAAGGGCAAAAAAAAAATCTTCAGTGTAATTCCTCTGCCTTGTTCTTAATGGTGTTTATAACTGTGGCGAGACAGTTTGAATGGGTGCTGAGAATCTGGCAGCATCTTGCATACATGCTTTTTTGGCTTTTTTTTCCCCAGATTGAAATCATTGGGGCAGAAAGGGGCAGGTTAATTAGAAATGGTGCTACCATGTTAGAGGAGGAAAAAGTATTTATGTATCAGTTTATGTCCTGGTTTTGTTAAAAACAAGTTTCTCTTTCAGTGAATTTTGCCTGTCAGCTAAAGCCTTCATATTAGCTGCATTTTCCTGGAGAACCAGACACATGTTTTGGTAAATCTAGCAATGGAATGCAAACTTATTGATGAGCATGGATGGACATCTTGCGAGAGGGGCAACGAGAAAACCGGTGACCAAGAAACTGACCAACTGTGTATAACATTCCATTCACGTGCATACTTCATATAAAAGTGGGAGATCACAAGGATCTCGTCCCTTTTTCCCTTTTTGCCTTTTCCCTTCTGCTTATGGCCAACATTAGGAGAGGACCTTGCTAGTCGTCCCTGCGAACTGAGGCTGAGTGAGAGACTGAATCCAGCTCCGGTTGGCTGCAGAGTCCAATCCAGGACTTCGGGTGCCGGCTCTGCAGTTGCTGAGACTTTCAAGATTGGTTTTGTATATTTTGTATTATTTTCTCTATTCTTATTAGTAGCATTAGTAAAACATCTTTAATTTTTTCCAACTGTCTTCTCTCTGTCCTTCTTCTCCTCCTGATCGCCTGTCCTGAGTGGGAAGGGGGGAGAGGGAGGGGCAAAAAGGGGGAGGTGGCGAGGGAAGAGGGGGTTAACAATACATCTGCCAGGGTTTTATTGTCACCCCGCAATCTTAACCCTCGACAGTTTATAATGTTTCTGTATTGGTGTAATTATTGCAGTGGCTGAGCTGGCTCTTGCCACCCAGACGTTGCCTGGAAAAAGCACCTATTTCCTATGTTCATTTCCCTTCCCAGGACGGGTCATTCCTTTCAAGCAGAAACACCTGTTGTGGTGCCCTGGTTGCCCTCTTGAGATACCCCCAGTGCTGATTGGAAAGCTGCTAGGCTTTGGAGAGTGGAGCTATTGGTGTGCTCGCTGCCACAGTGCGGGGAGGGCTGCCAGTTGAATGTATTTAACTGTGCATCAGAAATTGAGCTGTTTTATACTGGTGACATAGAGATAAGCAGATACCCGAGGTAACGGCATAAGGTAGGCACACCATTAACCACATCACTGTGTCATTTGCCTCTGCAGGAAGACTGAAGTGCCAAATCCACAGTACTCCATCCCATCCTTGAAGTAGCTTAGATTCTTCTTACTCTCCTTGCTTTGAAAGGCAGGATCAGGTGTGAGTAAAGGATCAGCAAGTTAGCGGGGGGTGGGGGGGGAAAAGCCATACTAATGTTTTTGGGGAAGTTGAACAATTTCAGTTTTGTTTCTTTGTGTGGTTTTGGTTTGTTTGGGTTTTGTTGTTTTTGGTTTGTTTGTGGTTTGTTTGTTGGTTTTGTGGGTTTTTTTGGGGGGGTGAGTTGTTTTTTGTTACATTTTGGGTTTTGTTTTGGTTGGGTTTATTTTGTGGGTTTGTTTTGTTTTGTTTTTTAATTCCCTGTTTACTTATCCTCACAGAACCTCCAGGTTTTGATTTATTTTTTTTTTTACCTTTCAGGTGTTTGTGTTGGTGTGGATTAGCACACACAGCGGTGTCACAAATAAAGCCCCCCCTGAGAGGCAGAGTTTTGACAACTTCGTGGTGAACAAAAAGTGAACTGTTAGCACTTTTGGAGGGTTTTTTATGTAAATCAGTGACTTGATTCTGTTCATTAAAGCTGTTTTCCCCTTTGCTCGGCGGTTGTCCCGCCTGTCCCGTTTGTGTGCCTCCCGCTGCTCGTTCCCGGTGCCGGAGAGCGGAGGGGCCGGGGGGTCCGGACGCCCCGTTACAGCCCGAGCGGGCTCTGTACAGTTATCTCCCCCGCTGCTGGCGGTCCGCACGCCGGCGGGGGAAGCGATTCGAAGCACAAGGCCGGGTTGCAAACAGCCTTTCGGAGCCGGCGGAGGCCGCGCCCCACCCAGCCCGGCTCCGGGGCGGCGGCAGCTCCGCGACGAGCAGCCGCCTCCCCGCCTGGGACCGGCCCTCTCGCCGCTGCCCGCCGGCCTGCGGCCCACGGGAGGCGCCCCCAGGGCGCTGGGCGGGTGGTATTGCGCCTCCACCTCCAGCCGGGGCAGCCTGGGCTCTCGGCGGCAGCGGCTGCGGCGGGGTCTGCCCTGCGCCGCGGCCGGAGCGACACCCCGGCCCCGCGCGCCCGGCGGCGGCCTCCGCCCAGCAGGGGGCGCGCGCGGCCTCTCCGCGCTCCGCTCTCTCCAGCTCGCGCGCCCGCCCGACCCCCGCGCCCTCCGTGTGCCGAGCGGCGCGAGCAGGTACGGCGGGCACGGCCCGTCCGTCTGTCCGCGAGGAGACGGCCCGTGTCTGTTGATCCGTGGGGAGGGAGGCCGAGCCTGTCTGTCCGTGGGGAGAAGGGCCGTGTCCGTTTGTCCGTGGGGAAAGGGGCCGTGTCTGTCAGTCGGTGTGTGGGGAAGCGGGGCGATGCCGGTGGGTCGGTGTGTGGGGGGAGGGCGGTGTCGGTCTGTCTATGAGGGGCGGGGAGGGCGCTGTCCGCCCCCCGCTGTGTGTGGCGGGCCCGGGCCCAGCCGAGCGCTGCCTGCCCGCGGCGGAGCGGAGCGAGGGGTGAGGGGCAGCGTCCGGGGCGGCAGCGGAACCGGCACCGCCCGTCCCGGTGCCGTGACACCCCCGCCGGAGCGGCGGTGGGGAGCGGACCGCTGCGGCGCTGCCCCCAGGCCGGCGTCTCCGGCGTGCGGCCGCTCGGCGGGGAGCGGGGCCCAGGGCGGCACCGGGAGGGCCCGGCCGTGCCAGGCACTGCGAGCGGCGACAAAGGCGACAGGGGGCCTGGCGGTGCCCGGCCCTGGCGAGGTGCGGCGCAGTCGATGCTCTGTGGTGGGAGAACGGCAGGTGTACGGCCGGGCTGTGTCCCGGGCGGGGAGGGACACGGGGACAGGAGAGCGGCTGCCCTCCTGGCAGGACGGCACTAAGTGTGCAGCCCCTGTGGCGTGCTGCTTTGCAGAACTATGAAGATAAGTCAAACTAAAACGCTTGTGGTTTGTTTGTTTGGGGTTTTTTTTTTGTGTGTGTTGTGTGTTTTGTTTTTTTTTTTTCCAGAAGAGCTTTTTTTTTTTTTACCCTGTCCTCAAAATTGTCTTTGGTGTAGTAATTACTGGTCTTAAGGGAAATGGAGTACTTCTCTCTCTCTTTTTTTTTTTTTCTAGACAACACTAAAGTTTTTTATCAATTGCTACAAAGGAAATTTTTATTGTACTGAAAAGATAAGGAACACACTAAAACTGTGTAAGGGATGGGGAAGTAACTAGAGGCAAAGTATGGTGACTAATATTGAAAAGAAAATCCATCAAATTTGAGATGCTAAAATTAGTTATTTGAAGACATGTCTTGAGACCAATCTTATCTAATAAAAACCATGATGTAGCAATTAAAACTTCACTATTTTAATCTGGTAGTGATGAAGAGTTGGGAGGCATTGGCAATATAGAAGATTACAGTACTATGCAGGAAGAACTGGGTGATCCTGAGAACTAGAGAATGAAATAAGTACAGTAACAATTTAAAGAACAAAGGTTTGCAGTAGCAAACTTGTAAGCACACAGTGTGCAGAAGAAATTCTTACCAATTGAAAGCAAGACAAGACCAAATTATGAGGTATGCAGTTGTGAAAAAAACGAATGCCAACTTATGATGATCCTGGAAAAGAAGTTACTATTGTCCATGAACAAAACTTTAGAATACTCTGTATACAGTTAATCATTATCAGGTAAAAAGATAAAGTGGAACAGATGCCAGAAGATGTGCCTAGGACAGGTAGGGAAATTAAGAGTTTGTTGAAAGAAGCATTTGGCTTCTTTAGTTTTGCAGAATAAAGGCCTTTTTTGCTTTCAGTTGAACCAGCAAGGTAAACACTGTGAAGGGAATAAATTGAGCTAAATAATTTTGTTGATACATTAATAATTTAACATAGATTTTAATATTAATAATATATGAAAATTTCTAACTGTTGGGGAGCACTCCTGTTCAGGAGCAGCTTTCCAAAAGATCAAGAAGGAGCAAAACCCCATCGCTTTTTAGATAGAATGTGGCTGATTTGTAAAAGTGATGCTTTTGTTTGCTGCAGCAGGGGACTAAGCTTAGTATTATCTGTAGACTTTAGATCTTTTTTTCTTTTTTGTTTGTTTATAAAATAGATTATTAACAAGAAATTGTTAACTGTGGTTTTTATAAGGGAAATATTTATAGTAAGGTTAGTAGTCTGAACCAGTAGGATTAGTGACAAGTAGGATTAGTGACAACGGGCTAGTTGAACAGCAAGTATTGGAGAGTAAGCTGAGTGGAAGGCTGAGGTGTAGTATCTGTATCTGCTGTCTCCTTACCAGAGGAATGTTGGTTGCCTCTGCAAGAAGGGGCTATAAAAATCTGTTCTGATCTGTGCTCAGTCATAGGTTTCCTCTCTGCAGTTTCTAGTATCCTTCATTTAGAGTTGCCTCCTTGGCAGGAGTGAGGGATCCCAAGTGGTGCCTTAAGCTGGCTGTATTATCTCACCTCATATTCTTGTGCTGTTCATTTCTGAATGCTTGAAGTCCTCATCTGCATCCCAGGACCTGTGATACCTGGTCGAGTGACCTACTGGTGGCTCTTGTAGGCATCTGGGTATGCTGGAATTTTGAGGGCTCTTTCTCCTTTCTTTTGATCAGTCTGTCAGTTGGTTGCCTCCCACATGATCTCAGTTGTGGACACTCTGCTTCCATATGGGTCAGGTAATAAGCATATAAAATATTTCAGAGAGCACTGATTTATACATATTATGTGAAATACATGGTCCCTGATGCATTCAGCTTTCCATGGAGACCATTCATAGCATGCTGTTAGTGCAGAGGACAGGGTGAGGGGCCTGTCTTGAATGCATGGGCCTGTTCCACCCAATTTCGACTACTATTGTTTACTGAGATTCTGACATCACCAAAGTAAAGATCAGAAATACTGAGATGTTCAGATTCATTGTGGTTTGCTTTACTATTTAAAGATGGTACTTAGCTAAATGTGTGGGGAAAAGTTTTATCTCATATAGTACCTCATTGAAGCCGTAATTGTACTTACAGAACTTAGATTCTGGCTTTAGTTCATGTGTCAACACCTTTCCAAGTGGCATTTTTTTTCTTTTACTGTATCAATAAAATTTCAATTGACTAAGTGGAACAGAACTACTTAAACACCAGTTTTGTCATTCAGCAGATTTCTCACATCCAAGTAATGCAGCTACATCAGCTGAATTTTATAACATAAACTTAAAGGAATAAGTCTTCTAATGTTCATTGATGGGGTTATATTCTCTAGCTTACTCAGGACCTCTTGCAGTGTTGGATCAGCATAATTGATAGTGACAGAAAAAGGCCAGCAGGACATTTCAGGGAAGGCTTCTGGTATATGGGTTTCCCATGGATGGTATAGAATGCTTGTCTTTCTTCTTCACCTTGACATTTTTTGTGTAGAGAAGCACAAAAGCTGTCCTTGATGAATGTTAGTATGTTAGGGACTTGTTCTGCCTGAGTTTGGATACATTTTTAGAGGTTTGCTACACCTAAGGCTTATGATAAGCTGAGCGTTTACTAAAGTTTACTGAGTAGGATTGTAGATGCAGGTAATGTGATTTATATAGTCTGCTTGGATTTTCTGGAAGCATTAGGAAAAAAAAGTACCGTACCAGAGGCTTTTGAGGAAACTGGGTACTTACAGCATAAAGGATTTACATGCAGAAAGAGTTGACTTGAAAAAGTGAAAAGAGGGCAAAAATAAAGTGCCAAGAAAAGGAAGGGGACAGAAAGATGGCACATGAGCTTCAGTCTGCACAAAGGTAAGATGATGATATCTTGAGTAGAATAATCTAAACCATGTTTACATGATGCTGAACTCACAACTGGCAGCCACCACTCAAGAAAAAGCTCTTGGAGTCACCATTGACAGTTCCCTGAAAACTTCAGCTCAGTGTGCTGTGGTAGCTGGACAGCCAGGAACATGGTGACTGTCCCTAGGTTGTGTGTGTGGTTCTGTTCTCTGCATTTCAAGGAAGATGCAGCAGGTTAGAGAAGGGCAACCAAAAGGGCCAAGAGGATCAGCTTCCTTATGAAGAAGGACTGGAAAGCCAGGATTGCCCACATTAGAGGTGAGATGGCTGGGCCACGACCAAGACTTATGAAACAAAGGCAGTGGGTTAAGGTGAGAGTTACTTGTCCAATCTTGCAGCATTAGAATGGGGATTGCTTACTGGGGCTGGTGGGAGGGCAGTTTCAGATGGATATAGGGAGACGACAGGGAGCTGTGGAGGCAGAGAGAGTGGGCAGGTTGAGGAAGAGATTAGAAAAACTCATGGACAAAAGATCCATTGAGGGGCTGCTAAAAGGACTGGTCAGAGAGGTCCCCAATGTAACAGAAGTGGCTGCTGGGGTGTGTTTGAGGATTGGGCTGCAGAAATAAGCCATACTTCTGTGCTCTCCTGAAGAAGGATCTCTGATTGCCATTGTTGAAAGCAGAGTGCTGGGCAAGCTGGATCAATCTAATCCAAGACTGCAATTTTTGTGAACTTATAATCGGTCTTTCAGAGGAAGAATTTTGGGTCTGCCAGGTTCCGTTCTGGATTCTGAATTGTTAGCATTTCCATGAACAGCCTAGAAAAGGCAGTGAGCAACAAGATGGTAGTGTTTGCTGATGACATGGGTAGTAAAAAGATAAGGTCAATTATGAAAAGCTGCTGAAGGGTTGTAAGACTGGGTAACTGGATAATATGATGTAATGGCACACAAAATTCAGTGTAGGTAGAGTGATTCAGATAGCGTAAAAAGAATCCTAACCTCCCATATGAAATACTGGACTCTCAGTAATGAGTGGTATTTTGTAGTTATGATGAATTTTTCCTTGAAAATGTAACCACAATGCTCAGCAGCAGTCAAAAAGGTAAAAAAGATAGTAAATATTATTGGGAAGCAAGTAAAGAACAAACCAAAGAATCTTGTCATGGCACTCTGCATGGTTCACCTTGAACACCCTGCGTGGTATTACTGTTTGTTGTCTGGACACTAGCTTTCACATTGAATATCAGTTCTTTTACAGACAACTGTAAAAGTTTACTAAGTCATCTAAAGGTGAAAATTTTCCCTGTACAAGTGATGTCTTTTGTTTCTAGGCTTAGCAGGATCCATTGAACCCAATTAGTAAACATCAGTTGAGCTACCTCACCCTCAGGTTCCATAATTACAGTTTCAAATCCATTTCACATTTTTCCAACCATCTTCCATTACATTTTTGGTCAATTCCATCCCCTGGGCAGATCAGGACCTTAAGGGTGGTCTCCCTGATTCTTCTCAGACTTGGCAGTTGTCCTTGGAATCTGCAGACTGCTAATTTACCCCCTTCAGTCCCTTAAGATGCATGTTGGGCAGACACTAATACTATGGGTTTGCCTAGATGGAGACATTTTTTGAGCCTAAGCATAGTGAAGTGACTATTGATGAAAAATAGCATCTATCTATCTGTCTGTCTGTCTGTGTGCCTATCTATCTATCTAATTAGAAATACAACTTTAGTAGTTCTGGCATTTCATCTTACCATGTCACATAATGTGATCAAACATGATACCATTAAACACTGAGTCATGCTGTATTGATGGAAATTTAGAATATTTGAAAGAAGTAAATAGTTAACATTTGGCTTTGATAAACTAATTTAATGATTTACTGTGTGAACATGAAAATCCTGAGCAGAAATGTCTGTAGCCAGCAGTCATTGTAAGAATCATGTGTCTCACAGCATTAGATGTGTTGTCATTGCTATTATTTGTTGATATGAAATAAATTAATGAAAAAGCAGAGCAAAATTTTACTTTAAAGGTAGCCAAACATACAGTTACATATAAATTACTTACAAATTTAGGAAATACTTGCATTTAAAAGTGACCTGCTTCTCTTTACCAGGCATTAAACTGGATTTGATGTTGCATACATTACTAAGGCCGTGTCATCAAGGTCATATATGACTAAGAGCATATAAGGTATTATATACATTATAAGAAATAAAGAAAATATGGACTGTATAATAATAAGCAGTTTAGTGACAGATTCTTGGTTCTTAGAGTTTGCTTTATTGCTGGAATAAAGCTGAGTAAGCTCTGACTTCTGATAATTCCTGCTGGATAAAGAAAGTTTTTCCTGTTTAAACTTATCATCTCAGATTTCTTGTTCGTCTAGGTAAGGACTGGGCTTTTGGGGTGTGCTCGGGGTGTTTTTAGTTTAGTTCTTTGCTTGTTTGTTTGATTTTTCTTTAAGAACCAGGCACAAATGCCTACTTTTTTTAAAGGAAATACCTGGGCCTTCAGAACGCAAGCCACATGCTGAAGTCCTCATTTCACTAATACAGGGCCAGAGCTTAAACAAAATTGCACACGGGAATAGCAGGTTGGATTTCAGAATTCTTTTTTATCAAGTTTTATAAAGTCTTATTTTCAAGCCGTCCATCATTTCCTTCTCAGGAAAACAGAGAGCACCACAAAATGTAGGAATAGCGGTGCGTGTGACTCCGGGCTTACTGGAGCGGGACAGGATTTTGCGAGCCCAGGCGGTGGCACTGTCCCTCCAGACACGGGAGCTCTGCCCCCCCTTCCCGTGCTCCTCCCACAAACGCTGCTGCAAGGTCTGCAGCAACTTGGAACAGAAACACTTCATCAGGAGTGGAACGGGTTCTCTCTCGTCTGCTAAAACAAACAAACTAACTAACAGCATACAAAAAACCCCACAAAAACAAGCAAACCAACAACAAAACAATATGTCATTATGACCTTTAGTATTTTCTTGACCAACATACATTAGCACCCTAAATGTTCCCAGCAGAAACAAAGAAGGAATTTGAATAAAAGTTTGTGAAGAGGTTAATAATTATGACCGATGTGATTCAATAACTTTCTATAAAAGCAGATGTATTTAAACTGACCACAAGGATCAGGGAAGTAGTGCAGTTATTTATTCATTTACCTGAGCCGTTTGTGGGGAATTAACATTACAAATTATTTGAAAACATCTGTAAATTGCCTTTTTTCCTAAATAGTTCTTTTGTAGAAGGTGAAAAATGAGTAAGGTTCGAAAATACTTAAATGTGTATTTCATAGAAGTTAAGTGCACTGAAACATGTAATGAAACTCAATTACCAGTTAAGCGTAGTGAGGATAAAATGTTTGTGAATCTGCTTGTCAATAAGCGTTTTAAAAGATGGTCACTTTCCTATAACTCCCTTTTTTTGTGTACATAAGTACATAATGTATGTACTTGGGGAAGCATTCTGCAACCCTGGATTGGCATTTGAGATCCTGTTTATTTTTTCTTTTGTAACATTGACATACTGTACAGTGATGAGCAAAGCTCCCATTGTCTGCTGATCCATAAAAGAACATCAGGTTATTCTAATGTTTTCATAAAGCCCTTTATAGCCTGTATATGCAGAGCACTATGTATATGCAGGGCCCCAAAGTTTCTGCTTACAGGATGGTCCTGACATCAGGTGAATATACCTGTGTGTCTCATGTCTGCAGCAGTGAGTGGGAATGACTGAAAACAAATGGCATAAATAATGTTCTTATATTACCACTTACCCATGTGTCTGGTTAGAGACACGAAAGGAGAGGTAAGTCTTATGAACCTGCTATGATACCTTGAATCCAGGAACTGTTGAAAAAATAATTAAAGTTAGGAAGGGAAAATGATGCAAAATACAGCTGTGTGTAAAACAGACCATACTGTACTGAATCTAAGCTGCTGCTTTTAGCAGCAGATCCGTCTTAGTGGAGCAATAAAACTGTTCCACTTGAATAGCTAAAGGGTTTTAATAGAAGATACAGAGCTCTCAATGGAACATGATGTAGATAATGAGGTTATTTCCTAAACAGAAATGACAATGATCATATTATTTTTAGTAAATATTAACATTTATTCAGTTAAATGTACATGTACATACAAGTGTGCATGAAAACTTACCAAGGAATATCTCCCACAGCCTACCTAGAAAGGGAAAGAGAATAATGTTGTTTGGTTTATATTTCAACATCTGATCATTGTTCAGAAGATATACAAGCAAGGTCATGTGGTTTTAGGTTTTTTTAATTATTAAATTACACCTTTTAAAAAATTTTAGCTTATATATCCAAAGGGAGCTTGTGTTCAGATAGTGTTTTGAAGGGAACAATCCCATTTGACCAGTAAACTTTGCCTTTGGAGATCATGGCCTTACAGTTTATGCAAAGTACTGGAATGTTTCCCATTCCTTTAAAGACTGAAGAGGCAGAGCTCTGTGAGCCGCTGCCACTGAACTGCTCTCCAAGTGCATTACAGAAGGAGGAAGCTGTTTGCTACCAGAGGTCTGGCAAATGTAGATTTAACAAGTAATGCATATTGTGTATTTTGCTGGCACAGGGTGGGGAATGTTTCTTTTTCTCACTTTTGTTTCAGTTTCCATTTCTTGGTGGTGGCAGTTTCTCTAGTGGTAGTCTGACTGATGCTTAGGCTCTGAGTGTCAAAATGTGTGTCAATATTGAGAAGTCTCAAGTACTGAGCAATCTGATATTGTTTCATTGTCCTGACATGTTGCTTTAAAATAGGGGCAATTAGTTAACTTTTTCTGAATGTTCTTGGAAATACTGTAGTTTGCAGAACTGGTATATCCTACACAGCAATGACTTGTCAGGTTCAGTAATATTTTTGTAGTGGAGAGACTAGTCTCATTAGTGATTCTGTCTCACAATCTAGCTGTTCTCTCCTTTTTTTGGAGCTATTTGGTAGCAGTTGAACTCACGGAGAAGGCAGAGACAGCAACATATATTTGCTGTAAAATAAAACTGTCCTTGGTTAGTGCAAATTTAAGACTAGTTTTAGAAGCAACAGAACTTGCATTTAGCTCTACAGTTTGAATTATTCAAGCTCAGTCCTGGCTTCTGCAGGTGCGAACGTGTTATACAATGGATCAGCATGTGACAGCAAGTGACCATTGCACTCAGTACAGTGAGAGGCAGATGACCTGATAAATAAAAGTAAATTATTCTTACATAAGCACTTAATATAAGTATTTCTTTTGAAAACAGAGCAGTTTGGTTAGATTTTTTTATCCTATACTAGCCCATGTGTCATTGAAGAAATGGCTTATAGCATAATTTCTAAAATTATTAATAAAAGTACACTGTACTCAGGCTATATCTGTTGTATAAATTTAGGGAAAATCAATTATATTATGCCTTTCTAATGGGAATCCTTCTTGCTTGAGAGGACGTCTTTGAATTTACTTTTTTCACAAAACTTATTTTCTATCAAAGTACCAAGTTATTAACAGTAAAACATTTTCTTAACAAAAGTATAATTTAAAAGATACGTTTTCAGTAGATAGTGGTGCATTTTTAGAAGCAGTCATTTTCTGAAGCAAATTAGATTTATTTGACTCAAGTCGTAGTAATTTATAGGGATATTCAGAGTGCTCATTTTGCAGTACTGTGTACCAGCTTTTAGGCAGGTTCAGAGTCTTTATCTGATTCACATTTCAAAAGTGATTTAAAGAGAATGGCTATTGCTTTGGAATTTTGCTTCTAAGTCCACTGCATGAGATATTAATTACAGTAATAAGTTTTTTGATACATACTGTGGACAGGAATGTAATCACAGTTTGTTTATTCAAAAATATCCAATTGTTGACTATTGTATTTTTTTTTTCTGCATTTCTTTAGGAAATTTTGCTAAATTGGTTTAAATCTGAGGCAAGAATATATCATTTGGGGACTGGCATTTTAAAGATGGTGAATAGTTCAGTTTTGTATGTAGCTCGTGTTGGGCATAGGTTAGATAGCCATATGTGAAATAGAACTGTGTTTGTAGAAAAATCTTTTTAATCACAAAGATAAATCAAACCAGATGGACCAGACTTTTGTGCGTATGTGTGTGAATGCATTTCTGTAGTCCACAATCTTCAAGCCTTGGTAAGAAGGATTTGTTGGGTTTTTTGCCTTTCTAACTGTGAAATACTAAGGTTTCAGTTTAGTCTTTTGCACATCAGTGATCAATACTAGAAGGTTCTAGTGATAAAAAATTCTGAATCAGAATTACTTCCAGTTACACTTTCTGATAACTGCTAATCTTTGTGCTTCCTTTCCTGAGAAGATGGTGACGGGGTTATTTCTGGTATTCTTAGCTAATGTTTCATCAGAGTTGTATGTGATGTGATGGGGAATTCTGTAAGACTTTACCAGACGTACATGTCTTGTATGAAAATATAAACATTAGTTTCCATTTAACAGAGCATGCTGTACTGTTTGTCAAATAGCATACCTCTCTACCCATATAATATTCTGTTGTTGATTTGTGTTAGGCCTTGTTTTATTAAACAGGTTTAAATTCTCAAATATTGTTTTACAAGCGAACCACGATCTTTCTATCAAGTACAAGTAGGGGTTTGTGCTGTTGATATGCTGTTACTATGGCTGATAATTGGAGGTTTTAAAATGATTTATGATCTTTCTTTAGGGAAGATACAGTGTGGAACATAAAGGTCACAACCACATCATACAAAAACTGGGTCTGATATTTTTCTCAGCAAAGCTTGGACTAGCAGAGTCGAATAAGCAGTCTTGTATCATTTACAATGTGGGTGGGAAATGGGCAAGCAAATTGAAATTGCTGTCAGCTGGGAATCCTAGCTTTGCAACATCCAGGGCTTTTGTAACGTACGCATTGGAAATACGAGTAAGTACGTTGTCCTTTCTTTTTGTCTGGGTTTGTGAGAAAACTGTTGGTGCCCTAAATTACACCGACCTTGCATGAAGTGTTTTACGGTACCTCAGCTAACTGGCCTTTTGCTATTGGAGATGGTTGTGGAAAAAACTGCTTGAGCCAGTGATATACCATCACGTGCTTAAAAACATACTTGCAGCCTAGGGGAATGTACTCTGCTTAAAATCATTCCTTATACAGATACCAGAATGTAGAAGTTATTCCTATCTCTTTCTCTTCTGCATCCAAGAAAGAAAAAAGTTGTGCATTCCTGCACTGGGAAACTAGGCAGTGTTGATATATGTAGCAGAATTTGTCCAGATAGCAAATACAAACCAGTGAAGTTTAAATACGATTTATTAACCTCAGCAGCCTCAAATGCTACAGCTGTTAATCAGACCAGTGTGTAAACATTTTTGAATTACTTCTGTAGGTACTTTGATCTTGAATTGGAGCTAAAACATGGAGGAAGAGCTGTAAAATATAGACATTATAAACTCTCAGAAAAGGAGAGGTTTTAAATCAAATTCTTTGGCTACTGGCCATGTTTCCATTCTCCCAGCTGAATGAGTGCACTGATGTGGAAGGATACCTTATATAGATGAGAAAATCTAAATCTGCATATAGCAGTCTTAATAAGAGGTTCAGGTAGTTGATCAGGATGCTGCTACATTATGAGCCCACTATACAAACCCTAGGCAAGTGAAGGATACTGTTTCAAGTGAAGTTTCCGTTCAGAGTCCATTCAAGACTTATCTAGTAAAATCCTTTTCCATCCTGCTACTTGAACTGTCATGTCTGTATTAAGTTTTCTTCTAAGGATTTTTACTGTTGTTTTTTGGTTGGTTTGTGGGTTTTTTGGTTTGTTTTGTTGTGGTGGTTTGTGGTTTTTTTTTGGCCTCCATGCTCAGGCAATGTAAAGCTTTGCTGTCCAATCTCCTAGATGTTTTCATTTCTTCTTCCCATTGCCTCATGCACATTTTATCATCCTCTTGCACAGTCACTCTATTTTTTTCTTATTGTTTTCAAGTCATCTCTTCTGTGTCCTGTAAGCACACAGTGTCATCATGCCCTCATTATTTGACTCATCCTTAAAATATTCTTCTACATAACTTAAATAATATTTCTTGAAATATTCTGTATCAAGAAATCTATGGTGAAACAACACTTACTTTCCTCTTTTGGGTCCTGATACAGAAGAATACTTAATGCCTTATTTAATATTAAGCCAAAGAAACTACATTTGTGCTTCTCCATATTAGGGTTCTAGTTGAACCCACAATAGCTCTGTACTTGATTTTACAATTGTCCTCCTTGTACTCACTTTCAGTTTTCACTTTCAGGTGAGTAATTTCGCAGTTTCCATGGTTCCTATTGCTATTCTTGTTTGTTCAGTAGTTTGTGTATCTATGGCACCATAAAAATAATGTTCTGCAAAGAGTATTGAAAAATATATTTCTTGAAGAATTAAGGAATTAGGAACCAAGCATTTTCAGCAACTCACTACTTCGTGTATCAGAGTTCAAATTCAGATGGTGAAAATCCTGCTGGGGTAGCTTTGCTTATAGCTAGTAAGAATTGCCATTAGCGTCACTATATCTGTTAACTGAATTGTTCATAGTTTCCTGATTTAAGAAAGATGGTTCTTCTCCCTTCTTTTAGTTTTGATTTACAGTGTTTTGCCCTTTAATATTAATACTACTACATGTGATCTCCTCCTAGGTAAAAGCTAATCTCCTATATTCCATGTGTGATGCTGATCTTATCAGTTTTCTGTAATAACAAAGCTTTGCTGCTGTTTCCAGAGGTGTAAGACTAAAAGGAGCTCTTTCCTTATTACCAGAAGGGAATGCAGCACACAAAGTTAATATGTAGGACAGGAAGATTTCAGAGTTGGTTTATAAGCTAGTTTGCATTCTCATTTGGGAACCTGAGCAGTCTACTGCATATTTGCATTGTGTTTCTTTGCCTGGTTTCACCATAATTTCTTTCCACTTTTACTTGCAGGTTAGTCACCTACTCCAGAGAGAATCAGAACAATGTCCTACGTTTTTGTAAACGACTCATCCCAGACGAATGTGCCGCTGCTGCAGGCTTGCATTGATGGAGATTTTAACTATTCCAAACGACTGTTAGAGAGTGGTTTCGACCCAAATATTCGTGACAGCCGAGGCCGAACTGGCCTTCACCTTGCTGCAGCCAGAGGAAATGTAGATATTTGTCAACTCTTACATAAATTTGGTGCTGACCTACTAGCCACTGATTACCAAGGTAACACAGCCCTTCACCTGTGTGGGCATGTGGATACCATCCAGTTCCTAGTTTCTAATGGACTTAAAATTGATATTTGGTAAGTCACTGTTTTTTTTTACAGCACATATTTTATAATATATTACTCTTCTGTCACCAGAACCTTGCATATAAATCTGCTGTTGCTGAAATGCTGTATTTGGTGCAGTTCAGCTTGAAGGCAGGAAAACAAGAGGCCACTTCTGCTGGTCTGTGCAACAAGCAAAGGAAATAAAAATAGCAGCTGCTGGTGTGGGCTGCTGTGTCTAATTCCGCCTCACTGATGACATTGCTATCCTGGTTTGGCCAGACAGCCAGGTGTGGGTGGTTGGCACCAAAGAAAAAATCACATTGACTACTTTAAAAGAATTTTCTCCACCACAGTTCTATTGTTGTAGTTATTGTACTGCATAAGACAAAGAAAACACAGTATATGTGTGTGTCAGTTGATTCCCATACTCCTTTGGTAACAGTGCTTCCATTCAGTGTTTTCCCCCTCCCTCAAAGGCTGTGACTCAGTCCTTCTTTTAAATATTGTATATTCTTTCCTTCTGGCTTCCAGCAGCTGTCAGATGCCAGTGCTCAGATGTAAGCTCTCAAGTTACAAAATAACTAGCTGTTTCATTGCAGTAACTGAATTATTTTGTTTGTGGCACTTTCTGTATATTCACAACACATGCGAAAACCAGCAGTAACTTCAAAACCTTTGGGTTTTTTAATCTGTGACTTTTCTGCCTGTCCCTCATTAATATTTTCAACTCAGCAAAACTAGTTGTGGGTTAGGTTTTGGGGTTTTTTTCCTTTTTTCAAACAACTTTGATGAAAATCCCTAGTCTGAAGGCAGATCTGGTCCTATTCAGTATTATTTTAATAGCAGCAGAGGGACCATCTGTATTTTATTCCATTTTTTCCTAGTGTCCAAATACCCACATGGAAAATGAACTATGAGGAGCCAGATTGCACAATTCCTTCTTGAAGTCAAGCTTAATCTTAAACATTGCCATAAATCTACTGTTTATTGCTTGTTATATCACCCAGAGGTTCCAATTAGATTAGAGTAATAGGAATTTTTATTTTATTTAGAGTAAAAAGAGTTGTGCAATTTCAAACCTAAATATACTAGTTTTCTTCGTAGCCATTTATGCTATAGCTTGTATAGACAGGAATTTCCTACTGTCTGATATAATGTAAAATAATTCAGAGGACTTACTAAATTGTAATGTGTTATGCTAGGTTGTCTTGTTACAAAATTTCTGTATTACAAGTTTATTTTTTTTCTCGTGTGCTTTTTTGGGGTTATTTTAGCAACCACCAAGGTGCAACACCGCTTGTTCTTGCAAAACGAAGGGGTGTGAATAAAGATGTGATTAGACTGCTGGAATCTTTAGAGGAGCAAGAGGTGAAAGGATTTAACAGAGGAGCTCACTCAAAGCTGGAAACGATGCAAACTGCTGAAAGCGAAAGGTATTTACCAAAAAAATAATTACTAGGAGAAGTAATTTTTATGGCTTTTAGATTTTTGTGATTGACTTGTTTAGTATTCAAAATAGATAGTAGAGAATTTCGCCTGGTATTATGCAACCAAACCAAAACCAAATCTTAAGTTTTGGAAAAATCTCTTTAAACAGGTCAAGTGTAAGAAAAAAGAATGTCTTCTATTGAGATTTTCATTTTATGGTGGATATTTTAAATATAGTTACTCATTTTCCATCACAGACTCCCCAAAATAAATATTCTACCACTTACCACAAAGCCAAACGGAAAATGGAGTGAAATGCAAAATGCCAGTATCACAGGCTAACCTAACATCCTTTTGATAAGAGATGAATTGTCTATGCCAAGAACAGATAGCAGAGTTTTCATCTATCTGACTTGAATAAAGGATTTGGTACAGTGCTGTATGTGAAAAATTTCTATCGGTAGTAGTCCTGGAAAAGATGGAGCATAAAATAAGAATGTAATGGTGGCTAAAGAGGCAGTTGAAGGAGAACTCAATATTTCAGGAAAATTGCTGTCAATTTCAGGGAAAGCATTGGGCTAGAGGGAACTTACTAATAAATTCCTAAAGGTCTAGTTCTGGGACTCTGCTTACCTATAATTTTCATAAATTATACTGGTACAGAAAGTAGTAACACAAAATGCAAATTCATTTACCTAAAGGTGTGTGCTATAAATGGAAGTTCCTCAGTGGAAAACAAGGGCATAGATATTCCCACTACATAAAGAAAACTCATTGCCTTTCTGAAAAGCAATGGTAACTCCTGCTGTGTAGTACGTTTTGTAATGCTGTTCAGTCCCATTTGAAGAAAAAATGAATTTATCCCTTAAAAAGTGTGGAGAAGCATTACTTTGGTGTCTCCTTGTAAAAGGAGTCAAGTAGAGCTTGGCAGAGTGAAGACTGAGAGGTGTGCGGTTGCTGGCAAGAAATACTGGTTTCGAACAATGTGAAATAACTGTTTAAGACAAAAGCTGGTAGTAAGAGCCAAAGGATATAGATAAACCACAAATATTTTGTGTTTGAAAATTGGGAGTGTTTTTTTACAATGAGCTTCCAAGACAGCCTTCTTGAAGGATTCAGATGAGGCAAGAAGCTGTGCAAGTTTCAAAGGAGGCTCATTCTCCTGCAGAAACCCCTGAATTGCCAGTAAACATGACAGAACTTGGGACTGAGGTTAATGATGCAAGAGATCTTTCCAGTACTGCTTTGTATTTTAATTGCTATTGGAAACAGGGTATCAGTGTTATTTGGAATACTTGCTCTTATACTGAATTTATTCAAATTTGTGATTTTTTTTTTTATATTGTCTAATAATGATCATGAGCTGTCATTGCTAGAACATTCTGTCACAAAAGACAGGGAGTTTTGTTATGTAATTGTTCAGTTCGTGCCAAAATGTACACAGCCTTCACTGTAAATGCAAATTAAACTGTGTAGGTGGAGTTGTTATCTAAGTTTAGTAAACAGAAAAGGTGAAACCAACACAAATACAGAAATCATGCAAAATACTCCAGTGAGCAGATTAGAAGCTTGTTCTTGTACATCAGGTTACCCCACGCATCAACAGAGCCTGTTTTAAGCCCTGAAATAGAAAATCTAATATTATTCTCAAAATTACCTGGATATAAATTATTCAAATTTGTGCATATTACCTTTCTGACAACTAAATTTTATTGAAAGTTGCTTGTCACACAGAAATGCATTTATGCTATTTTTGTTTAAACATATAGACTAACAGCTCAGCCCCATTTAAATTCTGATTTTTTATTTGCTAGTGTCTCTTTAATGAACATAGCTTCCTTTCTGTTATTTGACCTTCATAAATGTTATATTGTTTGCTTTGGCAAGGAAGTCAGCAACTCTCCTTGGGGAGAGGCAGAGCGACATAAACAGTGCGCTACCCAGCTTGTTTGTGAACACGTCTAAAATGTCTGAAATACGTTATTTTTAAAATAACAAATAACAGATGCCTAGAGCAGCAAAAGCAAGTGAGTTTGTGTGCTGTTTGTTTTGTAAATAAATAATGTCTTTGTAAGGGTTGGCTTTTCAGACCTCCACAGTTTCACTCCTCCCTCTTAGTATTATTTTCACATTTTAGAGACACTTAGATTAATGTCTCCTGTCCTCTCCCCTGCAACTCTCTTACATTATGTATGAACCTATGGAGAAATAATGGTTGCTATTCTGAAAACAGACTCTGACTTAAGTTTTCTGCTCCTTATTCCCTACAGTTGCTGCTGCTCTGGGAGCAGAGGCCAAAGCTAGGTTCTTGAGTCACGTTTGTTTTCTCTGGCTTTGCACTCCCCCAGTGAGGAGGCAGAGCTCGCTCTGTCCATCTTTCAGCACAGACAATCTGTCCATCTGCACAGCCCAGCGTGACCTGTGACTGTGCCCACAAGTGTGTCCAAACATGACACAAACTCTTCTGTAGGGAGCATTGCTGCATTACCATTTCTTAAGCAGCTGTAATTCGTAGTAAGAAAAAATATCTTAAATAACATTGACTTTAATTGGGTTGTAATATAAAGTAGCAAAAGTGTTTTCTATGTACCCTTTTCTATTTAATGAGCAAGCATGTGATCTTTTCACTGAAATGGCATTGCGCTTTTATTTAACCTCTCTATGGTTATGCATTAACTAGTTAGTACTTATTAAGTGAGTAGTTCTGTTGTACACCAATGGCTGTCTTTTATGAAACCCTTTGTTTTGCTTGGGAAATCATAATAAGCAAGGAAGACAACTAAATCCTGCAGCTATGGACAAGCAAAAATAGCTTTACAATAAGGTAGATATTTAAAACACAAAAGAGACAAGCTGTTTAATAGGCAATTTCTGAAATATTCTGCATGTGATGCTGCAGTGTTTCAGCAAGCTGTGGCAGTTCAGGCTAATTATTCTTCAATGGCTGTACTTCCTAAGAAAAAATACCGTATAAATACTGTGAAGTGTTCCCATGGTGTAATCTTAGAAGAGAAATTCATAAATGAGACCTTTTTTCTGATAGCAATAGTTTTTCAGTTTATTCTTGCCACCCTGAACAATAGCATTGCTACAATTAGTTTTGACTTAGAAATCACTTTTCCCCGAAATGTGTTCTATTATTATTGCTGTAAGAGATATCTAGCAATACGGTAACTGAAAACAGTCAGCAGGGAGGAAAAAATTGTTTTTTCTTTGCTTACCTTCTGGTGTTCACATCATTGTGTACGTAGTTGGTTTCACCATTTCCTTTCCCTGCTTGTCAGAGCCTGACCCTGTAAACACCTGTATATGTAATTTCACTCAAGTGAGAAGTAATAGGACTGTGCAGATGGTTAGAATTTTACATAAGTGAAATGATGAGAAAGTTTTCCTATTCTTCATGAGGTTTTTCATATAGCAACAGAGAAAGTTTCCTGTTACAAATTAATTGTGAAACCAGCGAAATTGGGAGAAAAATACAAGAAGCCGTGCAGTATTTGAAACAACTTACATTTTTTTCTAAAGGCATTTCACTGGCAAGATGACTGCATCATTCTAATTTTATATTTGTTTATCATTTAAAAGTGAGAGTTCCAGTCCCTAATTTATAGTCAGACAATTTAAGGGGACCTGATGGATTGGTAGTGGAATGTTAAAACATCAGAGCAGTTGCTAAACACCATACGGCAGAAAATACAGCAATACCAACTTGTCTTCAAGATCAGAAAGTTTCTGAACTTCTTGTTAACCAAATGTATTGTCTTCTGTGATATGCTAGAGAAGAAGCCTCTGTAACAAAGACACACAAGAGAGTAGTAAAGTTCACTACAGAGCTCAGAATCTAAATTGTATTGGTTAAAGTTTCCATTTTATTCATCAGAGTTTATTTTTAAATCACCATTTGTTTTTTTATTCATAAGAGCTATGCCCCTTGAGGTTTTTGCTTATGCTTCATTAAATTTTGCTAAGCCATATTTAGTAGGAATGATGAGGACTGACATTTTGAAGGCTTCCAGGTGGCAATCCTGCAAACTCACTGCAGTTGTACAGATAAAAATATCATTCCCTTTACACAGGTTAATAAAATATTGTTTCGACTAACTTAAGTTTAGAGTTAGGAGTCTTTTCCTGATCTGCTTTGTCTTGATTTAGTGAAGGCAATGCTGTAAATCTGCAGGTGGGTTTAGTTTTTAATTTGGAATGTTTCGGTTGCTCTTAGTAGGATTACTGTCATACTTAAAGGTGCATTCTTTTGCTCTGATGTATTTTTAACTTTAATCCTTCGTAGTGCGATGGAAAGCCATTCCCTCCTTAATCCAAACCTACAGCAAGGCGAAGGAGTTCTTTCCAGTTTCCGCACAACATGGCAAGAGTTTGTTGAAGACCTGGGCTTCTGGAGGGTGCTACTCCTCATCATTGTTATTGCTCTTCTCTCGCTCGGGATAGCCTACTATGTTAGTGGGGTGCTTCCTTTTGTAGAAAACCAGCCTGAACTGGTGCACTGAAGCAAATGCAAAGAAGTGCACTGTGCTTTTCCCTGTTCTAATCTTATTTTGAGCTTTTGGAATTATTCTGTTGGTGCAGGCAGTGGCAGCTGTATATACTGTTTGCCTTTTGTACATATTAACCCGTTTGAAAGAGGGATTCATTCATTTCAAGTAAAACACTAAATTCTAAAGCATTCCTGAGCTACCTCTGACTTGACTTGCAAGCAAGATGAGAAGATAATCCTCTCTGTTGATAAAATATTATGATTAGAAAAGGCCTTTCATGATGAATATTAAATTCCTGGGCGTGAAAAATGTATCCTATTACAGAACCAAATTTCATTTATTTTCCCTGTGAAGAGATGTAAATCCACTGTTGCATTTTTTTGTGTGTGCTTCCGTTGAAAGAGAATTATTCTTTTAAATGTTCTCCTCAAGAAACCTGAATAATATAATAATGCATTCTGATATATAGACAGTAATAAGCTACAACTTTATAGTTGTTTTAGTGCCTCCCCATAGTTTCATATCTGCTAGTTTATAAAAGGAATGATAAATAGTTCAAGTTTTGCTATGTCTTTAATGTATAGATCACTCCTTTATTTATTAGGTTATATTACTGTTTCTTCCCCAGATGAATTTGATGTTGTTAATACCTGCCTGAAGTAAATTTTGTAGAACAAAGCAGTTTCTTGTGCTTTGGAATTAAACTTGTTTCAGCCTTGGGCTGAAAATTTTACCTTTTTGTTGAAAAGTTACTAAGCTAATTTTTCATTGTAAGGGTGGTTACACAGTGATTTAGGTGTTGTGCTCTGTATTTAATAATTCTGTAAGGCCATTGTCTTTGTGAAATATGTCATGAAGGATAACTTCCTCCCACAGGGACCAGGCTGAACTATGTAATTATATCATTTTTACGTTTGTGGCAAGGACTTGATTGAATAGGACTCCTTTCTAGAATTGTTTTCCGTTCCAGTTGTTTTCAAACAGCACTTATAGGCTTATGAATTATTTCCTGAGTATGCAGAATAAAAGTATGTAAAATGTTAATATTTAGGAACATTGTGTGAAATGAATTTTTGACCCATTCTGTACTTAGTTGTGAAGTCCTGTTTGTAAATAACATAGGGATGTGAATCAGTTAAAATTCTCTTTTATGAAGGCTAGAAAGGTACTACATAGTAAGCTGGAGGTTTTCAAATAAAACATTCTCTCTTTCCATGCTGATTGGACATCTAACTCCTTCCGTTACCATTGTCTTGAAAATCCCAAACAAAATAAATTCTGCAAACCTAATGAATACTTTTTTTACTTAGCTGATCCTAAACTGTTACTAAATAAGATAAAAGCTTTTATAAAATTATAGATTACAATAAGTATTGATAGAAGTAACCTACATCTCTGTTCTGCTACCATGTATATTTTTCCTTCTTGTTTATGGGTTTGAGTGAAGAGGGTTGTTGGCTTTGTTTTGAGGTGTGATATGTGCCTCACTGAACTGGGCCATATTCTAAACTGTATCTGAATAATCCTTGTTCTGATTTCTTAAGTAAGAGGTTGATGAAATGATACTTTTCTAGCAGCTGCAATGCCGCAGAAAGGAGAGCCTCTTAAAAAAAGACAGAACAAAACAAAAAAAGAGAGCAGACTTCTGAATATTTCAATTATTGTACATCCGTTTGTGAACAGAGACATATAAACTCATAGTATGCCTAAATTACATTTACTTCCCTAAGTAAGTACTTTTCTGTTAATAATACTCTCTATCTTGACTAATCATGTTGTTTTTCAGTATGTTTTATCTGTATAATTTGTAATTGTATTCTCAGTATGGGTGAATGCCACGAATAAATATATGTAGTAAATATGTTTGGGTTTATTATTACATTAGTGCAGCAGTAGTGATACTACCCCATTTTACTGAGGTTTTTGATTTGTTGTACATTGGTAATGAGCTTTTCCAAAGTGAGGAGATTCCTTCCATGAGAATGGAAACCATGCTGTTAGTATAAATGAGGTTTTAGAACACATTTTCTTCAGATTTGTCTGCTTTATTTTCAGTCTTGTTACTGAATCGTAGTTGCTGTCTATCTGTCTGTCTCTCTCTTATCTAAGATTTCAGGTATGGAGCATGTGATCTAGAGATCTAAGGTTGCTTTTAAGAGGGTACAAAATATAAACAAGAAAACCAAGCTTGAGCCTGAAGTATCCTTTCCTGCTTTGTTATACAGGGGTATGCATAAGCAGTTTAACAAGCACGCAGTGAAAAGGTTTGAAAAATCATGTGTGTGTGTGTTCCAAATTAACGTATATCACTTTTTAAACTCAAAGAAATACAAAGCACTGTTTGAACTTCACTGTGTAACAACTGCTACTCTGAAATAAGGACATGATAAATGTCTGACTAAAAGAGGAGTTTGTTCTGCATATACCTCTGTTATTGAAGAAGGACAGCTGTGCCTTTCAATATATCAATAAACATTAATGACTTCCTTTTCAAACTTTGATTCTAAAGAATGAATTTGCTTCCTGTATCCTAGATTTCAAGGAATACAATCTGTTTTACGAGAACAGAAGGACTTTAGCCTGCTTCCTCTTGAAGCTGTTGTCATAGGGAGTTTCACTGTTTCAACACAATTACATAAATAGGTTTAGATTGTCTACAAGTCACTAAGATTTATTATTTTTATTATTATTATTATTATTGCAGTGGTGTCTGGATACCTTGATCCAGGGACTCCATTTTGCTGGGTGCTTTTCAGATCCAAGACAGATTGTTGTCTCAAGCTGTTCTCAGACTAATGAGATAAAACAGAATGAGGAAGTGAGAGAGAAAACAATCGTGGAAGGATGAAGTTATTTTTTCCAGTGTTATAAAACAACTTGGTTGACAAGAGATTGCAAAGTAAACTGGAGTGTAACATGAATGCACATGGGCTACTCTGCAGTGGGCTGGCCCTGTGCTCACGTTCACTCTGTGGCAAGATCACCACTATCTTACCTTTCAGTAACTTGTTCATGTGCCATTTAATTTTTATCTTCAAGGGCTTTTGTTGTACTCATATTGGTAGTTTGCTTTGTAGAAGGGGATGATCTGTTGTGTGACTGTCATGGGTAGCTGTTGTTTCTGATTGCCACCATACAACAGGTATTTCATTACTGGACGTGATCTGGCACTGTGGGAGTGTATCATTGTGGAAAGCTCCTATGAGGGAAAGAACATGGTTTCACTTTAAAGTGTTGAAACAGCAGATCTAGGCAGCTGATCAGCATTTAACTTTAGCATGAGTCAACCAATTTCTCTGGCTATTTTTCTTAAGTAAGTAAAAATAATCAACTCACCAGTGTATTGTAGATGGGCTAGTTAGCTAGGTAGCTCTTTTTCTAATCAAAGTATGTCAGTCATAATATGGTAGAAAAATGCAAAGTAAATAATTTGTCCAGAAATTCAATAGCAGCATTTTAAAGTGGTACTAGGAAGTACTAATTGCAAGTGAAAACTCTCCTCCAAACTAAAAGGAAAAAAAAAGGTAATATTGTCTGTTGTCATATTCAGAATTTTCAGAAGTCTGGCATGTATTTAAACATTACCTGAAGTTGACTTTTAACAACTGATTTCTTCCTCAGCTGACACACAAGTAACTTGTTTCTGAAGCCAGTAGTTTATCTTAAGTTGTTCCTATTTCTGAAGCCAGGTCTTTGTTACATTGTCACATGATTCATATTTGAATTGGTAATTAAAATAAGTCTTAAATGATGTGAGAATTAGGTCAGAATGTTTTTCCTTCATTCGGTGTTCTTGTGTTACATTTCAACATTAATCCTTGTAGATTGGTTACTGGAGATGTAAAATTTCCTAAGCAATCCAAAATGTTATAGAAATTGTTGCTGATTGTTACTACGTTTCTCATCCCTGGTGTTGAGGCTTTCTAGAAGAATTTGGTTATCGTTGCGGTTTCATAGCATCCAGTTCTCTGTAAACTTTGTAAATGCTGAAACACTGTTGAATCATGACTCTCAAATCTCTATTAATATGAAATTAATTTCTGGTGACAGGAGAGATAGATCTGCACTTGCAGGGTAGTATGATGCACCTGTTACTTTAAACGTATTCAGTACTTTAAAAGTACTTCAGCTGACATCTTTTGTACTGCTCTTACAAATGCTTCAAAGTGGGAACACTTTAAAAATATACAGTATTAGGAAACAAATGCAACTAGTTGGTAGCTCTTTGCTATTTATTGCCAGGAAGCGATGTGTTCCCAGCATCACGCTGCCAGAGAAATCTGAGATGGAAACTGAACGTCTCTGACTAACAGTGATCTGTTGTAGTCTGTGCGCTTATGCAAAGCAGAACTAATGTTCTGAGGTTGCAGCTGAAGCAGCCTGCGTGCAGAACCCTGAAGAATGTTTCTCTGCTGTAGGCATTTATAGTTTCTAAATCATTGTGGTAACTATGCATTAAGCAACCAATATTTCCTAATGACTATGATGTGACAAAACTATTGTTCTTCATTACTGCCAAGGGAATGGGAGATGAACTGGAAATTGCCATAAGTAAAAAGCAACAAATCAGAATTTCTTCTGAAGTCAAAGTGTGAACAAGTCACAGCCGTGGCTTCAAGTGACATGTTCTTTCATCTTGTCATTTTAAACTACCTTGTGGATAAGGAAAAATGAGAAGGCATTTGGAACAGAATTTGTCGTGTGGTATGTACAGTTTGCAGAAAATAGGGGGGAAGTGAATGCAGTGAGCCAAGAGAGCAGTCAGGGAGGCAGAACAGCGTGGTGCCTTCATGAATCACTGCTTGGAGGCCAATCCCAGTGCTTGTAAGAAGTGCGAAGAGTGACCAGTAATAGCCTCCTCGCAGGAGGGGGATTTCACTGGCTTATGATTACACCATCTCACAGGGGTGGCCTTGCAGCCCTGCAACCCGAGCTGGCCCTTCTTGACTTTCAACGTCTAGAGCGCTGCTATTTCAGACAACTGCATGTTTGAATGTGTGCCTACATTAACAGCTGCTCATGTGGAAGCCAGACTGGTTCCTCTTATACAAGAAATCCTCTGCACATAGGTTAGCAAAAGAAGTTTTACCAAATGTGAATAGAAGCTCTTTGTAAAACATTAAATATTTCTGGTGTATTAAATTATGTTTATCTAAATATCAGAAGGCATGAATCCGGATGAAGGATCAAGTATATGCAATACCTCATTTTCCTTTGCCAAAATAAAAAGAACAGATAACATTCTCTTAATGCAAGTCAAGAAGAAAATCAGTAAATTTGTTTTGAACTGTAGAATATGAATTCCTTATTGAGCCGAATTCCTTAGTATGAGGACTTTTTCAAATAACAATCTCTGGCAGGTGAGTTGTCTAGTAGAAAAGCTGACATAGCCTTGCAGTGGAGTGGTGGTTGTAATGTTTAAAGGTTGTACGGACTTAATGAAGTGTGCATATTGAAACAAAACTAGTTAATAAAGATGGTGGATTTCCACTATTAATAGGATGTAAGAATTGAAATGCCATATGCTCCTCCTCATGTTGTTGTCTCATTGCAGGCTGAACATCTGGCTTTGTTTGTTTTGGTACAGATATTTTCAGACAAAAAATGAAGTATGTAGACATCTGTAGGTTTAAGCTGACAAGCACAGTTTGTGTAGTGGACATAAAGAGTGATGGATTACCCCACTGAAAGTCGTGGCAGCTTCTCCGTGGCCTGCTCCATCCTGCCAGACATGTTCCTCACTGAACTGCTGGTTTTCCCATTTATGGTATTAGTTTGGATCCTTGTGTCAGGCGATGAACACCAGTGGTTAACATGAGGCTTGAACTGAAGGCTGTTTTCAAAAATTTTAGTTATAATAGAAATCAAAGCTTTATTCTTTATTTGAAAGTTCAAGGAACTTTTTTTTTGTTTAATCTGACATTTACTAGAATTACAGCCTGCAGATGCACACAGATAATGAGCATGTGTGTGTCCTTACTCCGTGCACTCCTATGCCAAGAAGAGGTTTAGGAATAGCAAGCAAGGCCTCCAGTGAGATCAGTTACAAATAAGTCTGATTTAAGCAATTCTGGTTTTTGTCATTTCTCATTAGTTTGGTATTTAATATACCACCAGCTCTGGTTTTATTCATTGCACTGACTTACTGACATATTTTCTTGGTCTCAGTGATACGGGAAGCATAGATCCCATTGCCTACCTTGCAAACGTGCTTTGCCCACCAAGGGTCATTATTTTGATAGTAAGCGAATTACTAATTTTCAAAATGTTAGTCAAGAGCAAACACTTGGAGGATTAAAAGGCAGTCTGGCAGTAAAGCTGGAGCGGCATGTATTCCCTTCATTGTCAGGCTTTGCAGGACCCTGGAAATGTCATATGGGGCATTTGGAGACACTCTGCCAGAAGGACAATAGCCTTGTAGAAACTTTTGGCCTTTTTGTATATTCTGAAATTCAAAGCTGTACCATTTCAAAAGCTCTTGTCTCCCCCCAGGCAACAAACTATGCTCCAATAGAGCAATTAGGAATACCTTATACGTATTTTTAAGCCAAGGAAGCAATCTAACTGCAAGTCAGTTTTTAAATCTTAACTAGTGTATGGGTACAAGGTCACAAGCTTCACCTCCTGCTGGAACCCAGCACCTGCTACTTATTCCCAACATATTTCCCTGCCCTTGCACTAGTGCTGGCACAGATCTGACCTGATTCAGGGAGCTGTGCCAGCAAGTCCTACCAGCAATTTACTCTCGTTACCACTGTGTTCTCCTGAGCTCTGCCCCTCCCCAGCATTTCATCTCCTGCCCTCCACTCCATGTTTCTACAGTACTTCACCTAGCCTTGAGATTTACCCCATGTCTTATGCTCCAAGGATTCCTTTCATAAAATGTATTTCTTCCCCATAACTTCTTTCCGTTTTGTCATCTTCATTGCTTACAGCACACTATCCCCCATCTTATTTGAGCCTTTGTTCTTTACCAGGTATCTCTATTTGCCGAGCCTAGTTATGCTGAAAGCTCTTTATGGGATGGAAGAGACCGTATTTTGAAGAGAGGGTTATCAGTTGGTTCCAGTTCACTAAATCACTACTATCAGTAGTCATCTTACTAATTTACACTTTCCTGTAATAAAGATAGAATAAGTTGACCTTGTTATTATGAGCCTTGTTGTCAGTTTTACTTCCTTTCTCTAATGCTGTAGTTGATTCTTCAGATACTTCCATTAAATCAAACTAAGTCATGTGTGGATTGCTTCCGCTTTCAGCAGAAAATGTCTTTAATCTGACCTGTGAACAAGCTGAGCTTGGTTTAGGTCAGTGGATGTGGGGAATCTGTGCACCACTTGTGAGAGTCTCTGCATAGTGGGACTGGATGGAGACCAGTCTCTGCTCCGTGGAACAGGGTTTTGTAGCCTCTGGACTCTCATATCCTGCAGCAGCAGCACAGATCACAAGAACAGCATGCAGGGGTGCCCAGGTTTACCACCCTTCTTTTGACTGTGGCTCCATAATAGGCTTACGCTGGGCATATAGAGCATGCTGAAATAACCTCTATAGTGGGCACACACCACTGGAGATACTCCCCTCCTGCTGCAAGGCCTTTGACGTAGGACAGAGTTAGTCTCTTGAAGCCAAAACAGATGTTAGGAGATGAGACCAATGTGGTTCCTGGTTACTGGCAAGTGTCAGCAAGCTGGTAGAACCAGCTGCACATCTGCCGTGGTTTGAGAACATACCTCATTTTTTTCAGCTGTGCCCTGTCTCTTCACGGCCAAGAGCGCACACCTGGTGCAACGGTGGGAGGAGAGGAAGTGAAGTCAGGGCTGTGTCGTCTCCTATCTCTGCACAGCCAGTGAGCAAGCAGTTTGGAGGCCACAAACCATATGTGAGAGCCACTGGTGCACAAGACAAGAGCGTATTTTCTTCATTAAAAATACTTTCTGCGAGTAATTTCCCCTGGTTTGGGGTGTTTTTTTTGTGGGTGAGCAAGCATTAGGATCTGCGGTTCAGTGTGACTTGGCGCGTGAAGGAAGAATGCTGAAAGTAACGGATCAAAAAAAGTTAAGGGAAAAGATTCAGAGAGAGAGATTAGCAACTTCCTTAAAAACTGCAGATGTTTCTGAGGAAAACTGGGCAGATGCGGACATGTTCCTGGCCAAAAGAACAGTTTCCTTTTCATTCTTCGGTTATAGATATCTAAATGTCATTTTATTGGAGCTCTCAAAATGAGCAAAACATTCCCAATTTTGTAACAAGAAACATAAGCAGCAGAATTGGAATTTTTCCTCCTGACTAAAACTGATAAGATTTTTTATTGTTAATTTTATTTGTAACATAATTTTGGATGTTTCTGTATGCTGAGACTCAGAAGGCTGTGTTTCTGCATCGACAGTGCATAGCAGGAGTAGTGCCTGGTTCTGACTTAACTACCCACAGAGTAAGTTTAGAATGTCAGGTTCTAAATTAAGTATCAGAATATGTTATTTCCCTGTCTAGTTTTTACATGCGGGTATTGGATCAGAAGCTCTTTCAGCTGCTTGACTTTAACCAAAGCCAAGTTCAAATAGGGCCATTCGGTTCTTTATTCTCTAATTTCTGTTTTGGTTTTAAGTTTTGGGTTGGTTGGGGGTTTTTTTGATACTTTATTTGTCACTTGAATCTCAGTCTCTACCTCTTTTTCAGTGCCCCCCTAAAAAAAAAATATTGTCATAGGTACTTAAATTTGGATCTGCACCAGTAGGTTGGGATTTATCCCATTATCCCATGACAGAAGTTGCGTCAGCATAAATGAGAAGCATTCGGCAGCGGGCACATGGAGCAGGCAGTTTGCAGCGCGAACTGCTCTGTGCATTAAGGCCTTTACAAGTCCTGTCTGATTATTCAGGGAGCTCTGTCAGGTTGGGCATCTCCCTTCTGCTTACCTACAAAAGGAAATGAACATTTTATGGATGGAGACTCTTAATGGAATGGAAAGGAATTCTTTATTCCCACTCCAGAGCCAGATTCCAGACAGTCTGGTTATAGTATTGTCACGTAATCGGCACTTCCTTTCACACTCATCTCCATTAATGTCTGACAAAAGGTCTTTGAAACTGCAGGGTCAGTTCCATTTAATTTTCTTAGTTTTCCTAAAATATTTCACCCATAAAAGGAGTAAATTAATATTTAAATTCTTAATTTGCCTGAAACAGGTTGGTTTGGCTTTTTTTAAATGTTCCAGTATATACAGATAGGTCCAACTCTGAGGATCAGACTTGTATGATACAAAGCAGTAGCATAGAAATAGTCTTCCGGAAGCTGGAATAGCAGTATCACTGCTGGTTTCCTACACTCTGGTGGATGCCAGGGGAGAGTTCTGGCTTCTCTGAACTTTAAAGCTACCTTGGGATAAAGCTCCATAAACTTCATTTGAAATCCCAGACACATATTAGATTTTCTTTGTACTGGAGATCTCATGACATAAGCTGTTGTGTCTGACTTTCAGTTTTGCTAAAAGCGCTGTCAGAACAATCTCCCTGCTGTTACTCTGTTTTTCCTGTTTCTGGCTCACACAGTGGTGAGGTGTGACAACTTAAACAGAAGTTGACTCACATTTTTTTGAATGACAGTAAACATTTTTTTTTTTTTTTAGAATTAATGCTTCCTTTATCTGTACCTTTTGTTCCTTTTGATTCCTCTTGTGCCTTAAGAGTTTACTGGAAATATGCATTCCACAGTGAGTCAGCATGGCCTGCTGGACTGTGCAGAAGGCAGATTTGAGAGTTATAAATCCAAGTACTGACTTACTTGCTGTGTGGCCTTAAAATCTTACTTAACCTCTGCTTCCCCACCAGGAAAATCAAGCTAACTTACCAATCTTTGAGCAATGTTGCCATTAATATGCATTAAAAGACTTTTAAAATAAACACTGGTATTGACAGCCTGTAGGGTTTTTCACTCAAAGTAACTGTATTAATTTTTACCCAAAGTGTTCTAAGCATAATCTAATGGCAAAGGAATATATGTTCCTTGATATGTCAATTATTAATCCCATTGTTGTGTCCTGTTATTTCTCTAGCACTCTTAGGCATGCAGGAATTGCAGACAAAAGCTCTGATCTCACATCATCACTGTCCGGCTGAGACTCCTGCACCAGTCTGTGAAGTCCCATTGATTTCTTGCTGTGGGCAAGAGCAGTTGGTGTCCAGCGATTATTCAGATCCAGAATCATGGCCAAGTACGGGAGACCTGCCTGTTTTCAGCTAGGCATAATGGAAATGGAAGATGACTAACATATTTTTTAAGAAACCCATTCCCAGGGTCTGTGCCTCTGGCTGAGGCTCAGTGTGGGCAGAGTGGGAAGGACTGTGACCAAGGCACTTCCCTTTCTTCTTTCTAGTGGATGTAGGGGCTCTCATATTTCCCTGTTGAGCAAGGGATCAGTTTTCATTCTAGAAACATTTGGCAGCAATAGGATGCGTGAGCTATGGAATCAGAGCCTTGGAAGGTCTTCAGTGACATTTCTCCATTCTTAGCACATCATTTAATGACAGCACTTGATGGCCACATCCTAAATCCAGCACCCAGACTCAGAAGTCAGGCCAGACCTTGCACGTTTGTGTGCAGGAAGCGAGGGGAGTGCTCTCCAGCCATGTCCTGGACAAGCTGTGGAGCTCCTTTGCTCAGACTGCTTCAATCCCACAGTTACTCTAACTTTCACAGGGTGAAGATGAGTTTCTAAAAAGGGGCTTCTTTCTTTCCTGTAGCATTTCCAAGTCTTACCCGTTCTGCTCCCTGGTTCGCCGATCCAAGCACTTACACGGGATCGTATCCAAAATGTCTTATCCAGCTCTCGTAAGGCCCCTTCCAGTGTCCAGTCCTGCGCAGTAGAAGTTAGTGCCAAAATCTCTTACAGATATAGGGGAAGCAAGGAGTTTGTTCTCAGAGCAGATGGGGCTCCAACATGTCTCCTGGTATGCAGAAGGAAGAAGTTCAGGAAACTTCAAGTCGGGGGAGAAAAAGAAAAGCCATCAAGAATCCACTGAGAGACAGGAGGGAGGAAAAGAGAACTCAAGGGCCTGATGACAGTTATGGCAGCTATGAAGCCTTTACAAGGCTTTATTTTGGCTGCAAAACTCATTGCTTTCACCACCACCACCACCAGTGTTGGTGTGTTGGAACAAAATGCTGGTGTTTGGGCTGCTGCATTGCAAAAAGCTGCCTGGAAGTGTTACCTTGATTTTGTTGAGGCTCTCAGTGCAACACAGCTATCATCAGAGACTCCTGTTGTGTATGGAAACAGCCAGACTGGGGACCGTTCTTAGGGCTACACGGCAGTATAAGTTAGGCAGTTTTAGAGCTCCTGTGTAAGCTTCATTGTTTCTGTTTTCTGTTGTGTCATGCTTTATAAAATGTCCTTTACCACAGATTTTATTGCACTGGGCTGGGGCAAGGTCAAATATGACCCTCTCTCATTGGGTGTTCATGACTTAGCCTCCACTGGCCACATTGACTACTAAGAGATCTGTCACTTACATTGATTATTAAATTTAAAAATAATAGTAATTCTCATTCTAGAAAAGTCTTTCTCCCTCTGCAAGCAAAGGTCTGTCTTCCTTCAGAGCAGTTGAGTCCATTGCATTCTCCTACTTGGCTGCTTGCTCATCTTTCATGAGAATAAACATGGAGTTTGAGGGAATTTCCCAGGTGGAAACTCCCTGTTCTTGAAGAGAACACTGTCTGCAGCATTAACTGTGTGCAAGAACCACTTCGCATTACTTTCAGTCCAGTATGATTTTTATTAGCTTCAGTGTCTTTCTTGGCTGGGGGGGAAATGTGAGAAAAGGACTTACTGACCCCTTGTTGTCCAGATTGCAGTCTCACTTTCCTCACTGTAAATCCAGAGTAACTCCACTGAAGCAATGCTCTTACTCCAGCTTTCAACTATGGAATTGCCCATCTTTGTTGTCTTGAGGCTCCTTGTACAAAGCTGTCTAATGAAGAAAAGCATCTCTTTGCAGTTGTGTGAATTGCAGGCAACTCTCCAACCATTCACAGTCCAGAGAAGTATTTTTGGATATGGGCAGCTCAAGGGGTAATGGTTTTAAACTAAAAGAGGGGAGATTCAGGCTAGACATAAGGAAGATGTTTTTTACCATGAGGCTGGTGAAACACTGGCCCAGGTTGCCCAGAGAGGTGTTAGATGCCCCATCCCTGGAGACATTCAAGACCAGGCTGGACAGGGCTCTGAGCAACCTGATCTAGTTGCAGATGTCCCTGCTCATTACAGGGGGTTGGACTAAGTGAGCTTTGAATGTCCCTTCCAACCCAAAGTATTCCATGGTTCTATGGTCAGTTCATCAGAGATATTTCTATGCTTTAGCAGGGCAGCTAACTTAGGACAAGTACTTATCCAGTGGATTTTGTCTTAGCAGTTCTGTCAATGTAAATATCTAGTTATAATTTGTGATAGAAACACAAAAGGGTGGGAATACTGATTGACAGGTACTTCGGGAATGGGGGAAGAAGTGGGTAAACTGAGTTACATTTCTTAAGTGCTGTCACTGGCAGATTATAAGCATCTTTAAAGCCCAGTGAAAAATGTAGATTCCTCTTCTAAAGACAAGATTAACTGTCTTCTATTGCCAAATATTCATCAATGAGTTATTATGATTTGTGAACAAATTTGCCATTACAAATCACCAGCTCAGGCAGATTTTAGTCAGTGCATCCCCTTGTCACCGTGCTGCTCTGTCCATGTTGAAGACCCACTCCTTTTATTCTGCCAAAACTGGGTAGTTTGTTGGGTATTTTTAATGAACCAGCTCCAAGATGAGATGCCTGCCTGCTTTTGTGAGTCTAGATGATACAGTTGATCCTTTGGTTGAACTGTACTGATGAGCAGGCTGAGGCTTTCCAAAAGCTCATTCAGTTTAGGTCTGTTCAGCTCTCTGCAACACCAAAATAAACTTAAGTTTTGGAAGAGACAGTTTTATAAACAAATGATCTTAATCCTTTCCTAAGCAATTTTCAGAAAAATAGCTATAATAAGTGCAAAGTGTACGCCTCTAGCCTGGTCTCTCAGTCCTTGAAGATGCAGGTATTAATGTGCTGGAATTCAGCAACAGTGCTTATATTGGTAAAAACTGTAAAACTAAGACGTGCAAGTTAATTCTTAATGCATGGAACTTGGCTACACAGTGTTAAGTGGCAGAGCTAGCTACATTAAGAATTTATTAAAACACTTAGGCTCTGCTTGCAACATATTTAGCTTTAAACTCTGAATGCATTTTCTTTGACAAAAAGAAAAAAAACAAAGGTAACTTGGCGTTTTTATGATGAGGTTGTTTGAAGACCAAGTCCTGAAACAGGTCCTGAAAGCAGGAAAGTTTTTCTGAATAGTGTCTTGGAAAGTGAATGAAGGTAAAGCCAGCTCTCTGTAGGGAAGGGAGAGTTGGGTTAACCACCTTAGTGGAGTGGGAAATACAAAGTCTACATGAACTAGACTAGATGTGTCTTTCTCTGTAAGGAGTGACTTACACCAAGTAAAAAGCCATATGATTCAGGCAAGGAAAAATATTGTCTCACCGGGAATAATGAAGTACGATTCTTTTTTAAATAAAATTAGAATTCAGTTCTGCAGTTCCCTCACCTCATTTTAATGGCACCCTGCCTCATTAGTTTTCAGTGGCTTTGTCTTTACTTTCCATGTTTATTCATCATTTATATTGCACTGAAGGCCTTTTTGTGAGAAAGCAGTATTATCCCGCCATGATTACTTCATGGATATTAAAAAGGGAAATAATACATTTGATGCTGTTTTCTTAATTTATGTACCCAGTAGCATTTTTTCCCCCTATGCTAACAATGAAGGCGAGAGGCCAGCACAGCCTTCATAAGTCACAGGCAGCGTAGTTCCAAAAAGGCTGATGTGCATGAGATTATCATCACAAAAGACTTCCAGAGACCTTGCAGGTACTGGATTCTTGAGAGGAACTGGCTCCTCTTCCAGATGTTGGCAGTGTCGTCTTTATGGACGTGCCCCAAATTCCTCTGTCAATGTTTGCACACAATGTGCTTTTAGAGCTGTTCGGCATAGAAGTTATGGGTCATAGCAGTTCTCTTTTGAGATTTGGACTGTAAAATAAAGAACAGTAAAAATTCCTGTAGCCCCATTGAAATCCACTTGCTGACCTCCTGCCCACAGGATCAGATTGTGCAGCAGGATCTGCCATGTGGTTCCTAAGCTATTTGGATAGCTGGGCTCCCCTGAAAACCTCCGGCTGTTCTGAGCTCTGAGTGCAAGGCTGCTGGTCAGTGAGTTTCACCATATAATTGACCTGATACTGTTAATTTATCAGAAAGACTATATCTGACTTGAGGGGCAATAGATCCAGCCTGCTAGCTATGAGTGGTGCCAGAAACCCACACCAAGGCACCCCCATTCTTTGTGCCACTTGTTTAAAGTGGCACCCCCCTTTTTTGAACCATTATGGTTACTTCGGGAATAAAGATTTAACAGGTATGATTGGAGCTTTGTAACACTGTGAGACAGACTGACATGTGCAAAAATGAGATTTTTTTTTTTGAGTGGCCAGTATTTATATACATAACTGTATTATGTTTGAGAAAAATACGCAGCAAGTACAGAAAGAATGTAAACATGGATGTGAATGAAACAGACTAAGCCAATGCAAGCCTGCCTGGTGGGTGCTGAGAAAGGATGCAAAAAAAATGCAGAGAAAAAGTAAGTATAGGATGGAAAAACAGGGGTCAATCGTATCATACTAAAATTAGGAAAATATGAAGTTAACAGCTTCAGTGTTGATGGAGTTACTCTGTATTTAAATACCTGCTTAACTGAAAGTTATACCTGGATAGAATAGAATAGAATAGAATAGAATAGAATAGAATAGAATAGAATAGAATAGAATAGAATAGAATAGAATAGAATAGAATAGAATAGAATAGAATGACAGGCTTGGGGCATCGACCACCTCTCTAGGAAGCCTGTTCCAGTGTGTGACCACCCTCTCAGTAAAGAAATGCTTCCTCATGCCCAGTCTGAACCTCCCCTGGTGCAGCTTTGAACCGTTCCCACATGTCCTGTCATTGAATCCCAGGGAGAAGAGCTCAGCACCTCCCTCTCCACGTCCCCTCCTCAGGAAGCTGCAGAGAGCAATGAGGTTGCCCCCCAGCCTCCTGTTCTCCAGAACAGACCAACACAGAGTTCTCAGCTGCCCATCACAGGACATTCCTTCCAGCCCTTTCACCAGCTTGGTTGCCCTCCTCTGGATGTATTTAAGGACCATAACTGATGTCACGCTTCTCCATAGTCTTCTAGTTCTTTCCCTGAAACAACTTCTTTTTATCAGTATAACATGATTCACCATTTTACAGACACTATCCATGTTCTTCATCATGTGTAGTCTGGCGTTCCCCAACTGAGAATAGGGTCAGTTGTGTCATGCATGGCACAAGCACCCTGTTCCTCCACAGCACACAAGCCCCATTCAGACATTACACAAGTATTAATCACCACGGTACACTAGAGCTGATATTGCTGATGGCAAGGCTTGGTAGTATATAATGGTGTTTTATATCTTCAAGAAACACATCAGGAAGTGAACTGCTTCTGGAGAGATACCAAGTGACATTACAGGAGGTTGAGCCGTAGTCTGCAAGACTCAGAAAGATGTTTTCTGTAGACAGCAGTGTTGCTAGCGAAAGTTGTCACTCTTCATGCTAAACAGAAAGAAAAACACCAACCATTTGAGCTGGCCTTAGTATTGCTCATTCTCTGACAAGCATGTGCGTATAGCATTATGCAGTATGGACAACTGCCATTTTCTACCCAAAAAGTTACTTTAATCCGTTTATTGTCTATGGCATTCATTTATAACAAACTTCGGGATTTCTTCTAAAGCATGCCACTAATTTTTAATGTATATTTTTTAAATATCACAAAAACATTTGCATTAGCATTAAATAGTTATAATCACTCATAGTATCTATGAGGATAGTCCTCAGAGAGGAAGAAGACAGTAAGCCACAGCTTTCTTGGGTCTCTCTATCCCAATGGATGTTGCAAACTCAATCATGAAAGCAAGAAACTGTTTTCCACCCTAATATATACCAATCTGAACTTAGAGCAAATCCAAATTCTACAAAGCTTTCATTCTATGTGGGCTTTTCTGACTAGCCACATCCCCAGCATCTCTGACTGCATTCCAGCAATGCCTTAAGCATTGTGTCCAGCATCTGTCCAGTGGGGTTTGTTCTCTCGCTGTTGCCATGTGTCCATGCTTTCCAATTGAGCTTTTCAAGAAAAAAGCATCAGACTTTCTAGACGCTGCTTCCTGCTATTTTTGCTCGAACTTGTCTTCCTCAGATAACACTCGTCTTCATTCAGACACCCAAAGAAACTTAGCAGGCCACTGAGTAGCTTCAGCAATTGCTGTGTGGGAAGATACAGACTTCTTTTTTTCTCAAAATAACTCTTCTATGAACTTGTTTGCTATTTCCTTTTTCTGCCTTCTAAGATCTTGAGTAGTTCCCTCATTTTGATTGTTGGAAAGCTGTCACTAACCTCTTCTAAGCAGAAACAAAACAAATTTCAGTATGCATGACCATCTCAAAAGCAGCACCTACTATGAGCCTGTGGTTCTGGGATAGCTCTTCTGATGGTGAAACTCAATCCTGATGGGCAGTTATAGCCGTTGAGGTGCATTGACTCCACCATGTTTGACCCATTTGGCAAGTGAGCTTCTTGACACGCGTCTGCTGTGACGTGCAGGGCTTTCCACCATCCAAACCTGCCCCAAATGCCGACAGCTAGTCCGCTAGCACAAAAGCCTCTTCTTCAGAAGCGGATGTTTTATCCTTGAAAGACAACAACTGACTGTCACCAAAAGCCCTGTCTGCCCTTCTGACACAGTAAAGATCGCCTGAGCTTTCTCAACAAGCTTTCTTCAGTTTCTTTGCAAAAAGCCTTCCATCTTCAAGTGCAGTTTTTCCATTGCCCCTACTGTCCCATTCACTGTTAGGAATGAATCATGGTTGTGAAGTAAACTTGTCATCTATTCAAATTGAGTTCAAAGTTTCTCAGCACTGTAAATAAAATGGATTTTTGCTGTTTCAAGGGTGGCCTGGCCTCATGTGAGAAGGGAAGGACTAGAGGGAAAGATTGGGGTGCTCCTGAAGCCAGACTTGCTGCTTCTGCCGTTGCGAGGGCAGTGGGAAGAAGGCAGAGTAGTGCCTGCTGCAGCTGTTTGGCTGTCTTCATGGAATACACGTAGCACAGAGAGGAAAAGCAGGTGTGGAACTACAAAGGCAAATGGAGGGAAACCTGAATAACTACATAGTCCACTGCAGCAGGCAAGAGTCCTGTGGAAAATTAGTAGATTAGGAGTATTGGTCACTAGAATTGCAGTTAGTGAGATTCATTAGGAACAACCACTTGCAGTTATTCCTGGAATTTCAAAGCATCTACCACAAAACAACAACAACAAACAAAAAAACCCAAACCCACACCAAACAAACAAAAACCACCAAAAACACACAACAACAGCAAAAAAGACAACCAAAACCCCCGCAATATTTAAAAGGTTTTGGGCCCCAAGTTGACACTTCCCATTTGTTATTGGTATAAATATAAATAAAATTGTATACAAAAACTGAGTTAATTTGCAAAGTCAATCACTCAGAAAATGTTAGAAATATATGACTGTCCAAATCTATTGTGTTGTTTTTTAAACAGGGCCTGTAGCTCTCGAATTGTCTTACAAACACCCAAAAATCTTGACTATGCCTCTGTAAGAAGGTGAGATGTGAACTGGACAAGTGGCAAAAGTGGCAATAAAGTTGATGGAAAATCACAGAATCACAGAATGTCAGGGATTGGAATGGACCTCGAAAGATCATCTAGTCCAATCCCCCTGCCGGAGCAGGAACACCTGGATGAGGTTACACAGGAATGTGTCCAGGCGGGTTTTGAATGTCTCCAGAGTAGGAGACTCCACAACACCCCTGGGCAGCCTGTTCCAGTGTCTGTCACCCTCACTGAGAAGAAGTTTCTTCTCAAATCAGCTGGACTGACCGACTGAAAAGGTTGGGATCAGCACTACAAAATCCACCTGGTGGCTGGTTACTACTAGTGATGTCCCTCTGTGACCAATACTGGGGCCAATACTGTTTAATTAACAACTGGAACCTGTGGATGATACCACATTGCAAGGATGTGATTGATAAGCTGTAGGGTGGGGCTGCTCTTTAGAGGGACCCTGACAGTGGGAGGAATGGACTAACAAGAGCCTCATGACAATCAGCAAAGGCAAATGCCAGGTCCTTCATGTGGGATGGAATAACCTTGGGCAACAGTTTGGTATGGTCAACTGTCTAGAAAGCAGCTTTTCTGAAAGGGACCTGGTTGTTCTGGTGGACCCCAAGCTGAACATGTGGCTGCAATACACCACTGTAGCAAAGACCAGCCGTGTGCTGGGCTGTATTAGCAAGGCTATAGCCAGCAGATCAGGAGAGGTCATTCTTCTCTTTCACTCCACACTTGTGAAACCACAGCTGGAGTACTGTGTCCACTTTGGGGTTCCCCAGTTCAAGAAATTCCTTGACAAACTGGAGCAAGACAAGCAGAGGATCACCAGGATGGTGAGGGGACAGGAGCAGATGATGTTTGAAGACAGGCATTCAGAGCTGTGTTTGTCCAGTCCCATGATGAGAAGGCCTAGGGGAGATGTTTTTGCTCTCCAGAACTTAGTAACAGGAGCCAGACTCTTCTGTGTGGTGCACGCTGGTGGGATGAAAGGCGACGGGCACAAACTGCAGCGAGGGAAATTCATTCCAATGTTAGGAAGATAATTCTCACCATGGGGGTAGTTCAGCACTAGGACAGTCTGCCCAGAGAAGCTGTGTCATTTCCCTCTCAGCAGACATTTGACACTCAACTGGACGAGGTCCTGAACCATCTGACCTCAGCTGGACTGACTTTGTATGGGAGGAGGGACAAGATGACTTCCCGAGGTCTCTTCCAACCTAAATGACCCAGTTCTAAGGAGAGAAGCTGCTAAGGGAAAGTTCAGCCCCACTAAAAGCTATTGCTTCTGATATGAAACCTACTGATTGAGGCGGATGTGAAATGCTTTTCATGCCATCTCACAAAAACAGTTGAGATTTTAGAACTTTCAAAGTCTTTTAGTAGGTCAACACCAAGGCCTTTCTAGGTTTTGTGTTGTTTAGATTTTGTTTCTCTAAAAGGACATGAGAAAATATTAGGCATTTGTCTGCTAATCAAATAGTAATTGAACCTGAACCTGGAGCTCTTTCATCTAAGAACAGCGCTCTGATCTTCAGGCCAGAAAGTGCTAGCCTCCCTCCATATTCCCTGCCACAGCATACACCTTATCAGGAAAAGTAGCTACAAAAAGGGTAAGTGAGGCATTTTTGCAGGGAAAATAATTTAGTTGGAAATTTCTGGCCAGGTCTACGTGACCCCTGCAGTGCAAGGCCACACAGCAACTTCAGAACAAAAAGTAAATAACAAACTCACTCACATTGCAACATCTGTATTTCTGAAATAGAAGGCAACTGTGAAGACAAAGCTGGCCAGTATCTTGGGATTAACACCTCTGAAATGTGAAATATGTCCCAATACAGATTATAATCATAAATGACAGAGGTCTGCTTTTGTGTCTTACACAGTAATGATGTATTTGATCTGAGCAGGGACTTCCCATGTTAAAAAAAAGCAAGAATGAGGCTTCAGGCTTTCAGCTCATGTGGTCATCAGGCTTCTTGTGACTACGGTGCTTTTGTGTGTGGCAAGAGGGGCAGTGTTAACTACACTTTTGGAACAGACTTTGTAAGCTTTCAGTGATAAAGACTGTGGTTTTATCTTCCTTGCATCACCCAAACAGCGCAAAGAGATGTAAATCTTTCCTAAATTTCACATTGAATCTTTGGTGGCTGCTGCTTCATCACCCTTTTTGACAGAGATGGTTATTTACAGCTGGAAAATGCTGTCAGCTGCGTGATAGTGTCCTGGGCATCATCCTATCACCAAGAGGTGAACATGGGGAAAAAACTGGCCCTTGTGATTCTTATTGCCTCTCCTTCAGTTGAATGCAGACTGCATTCAGCTGAAAATTTGATGGTTTATCTTTCCATTTTAATCTTCCATTGCAGTCGTGAGCTCTTTAGGGCAGGTATTGCCTCTGCTGGGTGACCAGTGCCCACCACTGCAGGTCCCTGGCCCCCGGGCACTGCCGCAATAGAGTAATAGTTCTCCCCAGCCATCCAGATCTGGGCACAGTCATCCTGTGGATAATGGTGACAGCAAAATAAGAACCAAAAGGAAATTATTTTTATGCTGCTGGTAATTATGTGACATTTGGGGAGAGCAGGGGGAAGAGCAAAAGCCATGCTGCCATGCTGCATGGTAGCTATCAGCGCTATACTACATTGTCTTGAATGTTACAATGACTTTTTTTTCCCATTCCCCGGTTGTCTGGTGAATACGGGAAAGGTTATGCTGAATGGATGTGATGGTCAGAAACCGACCATCCAGACTTGTACTTGGGTGAGGCCCAAGGAGGCTTGAAGATGCCCTTTGCCATCGCAGGCACATTTGGGAGTTCCTGAGGAACCCAAGAGCCCTTGGCTTCCCACAGCCACCCCGGGAATCCCAGGAAATCTTTTATCACAACATATTTGCTGTCTTGATTCTGGTTCGGCTCAAACACAGATCCTGGATCCTTGCTTTGACCCCTGGATCCTGCTCCCCACCCTGGTTCTTTGATCCCAGCCCCAGCCGTTCACAGTGCCCCTGCACCCTCTCTTGTTGCGGAGGGGGAGCATGTCCCTGCTAGCCTGCTAACAAAGTTTTCCTCAGAAAAAGCTTCTCTATGTCCAAAGCCAGGATGTAGTTCCAGAGAAAAACATCGCTTTCCTGAACAGGGCCACTGTGTTGACATCAGGCAGGGCAAGTTTTTAAATAGCTTTAGCAAAGCCTGTTTACCAAGCCTGTGAACTCTCAGGCCATGAGAGGGAGCTTTAAAAATGCTCTTCATGTACTGGAAAGCCTTTTGTCTTCAGGAGAGCAGCACGGCCGTCCCGGCGGCAGTGCCCTGCGCACCAGCGGGCTCCCATCCTTGGGCCCTCAGCTCTCGGCCACTTGCTGAAAGCGAAAGATGCCGTGAGCCGTGAGGCGGCCGTCGGGTCCTGGAGCGGCCCCGTCTCCTCTGTGTACGCTCAGCGTACAGTGCATGGCCGCAGGAGAGGCCTGCTCCCAAAATGTGCTGCCCCGCCTGTTCAGAGGGGTGACTGAGGTGAAGTGGTTTCATTTGCTTTCTGTCACCCCAACATTTTCATTTCTTCTTTCACTTTTAATAAATCTTTAGGTTTAGAAAGACCTTGGGTGTGAGAGGTTATGCACAATTTGGCAGGTGGGGGTGTTGTTAAACTATTACCCTTAATACATAGTTTCATCTCATGATGATAAGACCAAGATTTCTGATAAGCCTGTGGCAATGGACATCAGAAATCTCATAACCACAGTTCAATAGCAAGAACTTCTTACAGCTTGGAGCCAGGCGACAGGGTCAGGCACCCGATAGCCACAGCACTTTACATTTAAACAGTCAGCTATGCCACCATGGTAGTCGTCATCAGGGGCCGATGTTATACACAGTTTTTCCCTCCTGTGGCCTCAGTTCATGTCCCCGTACCCTGGGGTCTTCACCAGAGAAAAAATCAATGTGATACGGTGAGGAGCAAGGCAGAGTTTAAGATATTTGAGTTTCTTAATTGTATTTCTGGATTATCTAGTGTTCAGCATTGGAAGAGATGTTCGTATTAAAGGTGTTTAACACTTAAAATTTCAGAATTTCTCATTTTCAAAACAACCACATCATGTTCTTTTACATTTTGTACCTGTAAGTAGATATGCCTATATAACAATTTGAAGCCCAGGCGGGTGGATTATTCTTCTCAAGCTTTTGGAGGGGAATCTTCTTGAGGTTTTAAAAATATTCATGACTGGATTATAACATTTTGATATGTGGCCTTGTTTTTGGAAGATGGGTTGGAATGTTTTTGTCTTTAAGATTGTAATTTTTCTTACAGTGCAAATCTCCCTAGAGGAGGAAGCAGATTTAATGTTTTTAAGAGGCCCTCCCAAACTTATAAGCACCACAGGCTGTATCCTGTATGGGGACCATTTGACAGTGTCTTGGACCATTTATCTGGAAACTTATCAAAGCTCAAATATCAGATCAGTTCCAGTACCGCCAGCCTCTGCTCAGATGCTCCAGCACCCATCCAGTCCAACTTGCTTCTCCTTTGTTTGGATCAATAACGGCTACTAAGGATGAAAGTAACACATCAGACTCTTCCAGCGTGCTGTTGCTGCTTTCCCACAAGCTGTTGGCTGAAAGGAGGGACCCTGCAGGCAGTTTCTGTTAAGAAGAAAAAATAACAATAAACAGTTTTTTTAATGCAATCCCTTTCATTTACAAAGCATGTGCAAAAGTCTGTTTCTGTTAGAACAGATGAAATTAAGCAGGAGTGACAGCATCTTGGAGCTGGGAACAAAGAAACTATCTTCCAGCCAAAAGTCTGTGCTAGGATGGGGGGATTTTTCCTGCTATGAAGACTTCTGTGTTTGTCTGCACTTAGTCGGTATCTTTCTTTCTCTGCTGTGTCTGCATGTCTTTTATATTCACACAAACCACCAGAGATAGCAAAGGAGCCGCTCTGCCTTTGTTATGAGGCGGAATCTTTGTTGTTTGAGAGATTTGGTTCCAGAAGGGTGTCTGAGCCTTTCTGTAATGATGGGAAGGGGCTAAGTCCAGCCCTTACCATTACTTGTCCTTGTAAAAGTTCTGAATGTCTAAGGACACAGGCAAGGAAAGGATTATAGGTCTCATTTGTCATGAGACCAACCTATGCTTTCAAAAACTATGCATAAATCTTTGGGCAACCAAGCTTTTTTTATAGGTCTGAGACAGAAGCTGCAGTTTTCATGGTGCCGGTTGCAAATGATCACTTTGAGATCAGTTTTCTTTTAATAAAATAATTTTAATAGACTACAGGAATGACACCCGTGTACTACAGACGGTGTTGGCAAGGGGAGAGGTGATATGCTGGGGGTACAGTGACAGAAATGGAGCACCTGAGGATGAGAGGGATTAGCAGGTGAAGGGTGTGTGAAACATTGCAGGATGATGTGAAGCAAACGTCGCTGCCGATTCACTGATTTTCAGTAGCTTGTAGAGGTGAATGTTATTTCCTAGGTTTATTTTTGGTAGGTCTTTCTTGAGAACTGGTGAGTAGAGACGGGCTAGTTGTTTTGTGAAAAATGTTCTCTCATGGGAAGTGGCTTAAAGGTTGTCTGGGGGAGGTCATCCTGCCAGGCAGGTCCTGGGCTCGTGTCCTCACAGACCACCACACATCACAGCTGGAGTCTTCCTCCCTCAAATTCTGCACTGGGGAAAGCAGTAATAAGAAATCCATAATGCTATCACATGAATTTTGGTGTCTTGTCTTGTCTGAAAAACTTGTCCAGCCATCCCCGAGTCGTTTTGAGTATCTTTTCTGTCACACACAAAAAAAAAGCGCTCCCCGTTCCCTTCGGGTTAGTTTCGCTATGAGAGGACGTGGATGTGGTCACGTGTGGGTGTGTGTGCTTATCAAAATCAGATAACACCAGAAAACTAATTAAAACTTCTAACTGTAACTGTCGTTCCAGTCTCTTTTGTGGAAGAGAAGTTTTCACAGGAATATTTCTTGCATTGGAGGTGAAATCAGATCCCCATCCCGCACTTGCTGTGTTTGGAGAGTTGCCAGAAAAACTCTTCAAAAGGCATTCCTACTGGAATATGTCACGGACTATTCTCGCTCGCAGCTCTGACGGGCTTCAGATGGGGCGCTGGAATGCAGACCTCCCAGCCACACACAGGAGTGCCGGCGTTCAGGGGGCTCACGTTGCAATCTAGAGAAAATAAGGATCAAGGCAGGGCCAATATCACATGGAAACGACAGGGAGAATTAAGCAAATGCCATGTGCTATGTGTAGGGAGCTCAGCAGATCCAGAGCTCTACACATCTGCATTTGACATTAGCCAGAGCTTAAGTCAGTGTAGTGATTAGTTGGGATTTACACACACATACTTCTACTAAAAAGTTATTTTTGTTACTTTTAAAGACATCCCCACAATAGAATGGACTGCCTGAAGAGCAGAGTGAAAAGCAAAGAGAGAAGGAAGCATCTGAGCTGAGTAAGGTGAGAATTAGATCATGGAAAACTCTTTAAGGCAGAGCATTAGATCCAGAGTCCTCTTCAGTAATCTTCTGGTTATCCCATCTCTCTTAGAAGGGACTACCCTGCTGTAAGGAGAAAGAAGTGTAAACATACATAGTCTGGGCTAGGGATAATTTCATTCTTGTGTGTTTGTTTCCCAGGTTTGTCTTAAACAAGCAGACTCGCCCCTTCCCAGTAAACATTTTCGTATTTGGTGTCATGTCAGATTAAACGTGGAATATCTTTTAGATATCATGTGAAAATGGTTCTATTTTTGCCGGGTAACCGTCATGAATATCAACATACCGAGTAGGACAGACTGTGATAATAAAAATGTTGATCTCTGGACCTGCTGAAAGAACAACATTAAGTGAACTCACTGATATTTAATTTGCAAACTGAATTGCATCTATTTAGGGAGGGGAAAAACAGCAACGCTCATATTGATGAGAAATTCTGCATTTAAAACCACTCTTTATTAATGATTCAAAACATACCGTTCCTGGGAGCTGTAAACAAGTTCAGTATTCTGCACACTAATACATAACCATTATCATATGTAGAGAACAAGAAGTTACTCATGAACAGATGTTCCCCCTGCCAAACCCATTCGTTTAATGCATATTTTACTTTCCAAGTCCTAGTTAGCAACTTTCTGTGGTGGGCGGATTACATGAAAGGGTGGAAAAGCAGGGATTAGTCTGCCTGCAAAGGAGCAATGTCCTCGTGTTTGTTCTGGAGTCTCTTCCATCTTGCCTTGCAGTGGAAGAGTTATTCACCTTGGCCTCGCTCTCACTGCCTGGAGGGCACCAGCTTTGTGCTTCCAGGCACTGTGAGGCACCATGAGATGCCAAACTTGTTCTGTTACCAGAGAGCTGCGTTGTTAAATGTGCTTTCTGCTGGCTGGCTATGAAGCCTGGCAGTCACAGATGCTTATGCCCAGAGAAGATGCTTACACTTTGCCAGAAGTTACAGGTGAGCTTTCAGGGAAAGGTATGCCAAAAGCTGAGGGTTGAGAAAGAATTACTGCTCAAAGCATAACTAATTTCAAAGTTGCTTCACATTTCTCAGGGCCTAGTTCAGTCAGGTGTTGAGTATCTCCAGGTATGGAGATCCCACCACCTTTCTGGGCAACCTGTTTCACTGGTTAAGTATTCTGGGGTGGCGCACAGAACCTGCTTCTTCAGATGATGGCAGAGCAGTTCTGTGATAGTAATTACAGTACAGTTAGTTCAGTGTTGCAATGGGAGAGAACAGCCCAAGCACATTCAGCTCATGGATTATTCAGTTTCAAGAGAGGTATATCAAAATGAGATTAAAACAAAAACAAAAACACACCTTAAAAAAAGCAGTCCAAAACACAAGAAGGGAGTAGGCAGCCTAGATGCTGTTAAAAAAATACTATCTTAAAATCCCAGGTAAAAGTTGTGCCACAATTTGAAAAGAAAACCATGTGGTCTGAAAAGGCCATTTCATGGCTCAATAGGAACATTAGGGATGCTATCACAGGCAATAAGTTAATGTTTAAAAAATGGGAAGCTTACCCACATTAGGAGAACAGGAAAGCCCATCAAATATGGCAAGGCAGCCATACACCAGAAATTAAAAGGGCTAAAAGAGAATGTAAATCGAGCCTTGCAAAGACTGATAGTAAATAGTTCTTTATAAAGCAAAGACGGGAAGCCAACTAGTTTGATGACAAATATGTAAAAGGGCACTCAGGGAAGACATGGGAAGAGCAGAAAGTTTTATGTACCAGTTTTTCCTGAGGACACAAGGGAGAGCCCCAAACCCCACATATTCTTGACAGCAATTCATCAGAAGAGCTAGATCAATCTCAGTTAAATTCACAGGACCTATCAGACCAAACAGATAAGCTGGAGGTCAGTAAACCAGCAGGACCAGGCACCATTTACATGATAGTTCACATGTAGAGCTGCAGGGCGGCTGGCCACAGTGCGTCCCTCACAAATGGGCTCTGTGCTGGAGGGGGCAGAGTTGCCAATGCAGCTCCCAGCTAGAGGGGCCCTGGGAAACAACAGGCCATGCGTCTCACTGCCATCCCTCCTGCGACAGCAGAGCCGTAAGACCACGGTACGCACGGGGAAATGTGATGTCAAGGGAAGCAGTAACACCATTTCAGTAAGGGACAGTTCCGCCTCACCAGTCTGCTGGAAATCCATGCAGGTGGTAACAAGTACATTGATAAATTGAACATGATGTATTTGGATTTTCAGATAGCTTTTGGCAGTTACCCAGCAAAGGCTATGAAGACATTAAGTCACCATGGACTGGAGAAAAGGCCCTTTTGTGATTTAAAAGTGGAAAAGAAAGGTTAGGGCTCAACAGTGACTTTTCAGGATGGAGAGGCAGCAACAGAGCCCCTGGGAATCAGTTCTTACTCTGGTATACAATATTATTCAACATTTTTACCAGCAGCCTGGAATAAGGGTGAGTGTCGTGGAATGCCCTGGTTTGCAATCAATAGCAAGCTCATCTGCCTGGTGAATTTCTGAGGTTGGTGAAGAGCTCCCGGAGGACATGAAAAAAACAAGGGAGGGGGCAGAAACGTGACACATGAGCTTCAGTGTACACAAAGGTAAGATGATGGTATCTTGAGCAGAATAATCTAAACCATGTTTACATAATGCGGAACTCACAACTTGCAGACACTACTCAAGAAAAAGCTCTTGGAGTCACCATTGACAGTTCTCCGGAAACCTCAGCTCAGTGTGCCGTGGCAGCTGGACAGCCAGGAACATGGTGACTGTCTCCAGGGAGGCTACTGGGAAGACAAAGGGCACCATTTTGCTGCTCCAGCTTGGTGCACCCACATCAGGGGTGATGTATGTGGTCCTGTGTCTGAAGAAGGATACAGTGGGTTAGAGAAAGGCAACCGAAAGGGCCAAGGGGATCAGCTTCCTCATGAGGAAAGACTGGAAAGCCAGGATCGCCCACATTAGAGGGGAGATGGCTGGGCCATGACCAAGACTTTTTTTGTGAACTTATCTTTCAAGTAACAGAGGTGGGTGCAAAATCTGGTCAGCTGCCAGTGATGGAGTAACTTTCAAAAAGAAAAGCAATGTTTCCAGGAAGCCAAAGGCTTTGTTGATGGTGTTGGTAGTCCCCCAAAGGAACTTGTTGTCACAGGGACCAGGATTGCTTCTCTGATCTCATCGCACCCTGTGCCCAGGAGGCTGTGCAGGTGGCTAAGCAACGTCCTGTGTTCTTCAGGAAGTCATTTTTCCTCTGTCACTCTTGAACCAGGGACTGGTCCAGTCCATGGGTGTGCAGTAGTGCTGGAGCTTTTACCTGAGAAGAAGCAGAGGTCCTGGGATCAGCAACATGCTGAGGCATTTCCATTAGAGCCAGGCATTTGCTCCAGTCTTCCAGCCCACTCGTTTTAAGTGTATTTTGCCATTATGTGGTTTGAAGTTGTGTCTTAAAGGAAAAGAAATTTTATGCATGCCCTTTATGTTCTTCATAGTATATTAAAAAGGGGGGGGTGGGAGGAACCCCTTTGTTTTGAGTTTCCTTCCAAACAGGATTTTTTTGTTTTTGTCTTTGGATTTTTTTTTGCCTTGCTTTGTTTAACTGGTTAATGTCATCATTCATCTTTCCTGTTTTTGCTGTAGGACTTCTTACATGGTTCACAGATGTGCACTGGAAATTCTTGCACTGGAAATTAAAAGGTAGGATGCTGAATCTTGGCCACAAATAATCTTCATTTGTAATTTGAGTTGTTATTGCTCACAAAAGCAGACAGAAAAGAGATTTCACTGTATCTTACTGCTTTGGTTTCCCTTTTCCCTGGATTTTTTTTAAAACTGCCTCCCAATACTTGTGCAAGCCCCAGAATACAGTTATTTATTTATTACAATAACATCACAGCTCAATCGGCAATGTTCCCGAAAACAAGTCTTTCCTCATCCTGTACTTCCTTCAGCCCTTTGCTAAATGCAGTGGGACTTTCTAATCAACAAAACCTGGGGTTTTTTCTTTTCCTTTATCTCTTCCTGTTTAAAGCACCTTGTTGCCCTGTTCAAGTATCTATTTATGCTGTTTACTGCAAAAAGCCAGGCTGATTTGTAGAAACGTTTCCCTTGTTCTCCCTGTCAGCTGTTCTTCTCAGAATCCCCTTCATTTCTATTTCTCCACTCAAGCTTGAACTCCTAGATGTGATCCTCTCTCAACTTTCCAGGTCTAAGAAGAGGAGTTCCTGCCACATCTGCTCCACATACTGAGCATCTTTTGTGTTGCTGAACCTTTTACCTTTCCTTATTTTGTATCTTTCTGTCTCAGACAGGACATCCTCTTTCTAGCGGAAAGCCGTGACTCTCGGGGCTGACAGTGACAGCCCTATACCATCTGGCCCAGTAAAATAATATTCCAAACTATTTCTATGTGTGAGCAGCATGTCAAATTTTCTTCCTACAATGTGGTAAAAACCACTTGCTTGGGATGTGAACTATTCACTGAAGATGGTGGGAAACATCCCCGTGCCTGCAGTCCCACTGAGGGTTAGACTTAATCATGTTCCTGCAGAGAAGGTGCATGACAACTCACCAGAGAAAGGTGGCTGAGCGTCAAGTGTTACAAGCATCTCTGGAAATTGTGTCATGTTGTTTTCATTAGTGTCCAGCCTTGGTAAGTTGGGATTGACCGAATGCTCTGAGGGAGTTCAAAATGAGAACGGCTGAATCACAGCAGACTCACTGGAGTGATCGAAGGCAACTGCAAGCAGAAATCTGCATGAGTCATCCTAAAGAAAGAGGCCAGAGAAAAGGGTGGGTGTGCTTTGTACTGAAGTACATAGCTCTTCTGGGAACATGAACTTCTCAGGAGCTTCTGCTTTCCTGTTCTGGTGTAAATCCAAAGGGAATCTACTGATTTCTATGAACTGCTCTATGTACAGATGGGCTATGCTGGGAACATGAGGTACAGCCCAAGCTCTTACACCTATTCTGTCCTTACACCTGCCTGGTTTTGACCTGCTGCAGATCCATGTACGTGAGAAGGCATCACTCCAGAACAAAGGCCTGGGTTTGAGCAGGGACACAACTGCACCCAGAGAAATTATAGGACCATGGCCTCAGCTTCTTCCACTGTGATATCCCATATATGTGGAGAAAAGGAGCTATTCTTCTCAGGCAGAGGCTGGGAGCACAGTGCCTTTGGCAGTAGGGCCTTGCCTTGCCCTCACGTGTCCGCTTTGCACAGCCTTCCTTTCACATACCGTCTGACCAGCCCTGCCATTCACCCTTCTACACTTCCCGCGCTTGCCAGTGCAGGCAGGGAAGAGGGCTAACATCCCCCTGTCCAGTTGGCTTGATAGGGGGATGCATGGATAGCTTTGGTATTTTTTGTGTGGATTGAGGGACTGGCAATGCCATGAAGGGTGTTGGCCTGAATCCCACACACCAGCAGTGTCCCTGCACCCCTGTGTTTTGACTGTAGCTCTATGGTCTTTGTAAAACTGGTGTCATCTACTTCATAGTAAGCAGCTGCCTCGTAAATACAGCCACCACCAAACCTTTGCTTGAAATCCCAGAAGGAAGCTAGCTGCCCCGTCCTCTACATATCCCATGGCTGTTTCTAGAAGGATGCGTGGTACCCTGCCATTTTCAAACCAAATAATCATTCCTGCTGTGCATTTCTAGTGGAGGCTATTGTCCCTTCAACGTGCTGAGCTGCTGGTGAGACCACTCCCAAATGCCCTTCTGTTGAAATGAACTAGGTGAGACCAGGCGGTTTAAATAATCTGCCATCTTGAGAATTTGAGTCCTTTTGACCCCAGAAGGTGAGAGCTAGCCCAAACAAACACCTGCCCTAGCAGTCTGCCAGTACGTAGGGGCTGAGCAGCTGGGTGCTCACTCACACTCTGAGCACCAAGCAGCATGTCTGAGGGACTCTGCCTTCACAGTGACTCCAAAATCTTCTTCTGGCCAGGCTCCTGCTGAATTTTCCATTCAGGTGACTGCTATTACAAGGTGTCATACTTCCACAGCATGATCCAAGCAAGGACCTCAAAGGTCTTTATAGATGGATGTCATGGCCTAACCCTGGCCAGCATCTAAGCACCACACAGCCACTCGTTCACTCTCCCCACCCTCCATCCCCCGGTAGGGTGGGGGAGAGAATTGGAAGAGAAAAAGCAAGAAAGCTCATGAGTTGAAATAAAGACAGTTTAATAGGCAAAGCAAAAGCCATGCATACAAGCAAAGCAAAACAAGGGATTCATTCACCACTTCCCATAGGCCCGCAGGTGTTCAGCCATCTCCAGGAAAGCTGGGCTCCATCATACCTTGACGGTTACTTGGGAAGACAAACACCATCACTCTGAATGTCCCAGCCTTCTTCTTCTTACCCCAGCTTTATATACTGAGCAGATGTCATGTGTTGTGGAACATCCCTTTGGTCAGTTGGGGTCAGCTGTCCCAGCTGTGCCCTCCCAACTTGTCGTGCACCCCCAGCCTGCTCACTGGCAGACCAGTATGAGAAGCTGAAAGGTCCTTGACTGCTCAGCAGCAACTAAAATACCAGTGTGTTATTAATGTTATTCTCATCTTAAATCCAAAAAGCAGCACTATAACAGCTTCTAGGAAGAAAATTAATTCTATCCCAGACAAAAACAGGACAGTGGAAATGAGTGCCATCTCAGTGGTGATCTGCCAAGAGGGGGAAGCATCAAAAGCCTCAGCCTGGAGCCATAGTAATGGAGCAGTTTATCTTAGTCCAAGGATGCACCACTGTGCCTCCCATCAATGGCAGGACAACAACCTCAGCTATGGCCAGTGGCAGGAAGAGCTGAGGGTGCTCAGCACACTGGCAGATTGGGCTCCTGGCCTGGCAGGGAGAAAACAAATGGCAAAAAACAGCCAACCTGTCAAAAGCGTCCCACAGGTTACATTCCCACAAAGGTGGCCACAGGCAAACCTCAGGGCCTGAAGATAGCTGTCCCTTCTCTGAAGGAACAGCTAGCAGAGCCTCAGGTGACAGAAACAGAGCTTGTCCTCTGTCCCACTCCCCAGCTGCTCCCATACTCACCTACTCGCTGCCTGGCTTCATCTTACTGGGTTTGTTGCTTTTGCTGCTCTTGCTGTTTGTCACAGGAAAAGTGCCAGAGTGACCATAAACTGTGCGTTCCCCTGTGGGGCTCCTCCATGTTCAAAGGAACCAAGTCAGGCTAATGTTTACAAAAAATATTCTAATTCCAGTGTGTGAAACCATTGTCTTGACAACTTCTTTCTGTGGCTAAGCATTATTCAGTGTTTATTCAGACTGTGCCGAGGTCTATTTCAAGTCAAAACCCCACAGTCAGACATTCCTGCATCCTCCACCAGCGTTCCCTCAAGGCGACTGTGACAGAGCAAAGCTGGCTGTAGCTGCCCGGGGGACAAGAAGGTCCTCTCCTGCTCATGCATCATCCCCTTGTTTCTGAGAAGTGATGCACAATGACAGTCAGTGGTGGCTCAGTACTGAGGAAGCATTGCTGCTCCACAAAAGATATATACATGGTAAAATATATACAACAACTGCCTCCCTCCAAGCATTGGATTTAGCTGCATATTCCCACCAATCTCCAACAGCAGCAAAATATCTCCTGGAAGCTTTCTTCATTTCTAGTTTCTCTGTACCTTGATGTGAAAATCTAGTGTCTGATGAGATATGAGAGCTGGTTTTTTTCAGTTCTTTTTGGCTTTTTTAAACCACATTATTAGATATCTCCCAGAAAGTTTTTCCGCATGATCTTATGGTATGAATACTCATTGGGGTACTGTGGGATGCATCTTCCCAGACTAGTCCAGGAAATGTAACCAGGTGAACAAACAGAAATATAATTACATATTCCTGCACCTTCTCTCTATATAAGGGTCCAATACATATGTAAAAATACAAGGCTTGCATGTATAAATATGATAAATGCAAAACCGCATTATATTCTCTGCAGAGAGACACTGCAGCAACAAATGAAGTGACATGTATGTATGCATGTGTATGTGTGTATATTATGCCTTCCTGTTCCGCAGTGTGGTATTACTGACTTAGAAAACTAAAAAATAAGAAGAAATTATCACAATTCCTTAAAAATGGTGACATTTTAAAAAGCCAACATATAGTGAATTTCCTGTCTTCCACTTTTTCAGCCTTCAGGTTCTGCTCTGGGATATACTTTCAAGCTTAAAAAAATTTTTAAAAAGCATTGTTGAGATTCCTATATAATCAAAAGAGAGCTTGAAAAGACACCATTTGTCATGAGCCACACACTGAAGCTGTGAGAGCTGGCAGCACTGACAGTATTACAATTAACATTTTTTCCAGATAGGATAAACACCATTTGTCACTTCATAAGATTTAGGATTTGAAAATGGAACTACAACTATTTTTTTTGTAGACGATGTTGCTTCATGCAAGTATTAGTAGACATCATTAAATGAAACTAAAAGCCGCCTCTCTTTCAGCTCCCCTCCCTTATTCCCCAATTTTGACACTGTTTTCTTGAGCATTGGTGTAGAAGCCATCCAAGTGCTTTACTACTGATTGGCTGTATTGCTTCAGACTCACAAGATGCTATCATAGAAAAGAAAGATCCAGATAGGATAACAGAGAAGTGTATGGGAATACTTGAAGTTCTCAGGATCCATACTGTGAAAATCTGGTATTTATTATGGCAGTATGTTTCATAATTGCAGGTTTAAGGTCTGTATCTCAGAGGCAAATTTGCAGCCAAATTGGATGCCTGGGTATCTCTTTGTTATGACAGTTGCGCCCTGTATAGAAATGTCAACAAAGCTGTTAGCTATTCATTCCATATGTCTGCAAACAGGAGGGGGGATGTGTCCGTGTCCACGGGTGTGGCTGGGAACGCTTACTGCAGCACCGGCACAGGGGAGGCCTAGAAATTATCCCAGACAGCATTCCCGGGTATTCACAGTGCACATCGGGAAAGCTGTGGGAATGCTGGATGTACAACGATTTTGAACCTTTGAAAATCCCTCAGCCAAAAGAAGTGTGCCACTAAATGAAACATAACTGCAGGGTGCTGGATAAACCATTGCTTTTCTTAGCAAAGTTAACAAGGGATTTTTTTAATGACCACAGATAAACATGATCCAGGTAATGCCTCTTGCTGCTGAAATGGCACAACAGAGTGTCCCCTAAGGGACATGGAGGAAAATCAGCCAAATGAATGGCTAGAAGCACACCCTGTAGTTCTCCTGTCTTTCTGAAATCCCTCTCCTGCTCTCCTGTGCCCGGCTCCATGCCAGGGGACATCTCCAGGCTCCCCAGGCTGCAGGGCTTCTCATGTCACTGCCCTCAGTGCCTGTCAGAGCTCTGCTTGCTGGCACGCTCTGCTCCTGCCTGGGCTTTGGGCACTGACAAGTCATAATCGTTCCAGCTGGTTTTCTTTTATTGGTCTTGATATTGATTTTACTTTCCCTGCAAAGAGATGAAAGGCAGCCTGGGTGCAGATGACCAGGCCAGAAGCCTCTCCCCCTCGCAAAGCTAAAGAAAACACACATTCCTTTGCAGAGTCATCACAAGAGACACACGAGTCCCTTCTGCCCACCCTCACGCTGGCAGAAGCTGGTGTCTGTGTTTGGGGAGAGAGAGCTGCTGGGCTGCTGCCCCTCTGCCCTCCACTGGGGACATGATCCTGCCTGGGTCCTCAGCTGGTGCCTGTGTTAGCCTGCACTTCATACTCCAGAGAAGAACAGAATAATGTGAGTACCAGTGACTCGTTCCACCTAGAGTAAGGTTAACTTAAAAGAAAATGCTGCATTTGGTTATGACTCCTGAAAGAATAACATCCTGGAGCTACCACCAGGGACAAAAAGCAACAACTTAGTAGGAGACAGAAATTATACGTCATGTTCAAGATGATGAGAGGAAACGTTGTTAGAAATTGCGAAGTGACATAATCCAAAAAGCTAAAGTAAATGCTGAACCTCTTCATCTACATTTTGTGCGTAGCAGTAGTCTTTGCGCACATCACCGCGCATGATGCCTTCACCAAGACACCAGCACACCGTGATGGGCCATAAGTGAGACAAGTGCTGTGCCCAGGCTTTGCCCCACAGATCATGACCTTGTTCCCTGCCCCACGGGCAGCCCCAGCCTCGCTCTCTGCTCCCACCCCAGGCGCAGCGTCCCGAGGCAAGGACTCCTGCTTTGTTCTGTATATGCCATCGTAATCCTGTGGAGAACAGGTACCAGTCAGAAGGATGGGCCTTTCAGCCTCAACCGTTCCCAAAATACCTCATTTATAACCTTGAAACATTCTTCATAATCTTAAAACAGCCTGGGAACTCGGCATCTCCACTGTCTTTGATCCTCTGACATTCACTCTGCCTGCCTGCAGTTTCCAGCCTGGCAAGGATGGCAGTTTCACGCCAGTGCCCCTCCATTTAAGCACATGCCTGCCTTGGGGTTGAGTCATCCCTGGCCAGATGATTTGCAAAGCAAAGCCTTCCTGACCCGAGCTCATTGTTTTTTCAGCCTTGCTGCCTGCCCCCCAGGCTGTGAAAAGAACACTCAAATGCATAAGTTGGTTCATGATGCACAAGCTCCCAAGCAGCAGAAAAAGCACTTTGACATGCGTATGTCAAGTGTGCTAGAAACAGATCAGCGTGTGGCAGCCAGAGGGACAGGTGCCTTTTGCACAGGAGAAAAAAGGAGCACCGCAAACCTTTTGATGTGCCTCAGCAAGCAAGCAGCGACATCAACAGAGACAGGAAAAGATTTAGAAAAGCGTACTTGTAATAGCGGAACACAAAAGTGTCCAAAAGCGACAATTTTGATAGCTTCGGAGACAATTTGCTTTGTGTTGTGCTTGATTTGCCCATCATTTCACATAATATGAAAACCTGAAATAAGGCACAATCAAACTGTTGTGAAGAGGTAAATGGCTGCTTTGTTTCCCCAGTGCTAACATCCTGCCTCTGATGAACTTTCTTCTTTCTGCAGTGAAAGGAGGGAGGTATCCATAGGCCTCATGTTGGGGGTGGTTTAGATTGTATTATTCAGGGCACTTCTGAGTCATGGGAGAGATAAAGAGATTAGAACAATCCTCCCCTTTTACCTGAAACCTTTCTGCTTGTCCTCCTGAAGAAAAAAATCCCAACAGCCATTATCACCCACCTCCCACTGGCTTTGCTGTGACCCTGCCCAGGAAGCCCTCAGCTGTTTAACCAACAAAGTCGAGCAAAGCAGAAATTGCAATGAAGGACTGTGACTAATTAAGATGTTATCTTGTGAGCACATTCAGATGAAAGTTTCTGGGAAGAGAATACAAAAATCCAAAGTAGCTGTAAAGTGGCTCTTTTCACCAACCTTAAAGAACGGCACCACATAATAACTCACAGCTGTGCATATTTGATCATCATCTAGCATCAGCTCATGCATTATTTACATCCTTATTACTGGCAGTGGAGTTGGGCAGAAATGACAGTAATATCTGTTACACCTGATGGGAGACAAGCATTTTGCATTGCTCACACTTGTTGCAGAGCGCAGCTCCTTTGCCGGGAGAGAAAGGCAGGGGAGAGGGAGGTGGGAAAGAACTGAGCCTGCAGAAACTGGAACCCTTTAGAAATCAGAAAAATGGGGAAGGGGAGCGTGTTTTGCAGTATGAGCAGGCACTCAATGGATGGGACAAAGGTATTTTTTCTCTTTGCCTCTACGCAGTGCTGCAGCAAAGAGCAGGTGAAGAGTGGAGAGAGGCACGGGTGGCAAGTCCTGCAGGATTAGCCACACATGGAGAAGCTGTGTGCTCTCAAAGAGTGAGCTGAAGTCCTTTAAGTAGTGTCCTTTGATTGACAATTGATGGCCTGTGAGAAAGGTAAGGGATCAGGCAGTTTTCCAGGCAGGGAGCTGCTGCTTGGCTTGAAGACCTTTAACAGGCACAGAGGGCCCAGATGTTCCCCTGAAAGGGGTGGTAAGTCCTGCCCCACCTTGTGGTGCTTAGGCAGCCACCAGGAGCCCCAGAACTGCTGTCACATAGCCTGGTTCTGCAGGGGGCTCGTGGCGGCTTTTGCATGGATGAGGGTCCATGGGGAAATGGATGGACACCACCAGCTACACTCCTGCAGAGCACCAGGATGGGGGCAGCTGAAAGCTCCCTCCTTCCTAGAGAGGTCAAGAACAAAACCATTAAAAGCTGCGTTTTCTGTTCCTGGAACCCATTTTGGCTCCTGCAATGCTGTCCCACGGGCAGTCTGGAACACATTATTTCTGCTGTCTTTAAATAGCCACTCTAGAGTCCTTGCTGGACAGCAGGGACAACCTTCCCAGAGAGGCTGCCAGGCAGAATGGTTTGGGCTCTGCTGGTGCTGCCTCATGGCTATCACCAAAAGGATATTCCAGGACCGCAGGGAGCTACAGGCAGAAACAGCCAGGAAGCTAATGCACAACCTCCCATACACCATCTGCTCCAAAAACTGGAATCAAAACCCAAAGCAACAGCCTTTCAGTCAGCAGTGTGACTAAACCCAGGTCAGCTGAAGCCAAATTCTCCTTTTAAATAAGCAGACCTCCTGCTTCTCTGACACATGCAGTAGCACCATGCTGGATTATTGCATGCAAGATGAAACCAGCCTTTCTCCTGCCCTGAATCCTAAGTCAGAGGCAACTTTTCAATGAATCATGGGTCAGTCTGTCCAATTGTGTCTGATCCATGTGGGTCATGAAACAGAAGCGCCACGTTGCAAAAGCTCTGTGTGCTGGCCTGGCTGCAGAGGAGGAACGTGAGGAAGGAGTCAGCAGTACAAGGCTCATGTCAGGTCAAGTTCCTGTGTACATGGAAGGCTTAGACTCAAGTATGCCACCAGCTGCAGCCACCCAAGGCGGCCAAGACTCTAGGACAAGCAGAGCCTCTGTGGATGAAGGTCATGGGAAGAAAAAGGGTCCAGAGCTGTTTGGAGGACCTCTGACCAGTGGCCTCCAGGGTGGGCATAGCTGCCATAATTGCCAAGAGTTTAAGAGGAAAACCAACGGCACAGCATGACTCTTGATGTTACCCAGATCAAAGCAGCTTTGTGGTTTACAAAATGTGTCCTCAGAACAAAGGAAAAAAAAATTAATGGGAACTGCTTCCAGGACAGTCTAGCAGTAGGTAAGGGATAACCTTCTTGGCACAGACACCCCGTGTGAGATTTGTATAGCCCTCACTGACTGCCTGGCACATTGCCAATGCGCTTGGGAAAAGAGGGTACAGTGTGCCCCAAACCAAAACCAAGCTCGTGTGCATGGGCTGGGTTTGTAGGCTACAGCACATGGCAGCTAGTTCAGATGGCTTACCCTTTCCAAGGCACCAGGACAATTTTGCCAGGTCTTCCATCTTCTCTCATGTCTTATGGTGATTTAGGAAAACCTAAGAAGACATAACCTCAGCTTCCCAGGCACTTCCCTTGCAAGGCTGACTTGCACAAGATGGCTTCAGAAAAGCTGCTTATATTGCATCCTTCCCTACCCAGATTCTTCTGTGCAAGTGTGAGGTACAGATGCACCTCAGCATTCACTGCTTGGAGATAATCCCACACGTGAGAACATTATCTGACTCACCTGATTTGCCCTGGCTCCAGCATGTGACTGCTGTAAGTGGTAGAACAAGCCTGGTGCGGGGCAGTATGTTAGCACATTCTATCTACCCAGTTGTCTGCAGATGCTTAATGAGACCCAGGAAGGGACCCATGACAGGGCAGCTCAGCCTTATCCGTAATTATGTCCAGCTGCAATCATATGAGAGCCACAGACATTAAGGCTATTGCCCTACCAGGAACACAAGCAGGAGGAGAGACTTCTCTGCCACAATGTTAATTCAAAGCCTCTCAAGATCCACACGTGTTATGAGAATCACAGTTCATGGGCTATATCGTGAAGGCCTGGCTCAGTACTTTTTCTGAAATTGAAAAGCATTTGTGGAAGCCCTGTAGGAGCCTTACCTGGCTAAATGCTTTGAGACCAGGTATCCTGCCTTCCCTCAAGAGGTATCTATCACCACAAAAGCCTGCCATGCTTTACGAAACACAGAAGAGAGAGGGATTCTCTGCCATGATGAATTCACAGTCTAGGAGGTATCAATATGAGCATGGGCAGTCTCTTAGTTTTGCGGTGGACTCGTCTCTGTTAATCTTTAGGTCTGTCACATTTTGCCATTTTTTCAGACAAAAAACATTTCCAATGTAGTTGTGAATCCCTTTAGAAACCCAAGTTAGCAGACCCCTCTTGCATGTTTACTGGTGAGACCTGACAGGAGCAACAGCAGGGCAGCTTCAGAGCAGCTCATGCTCTGGAGTTCATAAAGTGATGGCAGGCGCTGACTGGGGGTACATTTCTTGACCCTACCAGCAGGATGGAGAGAGAGCTGGGAAAGAACAGGCATGTGATTCCTCGCATTAAAATAGATCATCAATTACTACGTGTTGTAGTACTGTGTGTGTTCTGGCAGTGCCGGCTGAACCCAGTGCAGGCAAGGGGTCCTGTGGCATTTGGTGCAGGCACTCAGCCTAATAATAGGCTCCCCCATCATTTCTTCCAGAAAATGGCAAGAGGTCACAAAGAAAGATGTCTCTTCTGATCAGTATTTATCACCAGGGCTGAGGCTTGTTCAAGGACTCCCTGTCCTCCCCTCCCCGACAGGCTAAGGTCAAATGAGAACACAAATCTCACAGATAAGCTTGTCAAAACATGCCAACTGAATGTTAGATATGATTAATGAGGAAAATAATCATGATGTGATAGGTCATGGGGAGGGCACTGCTAAACCAGTTGTAAAAATGGAGAATACATTAAAGGAGGCAGCAGAGCCAAGTCACAGTGAAGAGGTTTACATCGCAGAGCAAAAGTCAAATCTGGGTGCTGGTGCAGGAAACTTTGCCATGAGCTCACCAGTTACTACAGGAGGGCTTGGAACATCTTCAAGGAAAGTCACCCTCTTACAACATCCAAATGGCTTCAGAGTAACTTCCAGAGACACGTGTGATTTCCTTGCATTAATGTGTTGCATGGCATTCCCTGGTATACTGATTTTCAGGCTGGACATCTGTCTAGCTAACTGTATCTGAGTAGTGGTGGAATGTGTCCTTAAAGAGTTTAGTTAACACTGTAGTTGCGCAGCAGACCAGGGATATAGCAGGGAGAGGTAGTGCCCACACATACACCATTTGCAGGATTACAAGGACAACTACAAGGGCCACAGCTTCCCTGGTCCTTATTAGCACCAGCTACTGTGGCATACATTCTCCAGGTCACCTGGGAATGGCCATACTGCTCCTGTCACTCAGGTTACAGCTGTTTCCAACCCTACACATGTTTGCACAGGAAAAGGCTGGAGGCTGAGGTGGAGGAGGGAGGGAAAGGCTGGGCACGGGGTACTGCTCTGCTCGATCAAAGAGAGCATGCAAAGGGTAGGACAGGTTTTACAGTGCCCTTTCAGCCATCCCAAAGCATCTCTCAGTAGAACCGAGAGGTGATGTAGTAGGAGTGAAGAGCACATTGCCAGTACCTCAGAAGAAAGCAAGGCACAGGGAAGAACTCTTGCTTTCCTGGCTCACAATGTCTTGCTTCCTCTGCTTCTGAGACAGTGGCCCGACACGATGCTTCAGGCACAGAACAGGCCCCTTTACCCTAATTTCAGCCTCGGTTATGGCCTTGGGTTCCAGTTCGTTATTGTGAAAGAGCTGGAGAGGTCAGATCCTGGCAGCTCAGCCTGGAACACCCTCGGGCCCTTTGGGTACATCCACAGGTACGGCCTGCCCCAGCTCGGAGTGCTCTGCCCTTCCCAGCCGCACCAGCACCCTCCTCTTGCCCAGCACGCCTGTGCCCAGGACCTTGGGTTTCCACTGAGCCAGTACCGCTGCTTTGGCTGCGCCGAGGAATAAGCACTGGAGAACGCAAGTGCTTTGCACACATGGCAGGGTGTTCCTGTGTAAACTGTGAGTATAGTGAGTTGTACTGGCACACAGTCCTGGCACAAATGCACGCAGCTGTAACCTACGCACAGTGTAACTCAACAAAAGCATGAGGTGATGGTGGGAGCCAGGGTCATGGCAAGGGAACGGGTTTCTGGCCACCAACAGGAGAATTTTGGGTTGATCATCAATTTTTAATGTAAAGCTCTCTCTCATCTTTGGGGATTGGACTAGATGATCTTTTGAGGTCCCTTCCAATCCCAAACATACTGTGATACTGTGATCTTTCTGCCTTCCTACTGTAAACCAAATGTGCTTTACCTACTGGAGACTTACTGCCAGTGAATCGGGTGAAAAAAACCATTTTTCTTTTACTGACACAAAGATCTGTTCTGGGGCCACTGCGTGTATGGAATTTTCCAGACAGTTGTGATAAGCAGCCGGTGTGTGCAGAAAAATAAACAGTACGGCTTTTAGATGGTACCAGAATTGCCCCGGATTATTTCCACACCACCTGTACAGGCCCTTAACCAAAGCCTCTGGCTGCCTCCAAATGAAACAGGACATTCAATGGTATCAAGACAACCAAATGCTGAGTAAAGTATTTAGAAAGTGTCAGCAAACAATACTGGAGTTGTTGGGATATTTAAATGTGTCTCAAACAGCTGTAGCCAGCTAAAGTACATAAAAGGCAATAGCAATTAATTCACAGTGGTCCACACCACTGGTACAATGCACACAAACTGGAGGAGCAGGGGCCTGAATGTCATGCTCCCGCCTTGTTTCTGAAGCCCAAGTAACAGATTTCATGTTCCTTATTAGACATAATAGAAAAATAAGTCAGTGTTTTACTGCAGTGGCTGTGGAGTCAGATAATTCCAGTATGAACAGTTATTTTCTCTGATCCATACAAAAATGAAACAAAGTGCCCAGCTGCTGTGCAACTATAGAAAAAAGTCAGTTGCCTCCCTTCCATTGTTTTCTTGAGTATATTTTAATTTTCAGGTTTAGTCGAATTATTTCTAATTGGTGGTAAATTACTTAAGTTCCTCTTACCGGAAATTAAAATTTCGCAGATTCCTCAGTCCACTGCTGCTCTTCTTAAAGCTGACACGAGTTTCATTGATCATTAGTAGGAGAACTAGCCCTAGTACAAACCCTGGTGATGAAATCTGGTGGACAGGCATCAGAAAGGTGAAGATCAGCTGTATTCAGCATTGGTGCAGCCTCACCCTGAACACTGTGTGCAGTGCTGGGCCCCACAATTTAAGAAGGATGTGAAGGTCCTTGAATGTGTCCAGAGGAGGGCAACCAAGCTGGTGAACGGGCTGGAAGGAATGTCCTGTGAGGGGCAGCTGAGCACTCTGTGTTTGTCTATTCTGGAGAACAGGAGGCTGAGGAGTGACCTCGTTGCTCTCTGCAGCTTCCTGAGGAGGGGACGTGGAGAGGGAGGTGCTGAGCTCTTCTCCCTGGGATCCAGTGACAGGACACATGGGAATGGTTCAAACTACACCAGGGGAGGTTCAGACTGGGCATGAGGAAGCATTTCTTTACCGAGAGGGTGGTCACACACTGGAACAGGCTTCCTAGAGAGGTGGTCGATGCCCCAAGCCTGTCAGTGTTTAAGAGGCATTTGGACAATGCCCTTAACAACATGCTTTAACTTTTGGTCAGCCCTGAAGTGGTCAGGCAGTTGGACCAGATGGTTGTCGTAGGTCCCTTCCAACAGAACTACTCTGTTCAATTCACATGGAAAACTGTATACCTCTCTCCAACACACCTCTGCTTTAGTAAAAGACGTAGAAAGGGCATATGTAGAGGTCAGTCCTGCTTCTGGGCTCAGCAGGGCTGCTGTTCGGTATGTGAACCTAATGCATCCACATGGGGCGTCAGGCAGTGATACACACGCCTGAGCTAAAGAGAAAGGGCTAAAAGGTGCTCCTGGGATCACCGACCTGAGCCCTTGACTGCCACAAACACTGCAGCTTAACTCTAGCTGTGAATTTTCAGACGGGTCAAGGTGGCACATCACGCGGTGGCCGAGCTGCTCAGCCCCTCCATGTGCACGACAGCTGGACTCTCACTGTGCATCCACTTGTCAGAGCCACTCTGAAATGTGCATGGGGTTTTGTGTGCCCCTGAAGAGCCTTTTAATGTCCTGGTAGTCCTGTTCTCCAGCCTTAAGCATTAAGCTATATAAGGGAAGAAGGCTGTATATGTTGTTGCTCCTGCAGCCAGGCATGTCATAGTGGTTTCCCCACTGACCCCTCCTGAAATCCTGTTGCCACTTTCCCACAGCAGACCCCTAATCACATTCTTCACAGCCTGCCCCACATCAAGGACTCCATCCTCCCCCACCTCCTCTCTCCCGCACACCTGAGCCTCTCTGTCCCTACATCTCCGGCCATGCACACTCTCACCCTGCATGCTCATTTCCCAGCAATCTTCTGTGCTTTTGGACTTCTGCCTTCCCCATCACCTGGTGGGCATTTGGCTGTGGTGCCAGCTCCATGGCCCACAGGTGAGCCAAAAGAGAGCAAGCCCTGGGACGCTGACACCTATATCTCCCTCTATTTGCACGTACTGTTGTATGGGACTGCAGGGTAGCCGAAAGGTGCAGGCATGGGACACCATCCAGACGCAGCTCATGTCTCTTCTATGAATTACAAGGATGAAAAGCTTATTGTGTAGTTGTGAGTAGTTTCCAAAAAACAGCCTCAGCGATCTTCTTCAGCTGGTGCTGCACCTTCAAGGCTGGAGCCGAGGCAGCGCGCAGCAGCTTGGGGACAGCTCTGTGCGTGGGCACGAATTCAAAGGTCACAAGAAGCGCAGAGGCTGATGCAGTCGCGCACGAAGCTGGCTGTGCCAGCAGAGCTGGGAACAGCTCGCGGAGAGCAGAGCCAAAGAGCTCGTCAAAAAAATCATTAGCCCAAAGGCTTGAAAGGAGGCAAATTCTTACTAACTACACTTTTTCTGCAATGCTAACAAGTTGTGCTCTAGAAATCCACCTCTTCTTTTGGAAAAATTCACCTGACTTGCCCCTTCTCTTGAGAAACGTTTCTGAGCCCAAAGCGAGTGCAAGCAGATGTGCGTCAGAGGCTGTGAGAAGCTGGAGAACCTTTACAGGAAATGGCAGCCCCACGGAAATACACCCAAGATTGACTTTGAAACTTGATGACGATAAGTCTGACCTGAAAACCAGGAATGGTGTCAAGGGGGATGACTTTCATGAAATACCCAGACAGCTCGCCCGTTCCACAGCGCACAGTGCCCCTGCTACCTTCCCAAGGGCCGGCAGCTCCGATTCTCCCCACCTGACTGCCAAAATTTCCACCACCGCTCCAAGGACATAGCCCATCATTTTTGCTTTGGCATTCTATAGTGCAACGAAAATTTAATATTTAAGAGGAGCATGAAATTAAATGTGGTCTCAAACTAGGTCTCCCCAGAAGAGCTACATAAGGTGCATTATTCATTTTCATATTTAATTTATTCCAAAATTTCATTTGCAGATCCTGTGACGTGTGCTGACCTGGAGCAGCACTGAATCAAAGTTTTTCACCATGGGATGTATGGGGACTTGCACCACAAGACAAAGAGAGCTCGGAGAGCCCTCTTCTACTTCTTAGGTGTCTTGAACAAAACATAACCCACACCTGGGTTCCTATGGCTCAGTGGCTTGGGCCTGTGATCTGGGGTTTACGGTCTGCCTTGGTGCTCCCTGAGCTCATTTATCAGAAGAGCTGAGCACCAACCCAAAGTCTTCAGGAGCTGAGCTTTGAAATGATAAGCATAATTTGGAGATGGATACTGTGAAAAATTAGATGTATCTCAAAGTGTGCCCCCAAGTTTTCAAATTTTTCACCTTAATCTATCTCAGTTTTACCAAATCAAATCTACCTGACCATAATCTAGCTCAGTTTGCCATCTGCAATGGACATTGCTGCCACTGAAGAGAGGATGTTGTGAACAGAAACTCATGAGACACTCCAAGGCAAGAGAGATGAGCACCAATGATAAGAAATGAGGAAACTAATTTCTTCTTAGTAGCAGGGTTTAAACAGCATGCAGTAACTAGGATGTAAATTCACATGTGGAACAGGCAGGGGAAAAACAATCTTGCCTCGTTGCTCAGTAAGTTAGTACTGCACATTTCATACAGTGAATGAGGCAATGAAAAAGAGGAAAAGCAGAATATAGATTCAGGTAATTAGCAGTATGCAAATGAGACTGAACTAAAGTGGCACAGGACTCCATAATCTTGGTCTTTCCTATCTTTGGCTGTTTGACTTTGCAGCCTTAGTGTTCTTTGAGCACAGATTTTGAGCTACAAATTAATATTTATATTACAGGAATACCCTCATTTTCCCCTTCAAGATAAGATGCATCAGTACAGGCACAGCATCTGATCCAGCAAGCTTACTATCTAAGGAGGCTAGTATAGAAAGAAGAGGATGATGGAGAAATAAAATAAGCTTATATACATATGGTTGTGTGGGTACATATATATGCACACAGACATACACAAAAATGCATTTGTATATACATATATGTCACATATATACTGATTTAAATACCTAGCATTTTAAATATGTATGTATATTCATAGAATATCTCCAGAATTATATATGTATATGCCTTGAGTATTTAATGAAGCACTGCCTTTCCCCAGCTGCCTTGCAGCCTAGCTAACGTGCAGTGGCTGGTTTTCCTGCTGGTGTTGTAGCATCAGCGAGCTGAAACAGGCGTATCAAAGACATGACCTTCCAGATTTATTCAGGGAGATGTTCCACACGCAAGGTGAAGTGCAGTGATATTGCAAAAGTGTATGTGAAAGGAATGGGTAGATTTTCTGAAAGCTGCTAGGATATTACCCTTCTAATTAGGTTTGGCTGAAAATGTTCAGAAGAAGGACTTCATGGAAATTATTTTTAAATTTCTTGTATTTACTTGTCTTTTGTAGAAATTGTCTATTCTGCTTGCTCAGTTTTTAATGAAGGAGAGTAAAACCTGATTTCTTATTTTGCAAAATGGTTTGTGTGTGCATTTCATGAAAACCGAGACTCAATGTATGAATTTTAACATCAGGAAACACTTTTTCACTGACTGAGCAGTGGAGCAGGTTGCCCAGAGAGGTTGTGGAATTTGCCTCCTCGGAGATATTCAAAAGCTGCTGCACAAAGTCCTGGGCAACCGGATCTGAGTGGTCCTGCTTCAGCAGGGGCTTGGACCAGATGACTTCCAGGGGTCCCTTCCAACATCAGCCACGCTATGATTCTGTTTGCTTGGGCTAAATATCTAACTCTGATGATTTAGATTTCTAATTTATATAATGTCATTTACTCCCACCTGCCAATGGCAAAAGCAGTAGTCAGTAGTTTTCAGTTCTTTTTGAGTAATTAAATCCTAAATGTTTTCCAGTAGCAATACAGATTCATCTACAGTGAAACGAAACCTAATCTCGGGAAGTTTAATTTTCTTACTTGTGGTTTACTGAATCTCCTGGCCCTGGGTCAGAGGACACCAGCAGGGTTCCAAAGACCCCAGTAATGTAATTGTTATCATTAATAACTGTTTATTTTCTTAGAAGGACTTTGAGCTCTATTAGGTGCATTCAAATGATTGCCAATGAGTAATATTTATCATATATTGACACATATGGCATTACTCCCATCCTCCAGGTCCTAATAGAGATGCCCTGTAAAAAGCTGTGAGCTATTCTTGGGATATATGCATTTCCTTGTCAGTCTTGTACACAGCAACTCTTGCTTCTAAACTCCCGTGTGGTTTGTTTCTGGAATCTCATTGATTCATTCTTGAAGTGGCCAGTTACTCATTTTAACGAACCTTGCCCAAACTAATATAAGGGTTTACAGGAGTGCTGGACGCCCCAGAAAACCCATACAAATGCTCTTCTGCTTTCTCAAAAGCCTGGTTGTGCTGTGTACAGACTAACAAATCAAAGTGCCTGCAGTGGTGACTAATGCCTCCCTTGAAGAAAAAGACTGGTTTCGTGTGACTTGCCGTACTTAGCAAACCTGCCTTTCTTCATACTCACCACAGTAAATAAAGACTAATTTAACTGAAATCAATGGTTATACCAGTGACAAACTGGGGCGTAGTAAGATCTGATTCAAGCCCACAGGGATGAATATACAGTTGTTGACAAGTGTACATATCACAAGCCAATGCTTTGGCTTTCGAAAAGACTGGGAAGCCTTGAAATTGTGTATTGCGTCTGTACTGGCTGAGCTCTGCTCTTTGAAATATCCCTTCTGATCCTGACCTGAAAGAGAAAGGAAGAGAAAAATTCCTGTTCTCTTTGTTGTTATTAGTGGGGGTTTCTCTCTGTATTAATAACACTAAAAGTGCCCGCCCTTCCTTCAGGACCTGCTGTGAAGGGGTGAGTGAAAGAGGAATGACTTGTCAGTGGAGGATACTGATGGGCTCATGAAGCCACGAGCCGTCTCCTTCCAAAAGGTGTAGGGAACGCAGAGAGGAGATGGCTGGGGGTGGGCAATTGCTCAAATGCCACCTGCTTCCAAGATGCTTCACGAGTCACTTTTCTTCATTCAAACTTATCTCACAGCTGTGTTCAGTTGCTCCAGCCTTCACACGGAATTACATGAGCCCAGCTGTCAATCAGCGTTACAAATGGTCGGCTCTCAGTCTGCAGTTGTCAACTGTCACACAGATTTTGTATTAATCCTAGTGCCTGGAACATATGGCTCAGAGTCCCATCCTGGAGCACTTTGCATTAAGTTAGATGCAGGATTCTTTTTTCCTCTTTCTGATGTAATCTACTTGAAATGTATGTACTTGACTCAGGAAATTTCTACTAATTTATATTCCTTGATAAAGAAACTTCCAAAAAAAGCACCTGTGTGTGTTGCAGTGTTTGCTAGAGGCACACTGGTAAATGGGTACGCTGTGTCCTTTCAGCTGGCGTTAAGATTGTAATGAATCATTGATAAAGCTAATAATGTACTCAGTTTAATCTAATATTACAGCACAGTAGCTGCACCCAGTGCTTACAGCACAGGAATATACCAAAGTAATTAATTTTACACTGCTGAAGCTAACTGCAGTTGAACCTCTCCAGGTTATGAAAGTTTGCCAAAGCAAGTGTTGAAAGTGATCACCACAGACTATGCAGGGGCTGAGTTTTAAACAGCTGGGACAGACTCAGTGGCACTTTAACAAAAGAGGATATAATTTACGTCTGATGCATCCCAAGTGGCCCATAAAAGAGCTGTCGACACCTACATATGAAACTGAGCTACATGGGAGCACATTTCAGACAGGTGATGTTGCTTCCCAAGTCTTCCATGGAGACTGCTGGATGTTTACTTTACGAGCAGACTCACTTCATTTGCAAAGTCAGGGTACATAATATGGGCCAAAAGTAATCACAGCCTTGAAGCCAGCCCCTTTGTTGGTGTGTACTATAACAGCTCTTTGATGGAGTCACACAGTCATGGGCCAGCTGAAGCTCTGATCCACTCACTCCCTGAAACGTCAAACTAAGCATTGTCTTTTAAATTAACATGTTTTTCTTAAATCAGAATATTATACCCCATTTTACTATAAATTTAAGTAGTATTCATAGACCGACAACGCTCACCAGGTATCATATCCTACCCAGGTGGAAAAATTTAGTTGAACTTATTCCTCTGATAGCAGAAACCAGAATCAAATTCAGCCCACATTCATGCTGGTCCGTGAATCCTTACAGCCCAAGACATTCACAAGGGCATTTACTGCTTCCTCACTAGCAACAATGCCGCATTTTCTGCCTCTTCAGAAACTAGTGTCAACTGCAACATGAGAGGTTGGGTAGGACAGGAAAGGAGAGGTCAGGACAGGGATGCAGCACTGGCTTGAGATCGTGAGGCCAGCAAGCTCAGTCTCCCACCACGTATAATTCTTTCCATAAATGTTTCCAGCTCAGAGAATGGCATCATACTACCCATCTGGCAGGCTCTCTCAGGGGTGATCAGGGAAACATCAGCTTAAGCCCCCAGCTGGCCTCCGAGGAAAACCACCCTTTCCCTACCTAAATGGCCAGCGTGTCACATCTCCAAAGGAAAATCAAATGGATGGACTTGACCAAACAGGAGTTTATTGGGCGAGGGAGCTGAAGAGCAGAAAAAGCTCTCAGCCTGCAGCCCCAGCTGAACACGAGCTTTCTCCGGGTGGAGCCTGTTAGGCCAGGTGGCCATTAGTGCCCACTGACCAGAGATGTCCCTGCAAACTGCTCCGCTTTGACTGCAGCCGTTCTGCAACAGTTCAGCCGTGTGCAGGGAGAGCAGTGAGTCCTCTGCCTGGGAGGAAGGCTTGCTAAATAGTTACTCCCTCTCACTCCTTATCCATAATTTCTTTACCTCAAGACGAGAAGCTACAACATCAGGTAGTGTTACTACTCACCTTACTCATGTGAAGTTGGTTTGCCCTTTGTTATCATAACAAAAGGATGTATTTCACACTAGTTTATGACATGGCTACTCCTCCTCCTCTGGACTACGTCAAGCCAGACACCGTAGGACAGAGATGGGCATAAAGTCCTAGCAAAGTCAATAGCCCCCAACACCATCTACCAGGCTCCTGTGTCATGTTTAGTAGCAACGCTAAAGGAAGCATGAGAGCTCAGTGGAAAAAAACAGCCAAAAGACAGATATAAAACATTAACAGAGATGGAATAACACCAGGAAACAAGAGTGCTGTAGCCAACTGAAATAACATTGAACATTGGAAAATTCATATGAATCTAGGAGATAGCCTGTCAGAGCTGAACCACATGGCTTCGGCACAGTCCCCTGGTTTTGCCACCTTCTTGGTTAGAGCTTTAAACCTAATCTGCTTTGTCGTATTTATTTTACGAACCTTGTCCAGCTGGGCCGTGGATGAGTGTCACCGAGGAAGTTCACTGTGTTGATCAACAACAAGGGTGAGTTTTGCCAGAAACACAACTCTGCCGGCAGCATGGTGAGTTTTATAGTGATAATCACTTTGGACTGTAATTTTGAGCGTTCTGCTGGGAAGTCTTTATCACCAAGACCACTTGTTTAAACAGAGGATTCTTACAACCTCCCATTATGGCTCTTTAACAGGCAAAGTTTCTACAGAGTCACCATTCTGTCTCTAAATTTGCCATAAATTCCCATCAGCTACTTTCCTCTCTCTTTAGAGATCTATAATGATAACAGCAACAATAATTATCTTAGACAATTATGAGAGGTCCTAGCCAACTCATTTCTATGCAGAAAGACAGGACCTGCATTGGCTATTGTCCCTGCTGTCCACAGTTCCCTTCATGAGCTGACTGTTGTTGAAGTCACTCTGTTCCTGTGCTCATTTTCTTGCCATTTGGCCTGTCTTTCTTCAGCTTCTCTTTAGTTTCATATGGAGGAGATTAAAAGAGAAAAAAGAATAATGAAGAAAAAAGACCCAATTGCTTAAGATGACTTTTCTTCATGAGAACGTCTGTCTCTTCAGAGAGACCAATTAACATTCTCATCATCTCTCCGGACCTAATCTAAATATAAATAAAATATCAAACCCTTCTGAAAATTGTTCTTCTTTCTTCTTACTGCACTGAAATTAACTTTTTGACATGATGCCAGGCAGAACCTCAATACAAAATTCACAATTCATCTCCCTCTATATTTGCATACTGAAATGCCACTCCATGTGTCACTGGGTGCTGCTACTGTAACAATGGATATCCAGTTTCCCCCAAAAATCCCAGCGGTCATGTGTAATAGTTCAGAACTCTCCGCACAGTTCGAGGTTTTTTTTAGGTATCTGGATTCTGATATATCATTTGTGAATATACAACAGACTCTTTCTTTGATCTAACCACACCTTTTTATTGACTTTATTAAGCACTGAACATCTCACAGGAAGATGAAGAAAATCTTGTGTATGGGAATATTTGAAAGGTTCTTGTTCATTTCTGGCTAATTATGGTCATTTCCGCATGTAATTACCCAAATCGCTCTTGCAATCACTGTAATTGTGCTAAGTTGTTTAAAAATCAGCCTCATTAGATTTTTACCTGGTAAAAATGTACTGGTTTTCAAAACCTAAATTTTGATCTTATGTTAGCTGCCAACAGGCCTTTAAAGGTAAATAGGTTTTCTTTTGTCTTCCTCCTCTCTTTCTTGTATGCCGGTGTGTGTTCTTTTACATTCATTACAGCCTAACTGTAGTCAGAAATTTGTCTATGTGCTCCTGAAAAAAGCTATTATATGTGTCTGCAAGTTATTGTACGGTTCTCTTTCATCTTCAAAAGTGTAAAACCTCTAGTCTTTATGGTTGTGGAATTAAAATAATATTTCAGAATGTGAATATTGAATGTTTAGGTAATTCTACCCTGCGTCTGCAGTGGGTGGAGATAACGAGTAGTCGCACAGTACGCAGAGCTGTTCACTGACTCCTGCTACAGCCACACAACCACGTTCTGGAGGACGAGAGCAATACACCAGTAGCATGCTCCCTCCCAACAGTTTCCATTGTGTTCTTTTGTTATAGAATATAATATGCTGCCTCCCCTATCTGACCCCAGCATCTCTGCCTGGCCATCCACCTTGCTGCTTTAATTTCCTTTCCAAAAAGTTCTATCTCTCTCTGTGTAGTCATTTACAAGGAGAAGATATAACCGCAGTAGGGTGCCCTACATGTCCTTGACTGCGGCTACCACCATTTAATGGGACCTGCCCACAGTGTTAGCAAGCGTTTGGGCAGGGAATCTTAAGCACCTGCTGCCCAGAACTAGGGAGAAGTGGGGCTCATGCTCTAGGGACAGAACAGCACCGGGCTGAGAGGGAGGAGCGGTGCCAGGGAGCCCCTAGAGATGAGGTTCGGACTGGTCATGGCTCTGCTTCGGCAGCATGTCAGAGACATTGCCCCTTCAGCAGTACTTAGCCACACGGGCACCCTCCGCGGTGGGACAGCCAGCTCTGCATCAGCTCAGCAGCCCGGGGTTCACTGGGAGGTGATAATTGTCGAAAGGGTAGCAGTAAGTGCCACGCTGAGTGTGAACATCCACTGATATGTCTCCACAATCCTCTGTCTGGAGGATACTTTTTTGCATCATGTTCTCTTTTGGAATAAAAGCTATTTGCTAATCAGTAGTAGGTACTTGGATCTCTCTTTTCTGTTTTATTTTAGCTAAAGTAAATCTCTTGTAGCTCTAAGGACATGCTGGGATCAGGATTTGTTCTAGAGAGGAAAGCACGACACAGGAGAAAAAGACAGATATAGAGAGGATTTAATTAAATCGGACCCTGAATTTTCTGCAGGGCACTGGCTGAACAGCGTGAAACGGGCTGCAGTGTCAAAGGGATCTCCCCAGCTTCAGTGCTTGGAGGTGAAGGGGTGTCAGGAGGCTGAGCCCGGGCAGCCTCTTGTGGGTTACGCGTGGAGCCAGGTTGAGCCCCTCGACTCTACAGCCCACAGTGCAGCCCCACGGGTGCAAGAGCAGGATTTGACTCACATTGTCTTCTGAAAAATACAAGTGACAAGCCTAAGCACAGCTACAACTGATTTTCCTCTTATCCAAGTATCTGTTATTTTCCATGCCTCCCTTTGGTTGCAAAGGAGGTTATATTGGAGTCATTCGTAACAGCTGTGTTGTAAAAGACCTCAGTCATGCGGTTTTAACCAACACAGACAAAAACACCCAGTTCTTTAAATAAAGATACATGTATTCTTGTGACATTTCCATACAATTGCAATTTTCAAGGGAACCAAACACTCATTACTACACAGGCTGTTCGTTAGAGGCCAGACTTGACCTTCAGTCAGAGAAAATTCCCATTTGGCTAGGTTTATTCATACAGCCTGCAGTTTTGTTTGAATTCTGGGTTGACTTAGAAAAGTATAAACTAGACTGGAGAATTAATTAGATTAAGAGTAGGACCATTAAAAAGTCCTGTGTTGGCAGAGAAATGGCCCTGCCTCAGGAGCTAAGGATGTTATCCTATATGTAGTTTCCAGTGATCTAGATTTAGAGGAAAATTACTTTATAACAGTGTCTTACAAGTGTAGGGAGGAAAATGGGGGTAAAGAATGGCCCTGAAGTGGTCAATCAAACTGGGACTTGAAAGGCCACTCAAATATCCAGCTTCTTTGTACAGTAGATCAACAGTCTGTCTTGCAAACTCTGCCTCCCCTGCTTTCAGGGTTGTGGAGATTATATTTTCTCCAGTACACATTCACATAATACCCCTGGGGCAACTGTAGTCATTATTTGTGTGGAACACCATTTCCCCCCTGCTTTTATTAGAAGCTAGCAGCTGGAAAAGATGAGGAGCCAGCAACATGTGATCAGATGAGTCTATGGGGACCACCAGGCAGCTCTCCACAGATCACAGTTGGAAATTTCAAGACAGATTGAAAAGAATTGATCTTGCGTTTGCTCTGTGCACTGACACTGAGACACTATGTTTAGTGTACCAGGAAAGATATTTAGTAAAGTATCATACAGGTTAAGATATGGTTTGTTTTAGTTTTTCTATTAATGGTCTAAAGAAAGGCACAAACAACAGGTAAACGAAAACTCACAGCATGTAGTATTTCCAAAGCTGCACCGAAGCCTTGGCCTTTTGTACAAGATGTTATTAAGCATGATTATTCATTTGAAAAACAAGAAGGGACAGGAAAAACCTGCAAAACAGCAAGGGAAGATAATCTCATTATGTTGGAAGGGACATAAGTGTTGGCAAAGTCCACAAGCTGCAGAGAACTGGGGGTGCGTGGCAAGGCTGTGCTCTGGCAAACCCTGGCCAATCCCATTGGAATAGCTCCTCGTATTTCCCAAAGGAAAGTAAATGCCATCACCACTCTCCTCCAAGCCTGTCTGTGCATATGAAAGAAGGAAAGGAGTCTTCTTTCCATACAGCTATTTTTAAACTGTCTTTCATTTACCTGCCTCTAGAGAATGGCACTAAGATTACATATATATCAAATGATCAGTTATATTTACTGATAAAAAAATTGCCCATTGATGCATTCTAATGTGAAAAGATCCTTGGGCAACAGGGATGAAGGAACTTTGAAATGGAAAACGCCCCTAAGGTACATCTTGCTGCTTTTCTTTAGCAACAGGAGCACTAGTCAGTTATGCCTAACACCTGTTAAAATGTTATATATGGTTTTGTTGTTGCCCTGCTACTTAATTCCGTACATTAATTATTGTGAATATTTCTTTGGCAGTTGGTATAGAAGTGCCTTATATTCCGTCAGTGTCCATTTCCATTTCAGGAAACATAATTATTAGATATTATGGATTATTCTTCTTGCAATTAAAGTAGCTCAACAAGTTTAATTGCTCAAATGGTTTAAGCTCAACTCCATTTGTGGCTTAGAACTTCCCTGTTTTCTCCAAAACAGGGCATACTTTAGTGAAGTTCTACTTGCCCTTAATTTCCCCTTTGCTATAGATAACAATCTATTTTCTCTAAGAATTTTGCTTAAATAGATTTCTCAACTGAATGCAGTGTTTTGTAATCTCCTTCAGAATTCTGCAATACTACTGGGACAGTCAGAACTGACAGCCTCATTGCTCTTGTTATGTATGTTATGATGAGAACACTAGATCTTGCAACAAAAATATATATTCAAATTACAGGTTTACTGGCATCATGTCTTCATACTGTGCTAAAATAACCTCCTGCAGTCTATATTCAGTATTTCTATTTATGCATCCTGTGTTTTGCTTAGCAGTAAGACAAAAAGAAAGCAGGCCATCATGGGTATAGTGTTCTGAGGATGTTAACACCCTCCTCTCCTGGCTCTTCCTAACCTATCAGTATTGAGGGTAATTCTTGGTTTTAGCAATATGTTTAGAATTATTATTTTCTGGTTTCTGTGCAGGGAACATGGGCTTGGACTCAGAAATGCAATGAAGCTCAAGAGCAGATGCTCCAGAGTAGCGTTCCATCTCCCGTTTTTGTATAATTCACTCTCTCAACGCCTCAGCTTAACCAAAGGGGATAATGGAAAACCTCTTACTGTTGGTGTATTTGCTGCTGAATAGACCCAGCACTTCCCTCTAAGGTTGGCTTCAAGCTCCTCAACAGCTACACAGGCAGCTCCAAAGCCTGTGAGCTGTTGGGTCTGGCTGCCTGTGCTCCATCCCACACACACCGGCCCCTCCCTCTCCCCAAGCAGGGGACAAAAATGAAGTTTTGGGGAGCCCTACCTCCCTTAGTAACCTTTATAGCTCAGCCTGGCTCCTTCGGGAAAAAGGGACTCTGAAAAGGGTAAAAATGACAGTCTGGTATGGTGCGAAGACCTGCGACCTGTGCTTTCTTCCTCTACTTGTTCTAACTCTCCATTAATCCTGACATGCTTTAATCCCGTGTGGGGCACTCCCAATGCCTTTTACTTGGCTCTAGTGTCCCTTACACGTTTCTGGTGCTGCACAAGCACTAAATCAAGTATTCACGTGCAATAAAGAGGAATAAAAGCTACCAAGTGGCTAGCTCACATCTTTGCACAGCAAAAATATCCTTGCAAAGAGTGCAAAATGCTTCTCTCCAGTTGGCTGTTGTGATCTGGCTGACAGAATCCTCCAGCTGTGGAAAAATTGGTTTAAGGGTCTTAGAAATGGGATAAGAGTTTATTTGCAAATTAAACTATGTTAGCTATCATGGCTGACTAATTATAGCACCATGGTTTTGAGCATTTACTAGACCAAATAATTCTGCAAGAATCACTATCTAGAGTTTTAGTAATGCTGTGGAGGAAGGAAGAAAGGAACGTTTGATATGTTTTCTGATACTTGACTAATCTGAGGGCAGAATTCATCTTACCCAACCTTAACTGCTCAAATGGTAAGCACGAATCCAAGATCATAATCTGTGCTTTTTCTACACTGAAAGACGACAGACAGAGCCAGAAGGTGATTCACACAGCTTCTTCATAGCCAACAAGTTGATATGAGGCTACAGTATGTCATGGGAAAATGGAATGCCTTGGATATATGATAAAATGTTTACATTAACCTATGACTTCAGTGTCAGAATACAAACTGTGTAAGTATCTCCAGTCTTCAGAACAGTATGGTACATCCTTAATATCCTAATTGTGAGTGCTCAGGCACCAAGTGTTCTGTCTCACAAGGGTAAGTAAAAAAAATATAATAGAATCAGTTTTCTTGCATTCCCATATACCAGATGATAGGAACCCAATCAGTAAGCTGGGGATTTTTTCCTTTTTTGTCAACAAAACTAAAATAAACATCCATCCTTCCACATCTTTTACAACCTTTCACCTTAAACTCACTTTTTGGGTGGGCAGGCTTTTCACTGGTGTAAATTGCAACCCAGTAAAAGGCTAATGATGACACTGCATCCTAACTTCTAGCATGTAGAAAGAAATTGCAAACTGGAAAACTATCACATCAGAGCAGTGGGAAGATGCAAGCAATGAAAAGATTCAGTCCCAATAAATGTAAAATCCTGCAACAAGGGAAAAAAATATACAGGAAGAAAATAGGAGATGACAAAGAAGCCACTGAAATAATAAAAATAAGTTTATCATCATTTTGTTTTCCTTTTAGTCAGTGATGTTTTTTTCACGTAACCAAGCAATACACTTGTCACAAGACAGGTGGGGAATCAGATGCAGGAGTGTGTCATGAGATCTCTGCTGTCAAGCTGTAATTCAGCACTGTGAAAAGGATTTAAATTGATGGTATTGGAGTATCTGTCATTATGACTAAGATAATTACTCTTCTGAGCCCTGTCTGTAGCAATGGGCAATATCAGAGGCTTCAGAAGAACCATTCTACTATGAAGACGGAATGCATGTGTGGAGGTGCAAAATCTTTCCGTGTCTGGGGTTAGTAGATTGCATAATTTGCTTATTGTCTCCTTCAGCTCTGTAGTTACATGAATTTCTTATTGATCATAAACTCATCCCGCCTTTTGTAAATGTCAGCTAAGGATCTGGGTGTAACAAAAAATTCCAGTCATCGGTAACATCAGATCCTATATTGCAGGGCCCAGACCTGACAGTTAAATAGGTGGTGAACTGGGGTGTCTAGAAGCTTAAAACACACACTCCAGGCATTGCAGGAATGTCTCCACATGAGAAGAGCTACATGTTGCCAGTTACTGTTCCAGGGAATCATTTTGTGCCCAATCTCATCATATTTGCTTTGTTCTAACTCAGCATTCCCTACAGAAGTGAAGTACAGATAAAACAGCAAAGTCAAGACGAGGATCTCAAGATTACAACTGACTTGGTTCCTCTCAGCATTAACGCTGCAGCAGCACAGAGCACTTGTGAGCCTGGAAGGCTGGTGAGCTGCTGTTCTTCACTGGGCTCTGTGCTCTGTGGTTGCACGGCCAGCTGAACCCACGTAGTGCCAGCCCAGGTGCATCTGCATCCCCTACGTTGTGGATAAACCCCATGACAACGACAGAGAGCCTGGCTGCTGAGCAGTATGACTGCCCTGTTGTTGACTCAAATAGAAAACTGGACTATCTCAGTGGTTAAACTTTACTGAAACTTGAAACAAAAAGCCCCCACATTGAACAAGTGCCGAAACACCTTTCAGGAAGTGATGAGTAGCACTGCAATCTCCAAAGGGGACTCACTTCTGCAGGTCTTGTGGTAGACTGCATCTACAATGAGTATAGGATTAGGAATGGCATCTGAAGGAGAAAATGATCTCCCAAAAGGCAGGTGAAACTCGAACCCTTCCTTCTAATTGTCCAGACTTTGTGACTCATTACCCTTGGGTGAGAGGAAATCTCTGTCCATGATCCCTTGCCGGATCTGAGTGCGGGGGGAGCAGGAGGGTCAGAGCAAGTGAAGTCTTAGGTGTCATGTGTTTAGTTGATCTAATGCAAAAATAGAAAGGAATCAAGGGGAAAGAAACTCTGTGAAGACAAGCCAAGGGAAAAAAAAAAAAAAAAAAGAAGCAACACCAACACACAGTAACTTCTGCAGAACATGAGGCAGACACAGTCCTCAGAGGAGCCAAATCCACCAATTCCTGCCTTGATTACTTTGGGACAGTAGGGAAATTCTAGTATGAAAGAAAGTAAGAGGCTAACTAAAGACACCTGATTCTAGAAATTAACAACTGTGGCCTAAAACATGTGTTAAACATATTTAAATTCAATACCATTTTCTTTTTGAGAAGGACAGGCAAAGTCAGCACACCACTCAAGAGCTGTATCTGCCCCTTTGCAGAATGACAGAGGTCAAGCTGGATGGAGGGCCACCTCCTGGGGATCTTGTTTGGACAGTAGGGAGAAGAAAAGACATCACAGCATTTTACTCACTTTACCGTCAATGCAAGTGCACATAAAGTCTCCTGTGTACAAACTGCATAGCATGTTTTGTAGTCCTGTGGTTTCAAGCATGACAAAGAGACTGAACTGGACAAGCCTCTGCAAGATGTGGTTCAGAGGATTATCCCACTGCTGATCCAAAAGGTTATTAGCATGGACGCTGTTATGGATAAAGACTCACTGTCCATTCTCTACCACACACAGCTGATGCTCTCCCAGATAGTGTGGTCCGTAGCCAGTTCCCAGGAATGTTCTGCCAACTATGTAGTTAAATGGCTAATCGGTAGCAAAAAACCCTAGACCTTCTCAGTTAACTTGGTGGGATTCACTTCTTGCCTTTCGTGGATCCAGAACATGCGTGTTCTTTCACTGAGTAAAGGTTGCTGGTTCATCCCTGTGCAGACAAGAAACTGAGCTGTCACAGGTTCACGAATGCAGAGAGGAACTAGAAAGTAGACAGAAGTACTTCAAATTCCAAACAAAATATTAATAGGTTGAAAAAAGCTACTTAAAATGCTCTTTTGCCCATGAAGTAAGTTGGTCTTTAAGCAAATAAAAAGAAGAAAGGACTCCCACAATGCTCCTGTGGCCTTCTCACTCCTCACAAGTCCTCTCAGTATGCAGACTGACTGCTATGGACATAGAAGAAAGCAGCTTGTGGGACATGCTCCCTTCCTCTATTCTCCTGGCCTGGAGCTCACAGGAGCTGCCCTTGAAGTCTCAGTCCAAACATTTCACGGGTCATCTGCCAGTTCAGCTTCCTTCCTTGCACATGTAGGAGAAAAGATTGCCATCGGGGTTGGATCTGCAGCTGATGGTAACACCGCTGGAGACAGCTCTGCTGTGATTTCCTTCAGGTCCACACTGGAGCATGTCTGTTGTAGACACCTGTACTCTGAGGGCCAACACTGCAACCTTGTGTATGGGTACAGGAGCTTGGTTGAACCCTTTGCAGATTGCATCCTGGGAGCATTATTTGGAGCAGTTCTCCAAAGCCAACTGCCCAGCTATCTGGGAAAGGCATCAGGAACCAGGACTCAGCCCTAAGACAATGGACATTTCTGTGAGCACCAGTTTAGACTGCAGGATGAAGAAGCTGGGTAGACAGAAGCTAATCTCTATCAAAAGTTTGGGGCATTACATCAATGGTCTTCATTGATATTTCTCCTTATCTGTAGCCTGGTCTGTGTGGTGACTAGACTGAAAACCTTCAGCTGCTTCAGATACTTGCCTTGCATGTGGAAGGGACATTTGAGATAAGCAATTATCTTCCAGTCGTTTTGCATCATGGCCAAACTAGGCATATCCTGGTATGCTGTCTACTATGAATCAAAACTATTTAGAGCTCTCTGTCAAAGATTTAACTATGTACTATTCCTGGGCATTCTTACGGCACTGTAGTCTCTCTCTCTATGCAATGATTGCCCCAAAAGGAGCTTGAAGTATTGGGAACTGTTGGAGAAATTATTGGAGTTGGATACTCCTGACTGCAGGAAATTGCTATTGCTAACTTGTGTCTAGATTCAGCTTCATGCGAAGAAACAAGAGGCTCCCACCTCACTCCGGAGGCCTGCTCCTGGCTAGCCTAAGGAAGAAGAGACAACAGAGGAGTCTTCTGGGCAAGAGGTGAAGGCCACGATTGCTGTTTCATGGGGGTGACACCGAGAACAATCACAGTAAACAGCAAACTTGCAAGAGTTGTTGGCAGGAAGGCGGGCACACTCACAAGCATGATGCTTGTGAAGAAATTGCCACCTTGGCAGTGGCCTCAGCGTGGACAGGACAGTGGCTACACATGGCATGAACAATTCACCCACTGAGGAGGACCAGGCTTCCTTGGAGTGCCCCGCTCATGTCCCCCATGCTTGGGCAGCAGCTGAGGCTGCAGGATGTTTTACTGCAAGTGGGAATCACCACACAACCTGCTAGACCTGTGTTTGCAGGTCCCCAAACACAGCTGTCGCAGTTGAGTGATTTACAGTCTTGCTTGCCACAGAGCAACTCTCCCACACCAATGGCCCATCTGCGCTGGTGAGGCCAGGAAGGATGATGCAGTTCTAGAAAGCTCTCCCCGTACAGAGATCCTGTGTCCTACCACTGCTTGTCTGTCGGCTCTCACAGCCTTAGCCATCATATCAGAAACCATATGCCCTCTAAGCGGGGATTAAAGGCAATCAGTCCTCACAGACCCCCACCTTTGTCCTTTTCCACCAACAATGTGACTGCACTCATCAGTGCTCCCACCAGAGCCCTGCTTGTGTGAGCTCCTCTTGAAGTGAGGGATGGTCAAAGCCCCTGACGATCCTTGCCCAGGGATGTTATAGCAGCCCCTGAGGCCATCAACCTCTGCTCCAGCAATGCTGCAGCAGGGCCGGTCTCTAGCACCCACAGCCCTGCCCTCCCCGGCCATGGGTCCTGCTGAGCCAGGCCCACCCAGGTCTCCCATCCCAGCCTGGCCTCAGCCCTGCCCTGCTGCCATGGGTAGCCTCTGGCCTGTGCTGCTCACTGTCAAGATGGTTCTGTGGACACAAGAGAGTCAGAGGTTGCACAGTGCTCATGCTGGACATGCAACACCTGGCATGACCGCAGGTGGCAGCGTGTGGCAATGGATGTGTGATGTCATGCCTGCCTAGAATCTACTCCACATGCTGTCCAGGCTGGCAGATGTCACCTTGGGTGCAAAATATGCTGCCTTCAGGTCCACTGACCTCTTTGCAGTTGACCTGAGGCATCTCAACAGACCTTGTGAGGTGCTCCTGTGGAGAAACACTCTGCTTCTTCATACCCCCATGGACACAGTGACAAAGACACCTTTTGGCCCCTCGTTGTCACACAGATGGCACATTTTTTTAAATGCCTGGGAGTGACTGATGATAGTTAACTGTAGCATGAGGACATGCAGAGAGACAAGGCCACAGGGCCTGCTGTGACACTTATGGAGGTCCCACACCATCAGCAGAAGAATGTGGCCATAGTGTACACTGAAGTGGGACCCCATGGGCACTGAATACTTCCTTCATCAGCCTCCCACATGCAAGTTTATTCATAAAGGAACCTGTAGACACACTGCAGATGAGCCACCCCAGGAAGGATTACACAGTAATGGGCCAGCCGGTGCACTAGGACTTTGGGGTCCACTCAGTGTGTCAGCATGAAAATATGGAGGCACTGTTTGTGACTCAAAGGACAAGTAAATCTGAGCAGATATTAGTTTATCAGAGAAGGGCAAGTCTAAATGTTCTCTGGCTCTGCTGCTTCAAGGACCCTCTGACTGATTTGAGACCAGCTTCAGGAAAAACACAGGCCTTTCCTGAGAAGGGTTATTTCCACCATGACTTTTAACCTTTTCACATCTAGTGATATTGATTTAAAAGTTATTTAGAAAACCCTGGAGCACTTTAACATTTATGCAATTTTACCCCTACTCCACTGTTCTCACACTTAGAACAGCAAAAACATTCTTGGTCAGGCTTTTCAGAAACAATTTCACCTTTGGGCAGAGACTAAGCATATAATTTCTCAAAGTAGAAAACCAGAAGTTTCAGGCTGTTCTGGGTAACAGAGGAGGAAAGCCCAGGGGACTAGGATGGCAACAGTGTTGTGCAACAAAAGATAGTCTTCTGTTTTTCGCAGTATAACTAACTCTCACTTGATTTTAATTATTTTTTTCTAACACATTGAAGCTACATAAGGATACAGACAGTGACAGCAACCGACCTTTAAAAAAAAGCTAGCTCCAAGAAAATACACAGGTATCGCATGTGCATCTTGCAACTCCTCACCTTTAGGAACCTGACTTCCAGAATAGTCTCCAGAGCTTAAATATTACATCCAGGAGTGGAGGGTTGTGTGTTCAATAATTTTTAAGCTCATGAAGAAGTCTTTTGCAGACTTTTGGAGCCTTAAAAGTTGAGTGACATCTCTGTTTAGGAGCAACATTTTGGGTTCAGGCACACGGATTTATTTAACTATTTCTATTCTCTCTTTTTGGACTGGAAATAAACCTACTTAATTGATTTAAATAGATTCTTTCTTGCAGTAGGCATGTTCTAGGGCCAGTAGTTCAAGATATCTTAAATTTTCTACTATTTTTTCTCTGTTGACTACTACAGAAACTGGTTAGATCAGATTATGTAATTAACATATCTGAGATGTTTGAAATGGCTAAGGGAGCCTTCATCTTTAATGTTTTATGATATGCCAATAATTTGGAAAGTTCTCAGCCTGCACATTGTTTACTGGTATCTTGCCACTTTGTAACTTGGATCAGTGAGGTTGCATTTACATCAGATAGCTCTACTTGACACTAATCCATTATCCTAGGCTTGTCATCATGGTACTCTATATTTAAATATTCTTTCATTTTATCTTCAGGTTAACGATGCCTTTTGAGAAAATTGTAGTCTGGATTTCTTCCAGAGCACATATTTTTTTATCTACTGCGCTCAATACATTAACTGATGACAATCAGTGTATGGTAAATTATCTGTCACGAAGGGTAAGCAGAAGCCTGACAGAATTCAACACGTTTTTCTGTCCCATGCAATTTGTCTTAGCTATACTAATATATCATAAGGCATCTACCAGTTATATCCTGATATTTATTAGTATTGCCCATTTTTGCATGCCCAGTCTAAAGATACGATATGTTTTGTTATCAATGGATATTGCAGATATTTTAGTTCATCAAAGGCTTTTATCCTTTCTTCTTTAGTTGCAAGTCAGAATACGCTTCCATATTACATTTTCTCCAGTGGCAAAATTGATTTAGACAGCTCTCTTCCTTCTCTATGCCACTTGTTCCTCCTGCCACATCAATCTTTTGCTATGCTTTTTGTGCAAATACAGCCATCTGTGGGGCAACAATGTAAGACAGATCAGTAAAATCAGGGGTGCTAAAAATAAACTCTCCAGGAAACAAACAAACAACAACAACAACAACAAGGCAAAGCCTGGAAAATGTAGGAGAGTGGTGAAATCCCAAACGAAGGGTGTTCTTCAGAACAAAATGAAGGAAAAGTCAAGGGCACAAATGTGCATGTCAAAAGGGGAAAATTTGAGGATCTCTCTTTTCCCCCTAAAAATTATGGACTGTAGACCAGATGATGGCGGAGGCTGAAGAAAATATAAAATTATCTATAGAAAAAAATAGTTTGGCTCTGGCGATTTTATGTTGAAGATGATAGTTGAATATTGAGATAAACGTTTCTAAGAAGTACTCAGATGTGGGATCACAGAGATGGAAACTTTTACTCGTCATACTTTATACTCTTTCAGAATAAGTTTAAAGAAAGGACCACAAACACGTGAAATTCTGGCCCAAGACACTGGATTTTACAGTACCCTTTCATATGAGATAGCAGTGTTTCGTATATAAATACTGAAACTATACTGAGGCCAGTAGTCCATGCAAGTATAGCTTATGAGAAGAATATACTAAATTGAGAAAAGGTTGTCCATGTCATACCATTTCTTCATTCCTTACCACTGAGAGAAAAAGCACTTTTCTTTCTCAGTCCTGTCTGCTCACCTCTCCTCATGCCAATATAATTTTTGGCCTTCCAAATTTGACGGCAAGTTGTGTGCGCTTATTTCTCCATAGAACATACCAGCTGCTTTGCTTTGATGGCAGTATTTTTTTAATTCTAAAATAATACTTTGTACTTTTCTGCCAGCAGCTGAATGAAATATCCAGAATGTTTCAAATCTTAGATATTTTTCAGAAAATGTTTTGGAAATACAGGCTTGTTTGTTTTCAGAAATCTTGTATGCTTCACAAAATGCAGTGTGCATGAGGTATTTCCTCTTTGTTAAAGGCTTTGGGCAGCCCCTACTTTTCCTTAATGCCTCTCTGTCATCCTGCTCTATAATAATAAGCAAACAAGCAAACAAACATACATATCTCCCTACATATTATACAAACCACTGTAAGTTTTTGTGTGCAGCTTGTGCAGAAAAGATTCCCTTCTGTATTTTATTAATTGACTATTTTGAGTGTTTCTGATGAAAAGCACCTAGTTGGCTTCAGGCTCTCTGCTGCAGAGCTCTCAGGGCGACGCTGGCTGGAGGTTTGCTTTCCCCTCATCAGCTTCAAGGGGAAACTCTCTGACCATCACAGCGACTGCTCGATCTCCCAGCACAGACTTTCAAAACACCCGGGCTCCGTTCCGCTCCTATTCTCCAGCATTAGCTGAGAGACTTCAGAATATTTGTACTGATTTGCTGAATCCCTCTGGACATTTAGAAAGCAATACATTATTGCATTGCTCTGCATTTCTGGTTGCTGTTTTTTCGTTTTATTGGTGCTTGCACATTTGAGTTGGTAAAATCGTTTGCTGTTCCTATTCCAGTCAACATTTGTTCACCTATCCTGTCATGATATTCTATATGCTCATCTGTTCCTGTCTTTGTTTTCTTTCTCCCATTCATTTCCACTCTTGCCTTTCCTTTTTCTCCCCTCATTTTATGAACTTTAGTTCTCCAATACCATATTCCTGTACCAAATCTCATATATAAGAAAGTGGCCAAAACTTTACCCTGCAAACAGCTAGATGTAACATTTTTCTACATATCTTATCCAGCTGAATAAAATGACACCACTTACATGCCTGAAGCGACATGTACGTGTCTGCAATTCTGGAGTCTAAGGAACTCACCTGGCTACTGGCTTTTACAAGGAAAGAAGGAACTTCTGTGGTTTGGTCACAACGGATCAAAATTCCAGTGTAATCTCATTGCTGTTACCCTCATTTCCTCATGTTTGTTGTAATTGCCTAATCTGTCATTTCAGATCAAGTATCTCACAATAGAATGACTTGTACTCACTCTTAATTTGATGTACTGGAAGTAGCTCTACTGGCTTAAATGGAACTATGCACATAAATAAAGGTAAATGTATCTGCAAGCCTTGAAGAGACCGTACATTGCAAATCCCGCAGGAAAAGCACGATACATTTAACTAATTTTACAATATTTGCACGCTAAATACAGGTTGGGTAATTAGTAACTTCTTCCAGAGTAAGCTTTTAGGCTTCATATCAGCTTAACAGAAGCACCACTAGTCATCTGTAAGCACAGGATAAACTCCATTTCCAGAGAATTCAGAGATGATCCAGGACAGTATGAATTATTAACTAGAGAAAGAAAAACAAACAAAACCACACATACACACGATTTAAACCCGATGAAATATTAATGTCCACAAATAATTCTTAAAATATGCCAGAGGGATTCGGAGCTGGCCCAGAAGCAGAGGTCAGGAGCAGGCTGTGGGAGCGGGCAGCAGCTCAGGCAGGATTGCAGAGGGAATCCCATGAAGGTCGGCGGGACAAGCGGCCGGAGAGCCGGGGCAGCGGGGCCGGGTGCGCGGCGCGGCACAGCCCGGCCGGGGCGGCCCGGGGGGCTCCGTTGCCGAGCGCCCGCGCCCCGGGGCTGGCTGCAGCGAACCGCGGCGAGCGGGGTCGTGCCGCAGAAAGGCTGGCGACTTCTGGGCAAATCCTGCCTGCGGTTCTTTTTCAAACGGCAAGAAGAGGGGCGAGAAGAGTGCCTGTATTGTACAGCATGCAATCAGTGCTTTGCCGTTCGGGCGAGTGAATCAGCGTTCAGCGCCGTGACCCTACTGAAATGCCTCAACAGTTCACTACTCGCCCTGCACTTTTATATTTTAGTGGGTGTGAAGTCCACGGAACGGTAAATAATTGCTCTGTGCTGCTGTCGCGGCTCTCGGCAGCGCTGCGGAGTCTCCGCACGCCGGCCCACCGTGCTGACCGCCACCGGGAGGACAGCACCCCCGCCCTGCCGGCGCCGAGCTCCCCCGGGGCCGGACCGGGCCGGGCCGCCCCGGCAGCGCCGCCGGGTCCCGGCGCCCCGCGGCCAGCGCAGTGCCCCAGGGCAGCTCGAGCCCGCCCCGCCCCAACGGCCGCGGGCGAGGAGGCGGCACCGCCGTGCGCGTGAGCTCAGCGCGTCGCGGAAACCAACGGCCCGGGCGCCGCCCTCTCTCCCTCCCTCCGCGGGCAGAGCCGGGCTGGGCCCCGCGCCGCCGGGCTCGGCCCGCCCCGCCCCGCCAGCGCCGCCCCCTCCGTTCCTCTCACACACACACAGACGCTTCCTGCGTGGGGCCGGGCCCGGGCGGGCGGAACGGCGGCTCTTTCCCCCGTCGACTCGCAGGTATCGGGGCTGGGCCCGCGGCGGGGCAGGGGGCGCGGAAGGGCCCGGCGGCGGCAGCGGCAGCGTCTCGGTCTCCCGGCTGGGGTCTCGGCCGGCAGCCGCCGCCCTGAGCGTAGCGAAGGGTGGGGGGGGGTGGAGCGGTGCCTTCGAGCCGGAGCCGCCTCTGGGCGGGGGCCCGAGCCCGGGTGGGAGAGGGCCCGGGAGGGTTCCCGCTGCGGCCCGGGGAGCCGCGGCCCAGGGGTCTCCCGGGGCCCCGGGGGAAGTCGGCGGCGTCCGCCGGTGCTCCTCACATTGCTGGAGGGTGAAGTCATCGTGCCCATTGTCTCCCCTCGACTCCCCCCGGGCTGAGCGAGGGGCCCGTCCCGCCCCGAACCGTGGCGGAGGAGGGGGGCCCGGGCCGCCCCCCGCCCTGGGAGCTGGATGGCGGGGCAGCCGCCGGGTGGGTTTCGCTTGGCCTCGGCGGGTGGGGCTGTGCGCGGAGGTGCTGCCGCCCTCCACCCGCCCGGGTGGGCCGCGGCGCTGCGGGGGGCCCCTCGGCGGGCGCCTCACTCTCGCCGCCCAGGAGCGGCATAGGGCCGCCGGCCGGGCCCTGGGAACTCTGGCGCTTGAACTTACGGGGCACGGGAGAAGCGCTGCACGCAACTCCCGGGCCTTCGGCGCGGTCCGGGGGGAAGATCCCACGTCTGCCCATCGAGAGTTTCGCTTTTGCTTTTCTGGGCTCTGTTGCCCACCCTGGATCCGGTGAATCGTAGGAGCGAGTGTACTGGGGTGACCGAGGATATTGCAGCTCGGCTGGAAAGGCGGTGAGGGAAACCAGCAATGGTGATTGCCAGCATCCTTGCACAGGTCCTTCTGCAGAGCTGGGAGTTTTCCATCTGGCAGTGTACTATACACACTGCAACTATTGCAGCCCCGTCTTGCAAAGATGGAAAAACGAATAACAATCTGAACGCCAGTGTGCATCTAAGAGAGCTAAAGAGGTGCTAGTTGGCAAATGGGAGGTGTCCCTCTGCCTCTTCCTCTCCTGCTCCAGTGCTCTCTGAAAGAAATGCGGCTTTGCTAAAGGGGTATTAGTGCAGTAGAGTTAGGGGTTATGCAAAAGGGACGGTAGTGGAATGCAGTTATTGCTGAGCAGAGAAACCAAAGTTTAAAGCCTTTATGCCCTTGTGGTCGCTTACTGGAAATGTGCTAGCATTTCCCTGTGAGGAGCACAACAAATCTTGTTTCTGTTAAAATACTGTCATTGGCATTGCTAGTGATTAGTGCTTTATCTCAAATTGCCATCAAGGACAACGTTATTTTTAAAAAGCAAGGGGCAGTTTGGGAAATGAGTCTTGCAGGATTTAATTCTATAGACAAAACTAATAATAAAATCATTTTTTAAATTCAATTTTTTTCTTCAGAGTTTTTTTGGTGGCCAAAAAACCCTAGTTCAGTATCTGAATGAATGGTTTTTACTAAGTTCATTGGAAAATAAGGTTTTCAGTTTAATATCTAGGTCAAACTCAAGTATAAATTCTGTTTTGCTCAGCTCATATAATTGATTTGCATGCTTAGAAATGATGGCTGTGTAACATTACTTAACAATTTCCAAATTCTCACCATTATTTAAGTGCAAACATTGTTTAAATATTTGTACTTAAAGCTTTCAGAAAGCCAAGAAAGCACTTTTTTATTACTTGTGAACTAGGCCTGTTTGGTCCAGTAAATGAAAATGAAAGTTCCACTTTTGCATAATGGCAATAATGCAACTCTTAGAAATGAGTCCAGTAAAAGGCTTACATATGCGTAACTCCTCTATATGCATATTTCTTGAAGTATTGCAGAGTTTCAACTGTGCTTTACACAATTCAGCATTTCTAAAATGCTGAATTCTAGCTGTTATGTTTACGTTGTCAGCTGTTTTTGAGTTTGAGGACATCAGATCATCATTTATAGAAGAGAGGGTTGAAATGTGTATGTGTGGTTTTCTTTTTATATCTACCAGACAAATGACACATTTCTTATAAAGAGCAATCATCAGATTTTGATTAATTATGCTAGCTGAGGCTCAGGAGCAAGTAAGATACTTGACAAATGTATTTGTTTACCTTTGTAGTGTTTACAAATCCTTGTCTCTCCATTAGTAAATGAGTCGTTAAAACTCATTTAGCTATGGGATTCCCAGTTAGCCTTAATATTAGGAAAACTTGGTTTATGTGAATATTGCCAACCTGTAAAAGAACACAAACCCTTGAATTCTTTTGGCAGTTGTGTAGAGCCTTTTGTGATGGAAAATGTGCATACTTTATTTTTCTATTAATAATTAACAGCATTTAGCTACTGTTCCCCATGACAGAAAGTTCAGACTGCATTTGTTCAGTGGGTAGATGGTTCTTCCTAACCAGTCAAATTTTTTTTTTCCCGTTTGCTTGGGCCTTTTTGATACTTATGCTTATGAAAATATTCTTCACAAAGATTCCTCCCTTGCCACTTGCCAGGCAAACAAAGTAGGATGCCTAAATCTTTCCACAAGACTTCTGAATCCTGGTTTGGAAGTGCTAAGGAAGGTGTTTGAACTCTAAAGTACAAGACACTGTTCTGCACCACTGTCCTCTGATGGCCGTTAGCCAAGCTTGTGGTCTCCATTATGGGGTCAGTTTACCCTGGCCCATGGTCAGATATCCATAATTAGCTTTGATTTGTTTTCAGGATTGGACGTAAATGCCACATACCAGCCTAGTATAATAAATTTTAATACCTGACTAGAACGAGTTGATGGGTACATGTTTTAGGCTTTACTCTTAGTGCGATTTCTGTTTTGTAGCTGAGTTGTGAGTCAGTCCGATTCTTTCTTAGGGTCAGCGAATGCTCTTTCAGGGACTACAAAATACTAATTTTAATACTGACTTATTCATAGAGGAGTTTATTTCAGATTTTTCTCTTTTTGCATTTGCCTTAGCTCTAAGTTTCCATTCTCCCTTCTGTGTGAACTGATGGAAGATGCGTAGCTGGATAAATTGGTGTACATAATGCAGCTTCAACATGCTGAAAATGGTCTTGGATCTTATATTGCTAAAAGCATCTGTATTGCACCTGGAGGTAGACTTCCACCAAGAAGGTAAAAAGTAGCATTGAGTCTTAGAGAACTGGTTGTTGCTAGTAGTGTTGCAGTATATTATTTTTGGTGCAGCGTATTGTTTTGTTGTTCTTTTTGTTTGTTTTTTGTTTTTGTTTTCACATAGGAACAATATGGAAGAGACTGTATCAGCACCTAGAAAACAGTTGGGTTTTTTTTTACGTTCCTAGTTTCTCTCAAGAGGATGCCTCCTTTATTTTTTTTCCTGATTCTCTGAAATTGAAGTTTTAATTGTGATTTAGTCTAATGTTAGTTCATTTCTAGTAGTTTGTCTTATATCGTCAGTGAAATAGCCTTTAAGGAAAAGTGAAACCTTTTCGTGTTTTTTATATAGATTAGATTTCAGATAGTGTGTGTTCTGCTTTAGCTCAGAAAGAAGTAGAAGTCCAAATAAACAACTGAGTTTGAACTAAAGAGTAGAATTCAGAGTGGAATTTCAGTCTTCGCTCTTGAGTATTTACTTGAAGGTTACTTCAGAAGGATATCTTCAAGGACTCTCTTTTACCAATTTTGTTTCTTAGTGCTTTGTGATAAGTTTTATAAGTAGGTATTTGGCCTATTGCTGACATTTATGAATTGGCAAATTTCTACCAAACTTCTGTAAACTAATGTTCCCCCCATTATCCCAGGTTTTCTAGTTGATGAGAAGGGACTTTGTATAAGAGACTTTGCTCATCTGAGTCATAAGGCAGTTTAGTCTTCTTTCTTCATTTCTGTCAATTCTCAGCCACTGCATAAATGTGCTTTACCTTGTGTTTGATTGCTGGCCCTTCTCTGGCATGGGCTACTTCTTGTTGTGGTTTTTTGTTTGTTTGTTGTTGTTGTTGTTGTTGTTGTTGTTTTTCTTTTTTCTCATAGTGCAGATACTGACTCAAGGTTCCAAAACAAAGCAATGTTCTTCAAAGGCAGTAAAATTCAGAGAAGAGAGAATAGCCCCATAAAAGCTGAATTGTGAGTTGTCATTTGTGATACCACACTTAGGTCTTTCCTCATTAAGGGCAGTGAGGAAGGCCTCTACTGTCGGTTTTGCTTCACTTCCATGGAAGTTGTGGCACACTTCTAAACAGAATAAACCTACCTTGAGCTGTGTCCATGGAATAAGAAAAGGTGGGAATCCTTCTATTACTTTTTTGCAATGGGACGATTAATATAGACTTTAAAAACTGGATTGAAGTCAGTCATCTGCTCTGTGACTATTAGTATATTGTTGGACTGGTAGCCAGAGCACTACAGCTGTAGTTGCCATTTACAGGATGAGAGTAGCTGTAGATTTTTTTTTTTTTTTTTTTTTTCCCTGAAGGGCAAGTTTCCAGCAGGTTCACTTCACATCTAGATATATTGCACCAGTCTGGAAAGCTGATATAAGAGTTGATTTAACCTGAAGCAACTTAGCAAAGAGACCTAATGAAATGAGCTTAAATAAAAGTTATGTGTATGTACACAGGTGTTTCCTCAGGCATTAAAACTTCCTCTCTTCAGAGGCCAGCATATCCCCTAATGATGTCTTCAGCAAGATGTTTGAAGGGCATCTTGCAGAAATAAATGTTTGTACCAATTCAATTTGGTATAGTCACTTGTTTTTGCTTCTTAAGTAGAGCACAACTCTGTTAATGCAAGTATCCTGTTATTGTTCAGCACAAACTGTCATTGTGGGACTATGTCAGTTCTGTTCTGCTTCCATTTATAGTTGAGATAAATTACTGTTAAACAAACATTTTTCCATAGGTCCTTTAGCCGCTCCCATAAGGCAGATTAGAGCTCTTATTCTAAATTGGAGCCTCTGGCTGTCCCTTTCAGTTGTTCCATTTAGTGAATGAAGAACTGCTTCAGCAAGAGGACTAGCTCCAGAAAAACTGTCTGCAGTAAGAATCATGTTGCTTAGTTCTCATTGTGTTTCACTGATGCTGCATATTCTCGATAAATAAAAGTATCAGGTTTAGTTTTCTCAGTTAATGATTAGATTTTTCACATAAAACCAAATTCTGCCAGCTACATCAAGTTAATCAAGTTCTGTTTTTATTTGAAAATATTTAGTCTGTAAGACAATTCCAGCTATAACATTTGGTGTGCTGTGTATGACTTCTGGTGAGACAAGTTTTCTCGAAAACATGCACAAGGTAATGGTTTGTAGGGAGTGTGAAGTGGTTGTGGACTTCAGAGCATCTACTGAACCATGGAGGTATAGGTGGGGCTAAAAGTTTTAGTCAAGGCGTGGGGATTTTCCAGTGCTGTCTGGCTAGCAGTTTGGATATGATATCACAGCACTAATGTTGCTGCACCTTTGTTTTTTAAATAGCCTTGTTAACTGTCTGCTCTTAGTCAAGTGAGAGTCTCTCTTAGCACCATAATGGTTGCATTCCAGAGGAAAAGATTATTGATGGTGCCATGCCTAAATGCGTCATTCATCCATTTCCTTTGCTGAAAGTACATGCTGCACAGAACTTCCAGTATAATTCAGTGAAACAGGGCGAGGGGAGGGATGTTTTCGCAGATCTTCGGCAGTATCCTCATTTGGAACTCTATCTCTTGGGAAGAAACATTTATACCTTTTATAGGAAATAAAAGGCTTTTGTTCTGTCTAAATGAGATAGTTGATGAGTGCTTGGGTCTTTTTATGACCTGGAAATTGAGGGCCATGTGCTCAGCCCATATTCAGTGCTGCAGCTCTTCTTGTATCAAGATCTAATTGTATCTTGACACTAAATGTTTTAGTAAGTATTAATGTCTGTGTGGGGAGTGTATATAGTAAGTGAAGATGCTGTCAGAGTGGTTGTTGCAACATACTGTTCGGCTTTTCTCCTTCATATCAAAATGTTTTATAAAGGGAGCATCCAGTTGTCCTTCAAACATCTTGTGTAGGAATAAAATAGTGGTTGTAGTGAGACCATCCAGCTGGCAAAGGTGAAGCCTGCTGAGAAACATTTTCTTCTAGTCAGCCATTGGGTAGTGTCTTACGTTAGGTCTGTCTTCCGTGTTTCCGTAATAAGCCATCTAATATGGTGATAAATGTGACTGTAAGATGAAGTCTGTTCAAGCCTAAATAAAGACTTTTAGAATGTGTATGGAAAAATATTTTTTACCAAAGACTTCTTTGCTGTGTGTCCTGATGGTGGTGCCTCTAACTTTGTGTTCCTCTGTCTCAAGTCAAATATAAACACAATAAAGCCTTAGAATATTTTTTTTTATTATTTTTTTTTTCCTGAATAGGAGACCTTCAGTTTCCTGAGAAGAGCAGTTACCTTTCCAGTTTCATTTTACCTGTGAAGCTGTATCTGATAGTTACTTTTTGTTTGACTTTGCATTTTCAAAAAAAGGAATCAAGCTTTCCTTTATATGGCACTGCTAAAAATACATCTTGGGAGACCAGGAGCCCTTTTGCTCAGGGTCAGAGATGGAGGTATCAAACTTCTAGGTCCTTTTTAAGCAAAGGGATCTTTTGCACTTACAGCTTGTGAAGCCAGGCTGTTGCTTTCCTGAAATGCAGGGTTCTGCAGTCAGTGCAAGTTTCTTTGTGATACGATGCAGAGAAGAAATCTGCAAAGCTGTTGTGCTCACTATTTCTCCTGATTTCACACCACTGTGGTTTTAAGCTGTCTCCGTTTGGGCTGAGAGGTTTTTTTTTTTGTATTTGGTGACCATAAGTATTTTCCTTCTCACGTTCCTACCTGACTAGTTACTTTCCCCCCCTTTCTTCTTCTTCCTGTTTGCTGTTGCCTCCTTTTTCTCTTTTATGTGGCAGTATGCTTTTGTTTGGACTTTGTGGTAGTGGTGCCGAGCTGTAGAAAAGTAGACTTTGCCTTCGTGTGACCTGACACCAGGCAGAAATTCAGCCAGGGTAAGAATAGAACACTGTAAGCTCAGCACAGGAGTCCCGAGTCTTTCCATTATTAACAATTAAAGATTATTCCAAGATGAATTAGGTAGTAAATTAACTAACTAATGAAAAGAGAACAAAGATAAAAAAAGAGAAAGACCATGCCTTGCAAGAATTAAGATTATTAGGATTACATGCTGCCTGCCTGCCTGTTTGGGAAAGGAAGAACAAGCTCCCCTGTTTTCATTGTTAATTTAGTTAGTAGATAAGGTATGTGACGTGCCAGATGAACTTATCTTTTGCTGTTGAATTGAAGCTTTGCAAGGAGGTGGTGTTTGTTGGGGAGTGGGTTAAGAAACAGAAGCATCCTGTTTAGTCCTGCCCGGCAGCGTTTCAGCTTTTTATCTAGAACATTAAGCAGCGAAAACGGTTTCTTCCCACCTCCTACACCCTGCACTACTCAACATAATATCGTGGCTGGATCTAGACCAATAAATGTTGTTTGAGTAAAATATGAGACAGTGACATGGTTTTGTTTTCATTGTTGCTTTTTTCTGTTTTGTTTCTGAGGTGTGAGGTACTGCTGTATTTTTTTTTAGGGCAATATCCTTTTTCTTATCTCAGAGGTCATGCAATATTACCCTTTTGTTTTAAGCATAACAACTAATTTCGAAGTCACTGTTTCAACCTAAATTATATCCCACAGGCTGTGAGGATCTTTGCACTCTATGCCTTTTAAAGCCATTATACGGAAAACGGCATATGCACAGTTGCTGTGAAGCCACAGTATGCTGCATTTGTGGGACAAATTCTCTTAAACCTTCTGTAATTTGCCTTTGTTCATCTATGACAATTAAAAGTAAAAGTAATAATGAATAGGTATTTTGATATGGTTGGTGTTCCTCCTGAAATGCATACCAGTACACCACTAAGTAGGCAGAATGGTTCTGTTGTGCTAGAAGTCATTCAGAGAACAAATCAGAACTCTGAAAGGAGGGAGCTTCCAGTTGGCAGTAAAGTGAACAAAAATACAACACTATGGGAAGCCTCAGTAGGCTGATGATTCTATCTGTAAAAAAGCAGTGTAGGTACTGAAACTCTCTAAAATGTAGTCCTTCTGAAGTTAGAACTAATCACATTTAAAGTTCAACTCTCTGAGATATGTGCTTTGTTTGTACAGTATTACTGTAAACTAGTAACTGAATATGGGTGGGTTTGGAATATTTGGTGATGAAGAAGATTAAATCCTTGCTTTGGTGATTTGATTTCCTTCAAAAAGGGGAGGTTATTAGATTTAACTTCATTATCACATGACTGTCAAGTCATGAAAGCAGTTGACTGAAGTATGGCTTTGAGTACGTATGGTCTAACTCAATATGGAATTGCATTAACTTTAACTTCTCTAATGGGCATTCTGCAAAACAGTGCATCTTGTAGTTGAAGAATGGCTCAGGTTTTAATAGTGTGTGTAATGAAAAACTGTTGTAAAGTCAAGGGAGATGCCTTTAGGGTGATGGAAGTTTAAGTTTGTTTTTCAGAAACCATGATAATGTGTGCACTAGAAATACTACAGACAGGTAGGTGTGGCTTCTGCAGCAATTAGTTGACTTATTTGCCCTTGTTTTGTAATGTGAGGGGTTGCACGTGTCAATAAAGTGAAATCGATTCTGCCATTGCATGCAGTTTATTGTCATTTTAAGGTTTCAGGGCAAATTCTCAATTGTTAAGAAATGCCAGAATTCAGGTTGAAGAAGTAACCATAGTTTGATCGCCTTTTGTGCCTAGCTTTACTAAGGTATAGTTCTTAGTTATATTATACAGCTGTGTTGTTTTTTTTTGTTGTTTCTTCCCCAGAGAAGCATTCCTCAGAATGCATTTGCCCTGCCCACTAGGGACTCCATCTATGTTGGGTAGCAACAAACCTGGTCTCAAGGGTGATTGTTTCATTTGAATATAATGCAAATAAACCAGAACACTGAAAATATTTTCTTCTTGCCTGTCGAAGGCATCAGAATCCTGGCTATGTAGTATCAGTGGTATTTCTTGGTTTAGGGTGGAGGAGTGTTGGGGTGTGTGTGTACACAATACTGCCGGTATCTTTCAATATATACTTTTCTGTATAACATAGCCTGAAATAAATTAAATTTTGGGGTATCTCAGATCAGGCACCTGAGTTTGGTGAATAAATTCATCCTTGATCATATGCCTTAATATTGAATCTGTTAAAAGGGACGGTAACCATGCTACTTCAGCGGCATGAATATGGTATTTGACTATAATGTAGCATTATATACAGGGTTGGGGGGTGTGCGTTGGTCTGTTTTGTTGTTGTGGTGGTGTTTTTGGTTGTTTTTTAATGAGCGCACAATGAGTAAGAACAAACAAAATACTGAGTAGTGACCTGATAAAGTGTGAACCTGGCAAAGATTCTACAGGAAGGAAAGGGATAAAAGCCATGCAATTAAACCATCGTAGTGTACTTCAGCACTTATTTCTAAACTCCAGGGCTTAACTCTGTTTACTTGGTGACGTTATTTCTGATGTAGTTCGTGTGCTCTGTCCTAGCTGTTAAAAATAATAATTGCAATCATATCAGCAGATTTGGAAGCTACTCACTAGGCAGGCCACTGCTATTTGAGCTAGTGGTATCTAATAATATTCTGCCATGCTTTATAGGGATCAGCCCTAGACAGTATGATCTGTGTGCTTATGCAGAGTTTTATGGATGTCTTTGGACTTGGAGGATGAGTGCTAGAGTAAGGCATGCTTCGACAGTATAAGCTGCTTTTGCTGCTTTTTTTTTTTGTCACCACTGATGTACCTTTTACTTTCTGCATACTTAAAACTGTTTTTTTCTAAATCCTATTCATATTGAGTTACGTTTTTTGTTAGGAAGATATCTTAACAAATCTAAATGCATATCCTTTTCCATACCTAATCTGATGTCTGTGTCTTTCCTGTCACTTGGAGATGCTTCCTCTCTTCTTCCCAGTTCAGCTACTCTTTGTAGGGTCTCTGGTATCTTCTCCCTGTGCTTGTTAGCATGTTTTCTTTTAGTGTTTCTGATCAGCCAGTTCTCCTGGCTCTCTGGGTTTTTCCTGAGATACATTGTCTCTATTACTTGTGCTAGAATTCCCAGATTACTTCCCTGAACAACTGTTGGTCTCCTCGCTCTGCAATCCCTGTTTTTTCTTATGTTTTTCTTTCTTATGCTCTGTGAAGGAGTCTGTTTAGCCATCTTGTTCCTGTTTTGGTGCAGACTTCAGTTGCCCTTCTAGCAGGCACCACCTCAACTGTTGTTTGAATTCCAGCATGGTTGGGATTGAAAGAGACTTTTGAAAGGCATGGAGTCCAGGTCCTGCTCAAAGCAGGGCTACTTTTAGGTCAGGTTGCTCAGAACCATGTCTCAGCAAGATTTGGCTATATCCATTCTTGTTTTCATCTGCTTGTCTCCCCCTAGCCCCCTTCTCTCCTGCTGCTTCCACATTTGGTTAGATTATCTTGTACACTGCTGTTACATAGTAGTGAGATCCTGGAAAGGATAAGTCAGCTTCTTAGCTTTATTTTCACAGAATCACAGAATGTTAGGGATTGGAAGAGACCTCAAAAGATCATCTAGTCCAATCCCCCTGCCGGAGGAGGAACACCCAGATGAGGTCGCACAGGAACATGTCCAGGCGGCTTTTGAATGTCTCCAGACAAGGAGACTCCACAACATCCCTGGGCAGCCTGTTCCAGTGCTCTGTCACCCTTACTGAGAAGAAGTTCCTTCTCAAATTTAAGTGGAACCTCCTGTGTTCCAGTTTGAACCCATTACCCCTTGGTCTTACCATTGGTTGTCACCGAGAAGAGCCTGGCTCCATCCTTGTGACACTCACCCTTTATATAGTTATAAATATTAATGAGGTCACCCCTCAGTCTCCTCTTCTCCAAGCTAAAGAGACCCAGCTCCCTCAGCCTTTCCTCCTAAGGGAGATGCTCCACTCCCTTAATCATCTTTGTTGCCCTGTGCTGGACTCTCTCCAGCAGTTCCCTGTCCTTCTTGAACTGAGGGGCCCAGAACTGGACACAGTATTCCAGATGTGGTCTCACCAGGGCGGAGTAGAGGGGAAGGAGAAAGTCTCTCGACCTGCTAACCACCTCCCTTCTAATACACCCCAGGATGCCATTGGCCTTCCTGGCCACAAGGGCACAGTGCTGGCTCATGTTCATCCTCCTGTCCACCAGGACCCCCAGGTCCCTTTCTCCTGTGCTGCTCTCTGTCCTTGCCCAGATGCAAGACTCTACACTTGCCCTTTTTCCCTGCCCAACTCTCCAGCCTGTCCAGGTCTCACTGGATGGCAGCACAGCCTTCTGGCATGTCAGCTACTCCTCCCAGCTTGGTGCCATCAGCAAACTTGCTGATAGTACACTCTATTCCCTCATCCAAGTCATTGATGAGTATATTGAATAATACTGGTCTGGTACTTTGATACAACATGTTGTGCACCTGGAAGTGAAAAGAAGATTAAGTTTGGTTTGAGGCTGAATCAAGTTCAGGAGAGATTTTTGAAGATAAAATTTCTACTTTTTGCTGAAAATCATGTATCTTTCTTCTCCCGTTCCCCAAAACTTGCAAGCATGGCTATATTCACATTGCTGGAAGGCTGGTAAAGTGTACATCCCAGGTACATAGGTCAGAATTCAAATTCTGAGAAAATACTAAGTTTTTGATTTATTTTATTTTCTAAGATAATTTTCTTCATTGATGTGTTATCATTTTTTGAGGTGTGGGGTTTTGTTGTTTTCTTAAGTAGTTTGGTTGAAATAAGAGAGCCGAAGATCTTTGTATATAACTTTCAGCCTAGCTTGTTTCAGAAGATTCTAAGCAGCTTTGGAAATAGGATGTTACAGTGGGAAGTGTCAAGCATTCTTAATAATAGTGTTACCAGGCTTGCTTTTAACAAGAAATCCTTGTCTTTGGAGATAAGTGACTTACTAAGCTATAAAAATCAAGTGAGTCACAATGTATTTAATTTCTTATTACTTTAATTTCTGTTTTCAATAGCATGTTATATTTTTCCAATTTGACTTAATCTGACTGTCTGCTTACATCCTCCTCCCCCATAACATCTGTGGTTTAACCATGAGGTGCTATATCCATCCTTGCTTTAAGCCTGCTGCTGCCTTTTGTAGGACTGCTGTACTCTTTTATGTGCTGATGGTATCTGGTCTGTAGAGTAAGTTCTGGTAAATGTTTGCCTTTTGGGAGTTAGTCCCACAGAATAGTGTAGCAAGCTACTTTGGAAGCTCAACTGCTGTTGTAAGTACATTGTTAGTTTAGTAAATAGCCACAGTGGTTTAAAATGTTAAACCTGGTACCACCTCCTGTTTAGTAAATTCCAAGAAAAGGACATTAATAACTATAGGTTATAGTTATTATAGGACATCAGTATAATGACATGAAAGCCCTTGCTTCCATTCAGATCTGGAGATTTAGCTTAAACCTGTCTTATAGGCAGTTTAAATTGAACATCTGACCTCACTCTGAAGAGTGCAAGATGGCCCTGTTCTGAATTTCTGCTGCAGGGTAGGTTAATGCAGGACAGAGACAGCATGGACGACTACTTGTATTTATTTAAACTTTTTTCTAGTTCGGTAGGGACTTCATCTGTAGGACTCTCAAACTATGTAGTGAACCTTACTGAGCATAGAGCCCCTCTATACCAGAGCTTCTTGCACTGGACACTGGAAAAGATGCATTCCCTTTAGTGTCCATCATTTTAAAATACAGGCAAATAACTTCACATCTGTCTATATTCCTGTAGAACTTGTCTGCCATGTTTCTGTCCACTTCAAGTTACTTTTTGTATTGTTCGAGGAAATTATATTAAAATATAAAAAACCTGCAAGCTACCTAACTGCACATCAATAGAATTTCGTGAATGTATTTTTCCCTGCAGAAATAAATTTCTTAAAGTTATATGTAGCTTAATTAGTCTTAAACAACTGCAGGTCTTACTGTAACTTAAGTGATAACTGATTTATAAAATGAGAAGTAAATTTGAACTAAAACTGAAAGCACATTGAAAACAAACGGCAAAGTATCTTGGAATGCTGCAGTCAGCTTAAATTTTGTTTATTTAGTTTTTTTTAACCTGTCATGTCCCTGGGTATTTTACCATTTAATTGTAGTGATGTTGAGAATTTTCTTCGTATATTTACAACTTGAAGTGAAATGGTGTTTTCCTGGCACTGTAGTAATTTAATTTTGTGCTTAGGGCCACAGAGCAATGCTTACTAGTACTGTGGAATAACACTCTGTAGTTGCTTTCCTTTTGTAAAGTAGTAAGGTAAATACTAAAGCGTATGTTCTATCAAGTAACTTAAGGAAATGTTTGAAAGATCTCCTGTGCTGACATAAAGTTCCTTTTAAAGAAACTTAAATAGCTTTTCAATGAAATTATACACCTAGTTCCTCTAATGTGTTTGTGTAACTATTTTCTTTGGAACTGTAGGAGGAAATAAATGGTTTCAAATAAACAGCGAAGCTCCTGACTTCAAAGAACTTCCCTCAAAAGTGAAATAGCTTCACTTTCCTTTCTCAAGTGAATAAAACCCAAACATAACTTACCTTGTTACATTTTCTTATTCGTATGGATAAATCTACAGGGATTTACCTCTTGGATCTTCCATAGGAAAAGAGTTATTAGTGTAGGGCACCTCAAATTGGGTTGCATTAGGAACATGGTTTAGTGTTGGACTTGGTAGTCTTAGGTTAATGGCTGGACTTGATGATCTTAAGGGTCTTTTCCAACCTCAGTGATTCTGATTCTGTAAATTAGTGTTGGAAAAGATTTACTAGATTTGTTATTATTTGTTGCATATCTTTATTATGGTGATGTAAAAAGAAAAGTTCTCCTTGGAGATGAGCTCCCCGGATGAAGAAGAGGCAATACAGCTAAATTTTTCTGCAGTGGTGCTGCAGGGCAGTGTCTTTTCTTCTTCAATGGCTCCTTACCTAGAGTATCCCAAAAACAGACTAGATAGCATCTGCTCTCATACTCTGCTTAACCAGGACATTACTTAAGGAATAGAATTAAAACACAATAGTTTTTACTGGCAAATACTGCTTAATTAGGATGCCTGCAGATATTTGATCTTCAAATAAGCTTATAGATGCATGCAGATCAAATATTCAGAAGTGTCGAGACACCCATTTGTTTTAATTGTTCTTATTATAAGTAAGAATGCTCCTAACATTGTCTTGTTTAGATTTCATTGGCAGTGCATTTCTTCTGCAAATCTGACCTGTAAGGACTGCTTTTCTCCACCTCCTTAGGATGCTGAGTGTGTGCACGCTTCTGTTTGTAAATGTATGTTGAACAGTTTTAAAAGCTTGATACTTTTTTTTTTTCCTTTGCTTTGGTTTGTTACTGAAACTTTTTGTTAAAGTGTACTCCTTTAGTATTATGCTCTGTAGTATAGTGGTTTCAGCAAACTTTTGGAAATAACATAATTTATAAGTTTTCTATCAGTTCAGCTCTGTGTAACACAGTTTTTTGATAGGTTCAGAGAAACATTTTCCAAGTTTATAATTAGCGAAATATTTTGTACTTATTGACAGGCCAGACCAGGTGTGAATTACATATCAATACAAGGACTGTGTTTTATATACCAAATGTTCTTCCTAACTCAGTAATTGGTCTGACTTCCTCTTGCTTTTAATCAGGGCATATTATTAAATGTTAATAGCGTCAAAATTATTAAATTATTAAAAAAAATCTCTGTCACAGACAGATAAGAGTGTACTTTGTCTCATTAGAATAAAGTTACTTTAATTTTTTTAAAGGAATCTTCACAAGCTGCTTTTTTTTTTAATAGGTTAGAATAGGTTAGTATACTTATAATGAAGTACATTGCTTTCCGTCTTGTATTTGGTATTTTAGGAAAGATTATTTTTTTAAGAAAATATTTGTTAGAAAACTGAAATACTAATGTATATTTATATATAAACTTCAAGATTTTATGTGTTGTTTAACACTCTTAATGAGCTTGTTTTAGATTTGAGCGAACTTGCATTCCTCACCAAAAATTGTGTGCTAATACTCTTTTTAAAAGGCAGAACTTCTTGAATTACCAGAGCATCTGACATCCAGGGTGTCAGTTTAAAAATCTTCCCTCTTACCAGTTGTGGTTGAAAACTAGTTTATAGTTAATTAGTGTATTTCTGAGGCATTCAAAATAATGGCGGAAAATACAATTAAGAGTAAAAATAATTCTTTTGAATAATTTGCTTGCTATTACAATATTAGATATTTTTCTTTAGTTCAGTGTTTTTTATAAAAAGTGTGGGCTATTTTATATGTTATATGTAATCAGAGGGGAATATGGAAACATCAGGGAGTTATTTCAACCTATGCTGTAAAGAAAATGAGGAAAGGGAATTCACATTCGAGCCAAAGTGTGGTACTTGCTTTAACTGTATATACCTGGTCAGGTATGTAAGAGATGTTAGTAATATGCAGAGTAGCAGAATCCAGGTCCCCTCCCCAGCTGAGACTGGGAAGGACGGAAGTTGGGCACTGGGCTGGGGAGCCACATTCCTTTCTGACCCGTGCAGGTGCTCATGAGAACCCTGCAGCCTGGGATTAAATCACTGAAACCAACCCCAGGGTCAGCTGCCACAACTTTAATAATGCTTTGCATATGAGGAAAAAAGTGTGCTGTCAGTTTGCTGTAAAATTTATTATTAAGACAAAAAACATATAATACCTACATAGGATGGAGCTCTGTTTGTTTGTTGTTTTGTTGGTTTCCCTCCCTCCTCCTGTAGACTAGTTCTGATTATGGGGGGGGGAAAGTATTTTAGTCCAAACTTGAAATTCAAGTGATTAGTGTGGTGTCTAGTAGGGATTATAGCCTGGTTCTGTTGTTCTTCTGTATATGCAAGTATACAGCTGTCTTAAAATGTCCTGTGACATCCTGGGTTAAAATAGGCTTTTGCCTGCCATTTAAATTTTTTTGTGGAAGTGCATTTTCTTCAATAGTTGTCTTCTCTATCTTTTTAAACTTTTGTTTTTTTATTATTTTTTAACTGCTTAAATAAGAGATGAGACAGTCCAAAAGAAATGGTGCTCAAGGATGACAGAATTTTGTACTTGCATGGGAAAGTGATTTCAGAACTTGAGGTTAATTTTTGTTGTTGTCATTGTATCTTATTTCTTAAAGTTCATTGAAGGAAGTTTTAGTGGAATTTAAATGCAGTATCACAGCATATCTGTAACACAGAGACCCAGACTTGTTCATAATACAGCCTGTCGTGTGGCAAAGCTGGAAGGAAAATGAGGGGTTCACTGTAATTTGGCACTGATCTTTATTTGGTAGCCTTCATTTCTTACCTTGGCTGGTGCTTCATCTGCTTACATGCAGATTGCCTAAATTCCATTTATTTAAGAGCCAATTTAAAATGTGATGCATCAGAAAGACTGTGGAAGAGACTTGTGATATGCCATAATAAAGAAAAAGATCCAGATTTATTTTCTTGTTCTGAACAATCCATATTTACTCTACTATCTATTGAAGCTATGGTTTTTAGATCAAATTGTGCACTGAAGTTCCTGTCACTTTAAAAAAGAATGAATCTTTTGTAAGACCAAAAAATTTCATCGTGTTTCTTCTCAAGGTTTATTATTTCAGTCTGATTCATTTCCTGTTTTTTCTGCTAATGCACTGACAAAAGCAGAAACATGTATCCTTCAACTGTTTGTTTGTAAATCTAGAAAATATGTAATTTACTGTATCACAAGTGGCTGTGTGTAGCTGTAAATGGTGCAAACATTTATACAGTACTTCCTTCTGTCTGTCTCTGGTCATGCACTTGATTCCCCAGCTAACCCTGCTCCTCAAAGGCTTCGCATCTCTCTAGTTGGCAATTCTGTTCATATATGAGAAAGATGAGAATAAGTTAGACCTTATTTTCTCCTATCATAATGTGAGAATGAGATGCTATTCAGTAAGATTAGTAGCAGATTAAACACTGATTTTTAAATCAGTAATTGGTTTTGAGCTGTTTTCCATTAGGCTGTTGAGCTCATTAACGTAGGACTGACTTCAGGATTCATAGCATTGAGAAGGGAAATTTGATACTTATGGACGGCAATTTAGAAAGTGCTAGGAGATAGGGAAAGGGAGATAAATTTTCTATCTGGATTTGAAAGCAGTCTGGCAAATGAAGAGTGTGTGTTTAGGACATGGGCCCAGTGGAATATTTCTTTCACCCTTAATCTGCACCATGGAGTTTTACATGCTCTGGAGGTAGGATTCTGTACTTGTGAGATCCAGTGCAACCATTCTTATGTTCCATTGAATTCTGGTAGTCAGGAACGTTCATGATTACTGAAATAAGTGTGTTTTTTCCCACGTTTACTAATATCTTGACACGTATTAAAATGGTAACAACTTAATAGGTTCTTGTAAGATTTATCAGATTTGAGTAAAGTATCGATTGGCCTTTATATGTCATTTTTTTGAACTGTATCAAAAGAGTATGTCTTGCATAGCAGTTAAACCCCCTCCCTTTCAAACAAATGCCTGGAAAAAGATAAGCACTTCCAATAGGGTATTTTTTCATGATGTTGTGGTTCATGCTGTAATTGACAAATTTATGAATTAGGACATGTTGGAAGTTTGCAGTTTCTTCTACAAAACATAATCAAATGAAGTAATTGCTTAAATGGCTTTTTAAAATTGAATTTGGGATTACAGTAGTATAGTATTCTAAATCCTTTTCAAACTTGTATTTCAGGATTAGTTTGATAGTGTAGCAGGCTTGGTCTTGTATGTATTTACTTGTCAATTAGGGAAGACTGTTTCACCTTGAAGAAATAAAAGCAAGGTCTTTAATGTGTTGAATAAGTTCTTTTTATAGTGAGCTTTTGTATGTGTAGATTAAGTTTTATTAGGTGCTTCGCTATAGAAAATTTCGTCTGAAAATATCGACCTTTTTCTGTTGCAGTTAATGACGTTTCCATTACTAACTTCATAAAGTTATTTAGGATTGGTTTTGTACTTTTTTTTAATCAAGTATTTGTCTTTCCTTCTAGATATGTGGGTCCTTCAAGGATGAGAAAGGCGTACTTTTGAATGACATTAAATACCTCCAGGCTACCATTACAGACCATGTATCTTGCTGAGCAAAGAAAAATTCAAGGGCTCTTTCTCTGCTGATGTCAGTCATATGGAGGATATTGTACTGTAAAATGAGCAGTGGATAAAAGGGCGAAACATAATGCTTTTGTGCTGCTATAGGCTATGGATATTTGAGAGAGACTACAGAGATATGTATGAGGGAGGAAAAAGCATGCTTTATTTCTGCTCCAAATGGTGGTGGGGTTTATAAATGTTTTTAAGGATAGCCGTGGTGATGAGAGACTGGACTGATGTGCTACATATATTAGAGTACAGGCAAGTGAGTGCAAGTTGTGAAGTTATTGTGGCTTAATGCTCAGCCATAGGAGGCTGTGACAATTCATGTGATCCCAGGCCAATGGTGAGATAAGACATGTTCTCCTCTGTTCGTTGTCAGGCTGTTCTGTTCATTGTCTGTGTGAGAGTGTGGCAAGTCACATTATCACAGAATTATAGCTATTGGAAGGGACCTGGAAAGATCATCTGGTCCAATTCCCCCGGTGGAGCAGGAACACCTGGATGAGGTTACGCAGGAATGTGTCCAGGCAGGTTTTGAATGTCTCCAGAGTAGGAGACTTCACAACCTCCCTGGGCAGCCTGTTCCAGTGTTCTGTCACCCTCACTGTGAAGAACTTTATTCTCATATTTAAGTGGAACCTCTTGTGTTCCTGTTTCAACCCATTGCCCCTTGTCCTATCAGTTGTTGTCACCGAGAAGAGCCTGGCTCCATCCTTGTGAGGCTCACCCTTTATATATCTGTAAATATTAATGAGGTCACCCCTCAGTCTCCTCCAAGCTAAAGAGCCCCAGCTCCCTCAGCCTTTCCTCCTAAGGGAGATGCTCCACTCCCTTAATCATCTTTGTTGCCCTGTGCTGGACTCTCTCCAGCAGTTCCCTGTCCTTCTTGAACTGAGGGGGCCAGAACTGGACACAATATTCCAGCTGTGGTCTCACTAGTGCACAGTAGAGGGGAAGGAGAAAGTCTCTCGACCTGCTAACCACCTCCCTTCTAATACACCCCACGATGGCATTGGCCTTCCTGGCCATGAGGGCACAGTGCTGGCTCATGTTCATCCTCCTGTCCACCAGGAGCCCCAGGTCCCTTTCTCCTGTGCTGCTCTCTGACAGGCTGTTACCTGGCTAATACTGGAACTTGGGATTGTTCTTGCCCAGATGCAAGACTCTACACTTGCCCTGGTTCTGTTTCATTAAATTTTTCCCTGCCCAACTCTCCAGCCTGTCCAGGTCTCGCTGGATGGCAGCACAGCCTTCTGGCATGTCAGCCACTCCTCCCAGCTTAGTGTCATCAGCAAACTTGCTGACAGTGCACTGTATTCCCTCATCCAAGTCATTGATGAATGTATTGAATAGTACTGGTCCCAGGACGAACGTTGGGGCACTCCACTAGATAGAGGCCTCCAACTAGACTCTGCCCCATTAACTGCAACTCTCTGGCTTCTTTCCTTCAGCCAGTTCCCAGTCCTCCTCACTACCTGATCGTCCAGTCCACACTTCTTCAGTTAAGCAGCGAGAATGCTGTGGGAGACTGTATCAGATATTTTACTGAAATCAAGATAGACCACATCCACTGCTTTACCATCATGTATCCACTTGCTTATGTCCTCATAAAAGGCTATGAGGTTGGTCAAGCATGACTTCTCCTTTGTGAAGCCATGTTGACTGCTTCTAATGATCCTCTTATCTTTGATATGCCTTGAGATGTCACCAAGGAGAAGCTGTTCATCCCTGGAAAAGGTGATGGGAAGTGAGGCTAACCTGGGACCAGTTACCTGGGTCCTTCTTCTTGCCCTTTTTGAAGACTGGAGTGACATTTGCTTTCCTGCAGTCCTCAGGCACCTCTGCTGTTTCCCAAGACTTAGCAAAAATGATGGAGAGTGGTCTAGCAATGACTTCAGCCAGCTCCCTCAGCACCCATGGGTGCATCCCATCTGGATCCATGGATTTATGGATATCTGGATTGCTTCATTGGTCCCTAACACAGTCCTTGTCAACCAAGGCAAACTCCTCCATTGTCCTGTTCTCCATTATCTGTCTGCCTCAACCTCCTATCTGTAAAATAAGAACGATGCTTCCTTTTCTCTTCATGCTTTGTTTTTAGAATTTGCACTACATTTAGAAAGACACTTCCACATATGTTAAGTGTATGATGTAGTGGAAATGGTCTTAGTAGATATTAATTTTGACTGGGCTGCTATCATCACATAAGCAACAAAGAATTCATCTTTCTAGGAGTGTATGGCTGTATGTCTATATAGTACTTGAACTGACAGTATCTGTTATAAATGAGATTAATATTATACTTTGCATTATGAAACCAGGCATTTAGGTTTTTTATTATGCTGCATTCCAAATGTAGCTTGTCTGGAACACTTATGTTTTGTGGCTCAACTTGGATATAAAAACAAACAAAAAAATCCCACTGAATATTGTTTCTGAGAATCCAGAGAAAAGGTTTCTTACTGTTTAAAAATATAATCCTTTGCATCTCTTCTGAGAAAGTTATAAAGTCTGGTTTAGAGCAAACGTGGTTGGTTGTTGGGTTAGTGTGGTGTGGGGTTTTTTTGTTTGGTTTTTTGTTTCTTTTTGTTGTTGCTGTTTGGGTGGTACTTTGTTTTTGTTGTTTGTGTGTTTTTTGGTGTTTTTTTTTTTTTTTCCTTAAAGAAGTCTTGATCCATTTTTATTCTTTCCCTGTGAAAACTTGCAAGGAATTACAATTTTTTTCGAAAATGGCTTTGAGCATTTTCTTTATAGACTGGTTGGTGTGGTGCCTAAATTCCTGAATATTTCACATACAACCAGACTTTTTCAGCCATTGTAGCAATTAGTGAGATACTTAAATTTTGTCTGCCAGCTGCCAGACATCAGTAATGAGAGACTCCAGTGAGGAGGAGGAATACTTCCTCTGCTCTTGGTTCTCTGCCAGGTTGAGAGGCTTGAGACAAAGCGGGAGATGCCTACCTTAGGTTCAGAGGGGGTAGAGGAAAAGGTGGTGGGTAGAGGCAACAGAGGAGGGAGAAAGGCATAAGTGAATGCCTGGCAGAAGAGTAGGAAGAAAAGGTTGCATGCTGGGATAGAGGAAATTGAGGGTAATGAAAGCTGAAACTACTGAAACAACTTCTTTTAAACTTTTTTAGATCAAATCTGTTTTCTTTTTATGATACCTTTCCCCGTTTTCCATGTTGTTCCCCTCCTGCCCTATTTGTAGTTTTGTGGCTCTCCAGCTTCAGCATCAGCAAAATAAAATGGTAGAGGAAAGAAGGGACTGTTCACAGGTGTTATCCTTAACCTCTGCTAACTATTGGCCAATATCTTGGCCAGGACAGTGTCAAGTGGGTTTGGTTAGTGAGGAGTGAGGGATGGAAAGGTTAAATGAAGCTTAGCCGTGGGTAGCCCTCTAAGCTACCACCCTGTGCCTACTTTTGCAGGAGCATGGATTTATATCAGTTTCTTGTGTTCGTCCACAGAGATGTATTCCACAACCCCTAGTTCAAAAAGCACTGCAGCAGACCATAGTATCTTTGAGGGAAGGCATTCTTTCAGGTTTGTTTTCATCTTTTGAAACCCATTGGCCAATATTAATACAATCTGTTACAGGGACAGAAGTTTCAAAGAGAAACTACATCTAGCTAATGCTAGCTAGGTCTCATTTGCTATCTGCACATTACTAAATTTTATTCAAATTTGTGTAAGAGGACATTCTCATGCCCTAACAGGAGACAAAACATTGTTAACACTTAAATCACTACAGACAGCAGTGACATTTTTTTGAGCATGCTGGGGTTTAAACTTAGGATAGGAAGTGCTAGAATGAGGAGTCTCTGGTAGCCCCTTTTGTAGAGTGTTTATGTGGTGTTGGGCAAGGCCTGTATAGAGTAGTTAGGGGTTTGTTTTCCTGTATGCCCATCTTTAGACATTGAGTTGTTGATCTGCAGGTAGCTACTGCTGTCAGTGCTCAGCATAAGTTTTGAACCTATACTAACATGAAACAGCTTTACAACTTGGGCAGCCTACAGTATTTCAGGTGGCCTTCGTGTCTGTTTCCTATCTCACAAATTTGGAAAAATAATATTCCATTTCAAAATTACTGTGAACACAGGAATACTCTGAAGACTGATTTGTTAATGTTTTTGAAGCCATTGGTCTGGTAAAAATGTTTTATGGACTTCTGTGGTGTTTGTGAATTCAGGGTTGTAGAATGTTGCTGTAAAGCAAAAAATGTACATCACGTAAGTCACGGGGCCTCATTTATTAGGGAAATAAGAAATAGCCATCCATGCAATGAGGCCAGCTCCAGAAAAATCAGTATGTCTGTGTGATCCTACAGGGAGTTCAGAAGCCAGATCAAGCCTTTGGGATCACAGAATCATAGAATGGTTTGGGTTGGAACGGATCTTAAAGATCATCTAGTTCCAACCCCCCTGCCATGGGCACGGACACCATTTCACTAGACAAGGTTGTTCAGAGCCCTGTCCAACCTGACCTTGAACACTTCAGGGATGGAGCATCCACAGCTTCTCTGGGCAGCCTGTTCCAGTGTCTCACCACCCTCATGGTGAAGAATTTCTTCCTTATAGCTAATCTACCCTTTTTCAGTTTAAAGCCATTACCCCTTGTCCTATCACTACATTCTAGGATACCTCAAGCTGGCTGGTGCCCTTCAGCCCAGGAGCTGAAAATGGCTCCTAGAGCATGAAGTGGGATCCAAAGAGCAGCAGTCTTCCATCTTCTCTCACTAGAGTTCACCTGCCTGGTGCTATATATGCAACTTGTCCCTGGAGTAAGTAGCCAGCTGCTTGGGTGGGAAGCAACCAGCCCCACTTAGTCTACAGATCTGCCTGTAGCACCCTGGTAGTTGGGTCTCTGTTGTGGACAGGGGAAGACATGTCTCGGTGTTCCTGAAAGTGGTGATGAGGATCAAATACTCATATTCAGCCATCATGCGTGCTGGGACTGGACCAGCATTTGCTTTGCCTTCCAGTGCATCAACTACATAATCAAGTGTATGGACAGGGAATGCTGAATTTAGGTTTTAGGGACAGCTTGCGTTCTGGGATCCCTAACTTCCGAGCACTCATATGCACAGTGTTAAATGACCGAACAGTTCTTTATGTAGCATTGTATGTGTGCCTCTGTTATCCATGGAGTATTTGATAATGTTATTCGTCAGCAGATAATGTATTTATTGTGGCAAGGACTTTGGCAGGGGGGAAAGTTGCAGAACAAGGATGAGATTGTGTCTCCTATAACCACATTAGCACTTGTGATTACGGCAGCCTTGCTATGCAATTCCTACTGGCTATGGCATGGCTGTAGTGGACTTTTATGTAGCATAGTTAAATATGCTATGGGAAATACTTGATTCTACACTAAACATCTTCTTACTTAGTAGAAAAGTTATTGTTTTGGTTCCTAGAAAAAGACTTGGTAGGTTTGCTTTCTTGGTGAAGTGAAATTAGTGAATAAACAATATTACCTCAATGTGTGAGTTGTAGAGACTTGTGACTTCTCTGATAGCTTATCTTTCACTCCACCCATTTAATATTTCTTGTCTTTCTCCTTTTCCTCTCCTCCATGCTGTCTAAGCAGCACAGTCCTCTCTAGGATTGTGGTTCAACAGCTGGCTCTCTGACTCTACATTTAGAGGACATTAAATAGAAAGGAAAGGGATTGTACTCAGACAGGGAAAGCTGTTAAGTTTTAATAACTTGCTAGTTGTTCCTGAGAAACTCTTTCCTGTTGCATTGAAAAGCCGCAAGTGTAGCTGAAGCTGCTGTAACTTCTCTAATGGGGAAGTGTGGGCTCTGGTTATATCAAAATTTAAAGTTAAACAAAATGGTATCTTTTTGAATGTAGTTGTTATCTCCCCACTATGGAGCAATGTCAGCCTGACCAGCAGCTATTTAAGAAGGCTGCACTCAGCAGAAATTTCAGTTTGAGTGAGGACTTGCTAGTGTAAGTAAATAACAACAGTCTTTCAATGCGAGACAGAACAATTCCTTTTCAGACACAGTGTTGTGACGTGAGTTGACTTGGCAGATTGTTGTTCTAGTTTATTTGCATTTATTTTTCATATTTTCTACCTGTTTTGATGTTAGAATCCTTTTGGATTTTCCTTGGCCTTTCTGCTTCCTTAAATTCTGTTGCACAACTCTCAGTTATACAGCTGTGATAGCTACAAGGTCATGATTTTCTTTTGCTGGGTGACAACAGTTTTCTCTTTTAAGGAGGATCCTTTAATAATGCTGACTAGAAGTTTGCAGCAGAGTGCTTCTGTTGTTGCAGGAAACTTTAAAAGAGTGAGGAATCATTTATGTTCCTTCAATCCAGTATTTGATAGATTTCAATTGGTAGAATGACTTGAGGATGCATGCTGAACAGTGGAATGCAAGTCAAAAGTAAGTACAGAAGGGGAATTGTCATGAATACCTTTATTGATAATGGTGATCTTAAAAATTACGAGCAGGAAAAAGGCTTGAGAGAGAAAAAAAAGGAAGGAAAGAGCAGTTTAAAGAACTTGAGAATTAATTTTGGAATGACTTCTCAGTTACAGTTTTTTGTTTTTAATGCAGAGTTGAATAATTGTTTAGTCTCAACCCTCCTTACTGAAAACAGGCAATATGCCAGAAATGTAACAACAATTTACAAAGTAAATAAAATTTATCTACTGTTTTGAATCAAACTTGAAGCTTGTGAATAATTATTAAATAATAAAAATTCCTATTTTCACAACTTAACAATATTAATTTGATTAAAATGTCTCACTTCTAGAGTACTGTAACTTTTCTGACATTTTATATGCCTTCTTTTTTCAGCTAAAGCTGTTAAATTTCAAGTTGACTGAAAGAGTAAATCCTTTGTACGACAGAAACAGATGTGCAACAGAGGTTTTTATAGGGCAGTTTCTTCAATAACAGCGATTGGACCTGCTTTTTTTCTCTATTTTGGCACTGTTACAGCATATGATTCATTTTTGTCTCAGCTGTAGCAAGGAAACCACATGCATATTGCAGTGTAACAAGGTTAGAAAAGTACTTTTCAAGTCAGATGCAAAACAGTCGTTAAGAGTACTTTTTCTGTGGGAGTTTTTTCCTGTATTATATGGCATATTTGGGGGAAAAAATGAATCTCTTGCACAGATTCACCTTCACTATAGGTGGTACTGTGCTACCTAAAGAATGGAACTGGTGCTAACACTCCATTCTTGAATCTTGAAATAGTTTTGGAGTTTGTTTACCATGTTCCTTCCTCCCCACCCACTCATGAAAACATACTGCATTATCTGAATTTGTGTTAATAGCCAGAGGAAAGGTCTGGGCTAAGACCAGAGCCTGAGACTTATACCTGGGTAGTAAGCCTTACAGCTGAGGGGATGCCAGCTGTGATAGCTGGACTTTCCAAAGAGCAGCTGGCACCATGTCCAGGTATGTGCATTGATCCAGTCTTGCTGGGAGATGGCAAAAACAAATACAGGTTTGTCTAGATCACAGTCCACTGAATTGGAACAGTATCTCTTAGTAAACTGCAGTTAACTCCAGGTAATGTTTGATAGTATCACCAGGTTATCTAGAGGCAAACGTTGTCTTTTGTGAATGTGAAATTTGGAGCTCTTTATGATTAGTTTTTGTTCAAATGTCAGCATCTCTGGTTTGTCTGATTTCTCTGTCAGATGCTCATTTTTCTCCCAGGAGCTGAATTTCATTCAAGAACCAAGTCACGTCAGTGACTGTGGAAGCTAAATGTCATTATCCTTGAATGTTCATGTGCATGTTTTTAAAATCCACATTTAAATCTGTTTTCAGCGCTGCTGTTTTCTGTGAGGGTTCTGCTGTTTCATGGAACACTCACTATTTGTAGGTGGAAGATCTGATAGAAGTGAGGAGCCTTTTGCTATAAATGTATGTGGGTAGCTGAGAAGGAGTGAAGATGGTTCACAAGGTCCTTGTGCAGTGAGGTGACTGCCAATGTCCCTTTGTGTACAGGCTCAAGTTTGAGGATCTGTGACTTGAGCCGTCGCAGTTGTGAACATGCCTTTATGTCTGTGTGTGGCTTACTGAGTGAATTTCTACCTTTTTGAGTAAAAATTCAGAATGTTGTTGGTGTTGGGTTGGAGCAGAGCTGACCCCTGGTAGCCGTAAAAAGCTGAGTGAATAGAGGAGGTTTTTGAGTTAGGTTCTGAGATCTTTTCAGTATGATTGACTGTTCTCTAGAGAACCAATGTGAGGTATTCTGCCACCACTGTGGACACTGTCTGCAGGCAGTCTCAGGAATCCTTTAGTCTTAAGTGATCTGCAGAGTGTACAAACTGTTAGCTTTAGTTCCAGTTTCTGCTTTTAGAATAATTGAAATGACTGTTTCTTACTTGAGGCATCTGTGTTGTTATTGAAGATGGAAAAGAAGACAAGTGCACTGCTGTCTACCATTATGGTATCTGGGTCAGGCCGTGTGGCGCACAGGGACAAGGTGTGCTGGTGAGGGCTTCTGCCCGGCCTAGTGGATGCAAGCAGGGCAGCTTAGCTGGCTACTTTAGCTGACCTCTTCAGCTCTTACCACCACTGTTTGTTTTTTTTTTTTCCCTTCCTGGCTCTGGTTGATACAGAGAATTTACCTGAAGCCTGGAAAACGAGCCAGTTATGTGGAGAGATTGTCCCCAATACAGCCATGGTCTCAGACTTATGCATTTGTTTTGCAATTCAGGAATCCAACCTCTGAGTTACATTAGATCTCCATTGTGCTATGTAAGTACTTCCAAAGCATGTGTTGGCAAGAAAACTTTGACGTCAGCAAAGCTAGGGTGAGGTTTAGCATTGCGCACATTCAGTTGCTCCGGTCGGTGTGGATAATGGCATGTGGGAATTGAAGCAGAGTTTGGAGCGGGGTGGGGAATCATTGTGAATGGTGTTTGTAGTCTGCTGCTCAGAGTATATCTTCTGTGTGTAGAAAATGTACTTGACAACTATGTGTTGTCCCTATTGTTTATTACAGATATTTCAGATGATTTTGTAAATATTTGTGTCTGACACTCCTGGCTTGCAGAATATTGCTTTTAGTTCTTTAAACTGGGATTACAATAACAGCTATTTGCTGGTGTTGCAGGTGAAGATATTTTTCAGAGGCAAACTACATGTATTGCTCAAGGATTTTTTTTTCCAATGTTAACACTAAGTTTAGTTAAGCGAAAATAATTTGGTAATCATCTACTGCAATTTGAAATTCATAATGATTAACTTGCAAGTAGAAAGCAAGCAGGGATTTAAAGACACTGCGTGAATTCATGATCTGCCAGAGAAAGTGGTATTTTATTTTAAGATGAACAGAGGACTGACTTTCGTTATTGCTGTTTAAACAAATCTTTGACTTGGAAATAAATACGAAAGCCTGTTTGTTAGATTCAATTTAAGATATTTGTTTCAGCTAAGATTTGTCTGGATGCAGACAGCTCAGGAGAGCTATATTTAAGGCTGTTAGAGCAGAACTGTGGGTGTCACTGTGACAGGATTCAAAATCAAGCTGGAGGCTTGCAGTTGATTTTATAAACAAACAAGAAGCTTTTGTTGTGCTTAGAAATTATTTACTCTGCTTTTTAAGGGAAAAAGTCATCTGGACATTTGATGACTGTATCTCAGGTTTAGGCTAACAAGTACTCCTGGCCTGAGGCAGCATCTTCTGTACTAATTCACTGTTTCTGTGGTCTATGAAGCTTTTAAATCTGACTTGATGGGTTGGGGTTTCTTTAAAAGTTTTACTAGAAAGGATATAGTTGGAGGCATATACCAGTGTTATGATGTAAAAACCACAAAGTATGGTTTTACCTCAGAACCCCAAATAACACAGGTTTATTTGGAGACTATAATTAGAAAGTATTTAGCTGCTCTAAATAATGGAGAAAATAAGCACAGTAGCTTTTCTAGGAACTGCATTATGCTTGCTTCCTTTTTTTCTTTTGTGCCTCTAATTATTTGAAATGAATGATGTGTCACAGCCTGTCGCACAAAGGGGCCTAACTAATGATGTTTCCATAATTGTGTAGAAAGAGCTGAATAAGATGATGCTGTGGGGAGGAAAAAAACTAACATTCAACAAAGTGTATTTAAAGACGTATTAGAAAGAACATGTGAGTTTGCATCTGCAAATGTGGAGGGGGAGAGTGTCAGGGGAGAAAGGCTTTTTAATCCCTCCTCAAAACCAAGAGAGCAAGGGATTTGTATTTCAGAAATACTCCATGTGTTGTGGGGTCTGGCAGTGGAGGTGTAACTTGCTAATTTAAAGGTCGTGGAGTAAATGGAATAGTACAAATACATCTTGACCCACACTTCCTTTTCTCCTTTCTGGAGTGTGCCACGAAGCACTGCTGCAGCGCTCCTCAGCTGGCACAGAAATCACTGTAGGTCCCATGCTTTTTTTTTCCTGTTTGTATTCTACTGTTAAATGTATGAAGCACAGTAGGAGTAGGGAACCTTTGAGTATTTTTGTTTGTTGTGAACCATTCTGACAATCCATGATGTCACAGCTCTGCCAAGGTTCCATCAGCACTGTGTGACGTGGAGTGTCACCTGGCGGGCAGGACTGTAGGGCTTCTGGCTAATGCGCAGTGACTTGCAGGAGATTCACAGACTCCCCTGTGTTGTTTCTTGCTTGGATGCCATCAACGAGACAATGAGGACTAAGAAGGTTTTGGAAGATTAAGTCTTTAAAGCCACAAGTGGGAATCTCTGCGCTGACTTTTCTAGCTATTTGAAATAGCATTTTTTTGCATGGAAAAGCTCTGCTTTATCCCCAGTCTATGTTACAGTTATGCTGTGGTGCTATCAGTGAAAAAAATGTTTGGCTAAATTCTGCTGTGTGCTGACACAGCATATTTTTGGTGTGATATATGATGTTGTAGGAGGAGGAGTAACTGTGCTGGCAGAATAACTCCTCCTGTTGGCCTATATTGTATTTCAAGCATAGGTACAGCATCAGTTTTACTTTTAGTGATGAGTGTTCAGCTTTTCTTGTTTTGTGCTTTTAAACTAGTTTTTACACTATTTATAGTGTAAACTGGTGGAGTCTGTCTGTAAAGGCTGGTAGATCATTGTCCTTGTCTTGCTCTGTCTATGCTGAATGAGTTCTGTCTTTTCAGCCTGGTCTTTATTTATTTTTAGTGGGACTAGAAGAATCCTTTCCACTATTTCCCCCCAGAAGAAGCATCAGTAAGATTGAACTTTTCACTTCATGTATTTGTAAACGAAGATCTGTGTGTTTGGGTAGTCGGTTTGTCTTTACCTTACTCTTCTAATGTTCTCCTTTTATTCTACATAAGGTTCAGATGTGAGATAAGCTTCATGGTACTTGTGCCATTTCCTGACGCCTATGGTTTTTCTGGAGGCAGCGAGTGTTTCCTGTCTGGAAGCCAGAGGCTGTGTTCCTGGCAGGATGGAGTATTTTTGTTTCCCTGGCTAGATCTTTCCCTGTCTTTGTTTTTGTCTCTCTGTCTCAGTTGTTCATTCTCTTTATTTTTTTTATTTTTTTTTTTTAACTTGGTCTGTGTTTGAAATTGCCCCAGTTTAGCTAGAGCTATCATTAAACAAAAAATTGACTTGGTGATTTCACATACATCCCTGCAGGATTTTTCAGTTAACATATGGGCAGAATGAATTAATAGACCAGACAGCAGTAGAATTGGGTGTGTTACACTAGGTTTTGCACTAATCTCGCTTTTTGACAGAACAGGAGTGGTTAATTACGCTGGTGTAACTTTGTACCAGACCTGTGAGCAGTTTCAGCAGTTCTGGCATTAGCCATAACAGGTCAGAAAACCGTGCTGTAGTTCTTGTCTCTATACTGCACTTGCTGCTGCTAAAATAGACTGACTTGGATTATTCACTTAGGCACCCAAGGTTTTCTGAAAGTTTTGTATTTAATTACATTTAGCAAAATTATTAGTTTCTTTACAAAGAGACTTAAACAAGACCCATGCACAGTAGCTATTCTGTTCTCAAGGGCTGAGATACTGTGGGGTTACAGCGGTGTAATAAGTTTCTGTGAGTTGCCACAGTGGTATTTAGAAACTGTGACCAAGTTCTTAGCCTGTGCCATCCCATGATAAGGTATTACAGCCTGACTTGGTCTCATTGGAAGAATTCAGAACTCTTATTAACTTGCTCCCTTTTAGTTACTTCAGTTAGTTTACTTCTTAAGTTTTATTCAAAGTATATCTGTATACCCATTGTGTTAATAAAACTGGTAGAATAGCACCAGAGGATTAAAAAGTAATTCCTTAATAGTTTCCAGCACTTCTTATTTTGAAGCAAAGCTATTTCAAAATGTGTTGGGGTGTGGTGTTTGTGGTTTGGGTTTTTGTTTGCTTTGGTGGGCTTTTTTACTTTTTTTTTTTTTCTACCACCCTGAAAAAATAGAGGTTAGTTATACCACAGAAAAAACAGAGCTGGAAGATGCTGCCAGTCAGCTGGTCAGTAATCTCTGCAGTGCAAGACACAAACCCCTGGCTCTTCCTGAATTTAAAAATCAATAGGAGCTGGTAATGGAGATCTGTTACCCCTTATGTATCCCCCCCAGCTGCTGTGTCTATGATATGCCGTTCAAATTCTGTCTGTGTGCTCTCTCTGGAACTCCTGCTCTTGGTTTCAGATGCCTCTACTACAATATTTGTCCCACCTTATGTCTTGGTACATTTTATTTGGTTTATCTTTATAGTAGGGCAAACTTTAAAGCCTACTTGAAAACCAAAGCTTGTTAGAATTCAGTATGTAGCCATTACTCTTTGATCATGCAGAATTACAGAGCTGAAATTATGTCTGTTTATTCTGGAAATTTGTAAGTCTTGGTTATTTTCATTTTGAAGCAGTTTTTCTGTAGAAATGATCTCAGCATCCAGGAGTGTTGTAATGTTTTCCACTTGCAGGATTGGTGACACTGCAGGAAACAAAACTTTCTGATACTGTTTCACTGGTGTATGTATTTACTCAGATTATTTTGCAATGTTTAGTTTAGAATTAAAAGCAGCTGCAGGAAAGTCCAGGGTATCAGTATTGATTTTAAAGAGTAAAACTGGAAGCAGGCAATACTTGCTTTCAACTAAAATAAATACAGAGGAAAAAAAACTCTGAAAAATTGCTATGGGGTAATTTTGCTATTGCCAGATAATTTACTTTGCTTTTCTTGAGTCTACATTGCTCTGGATCTGTTATGCTCTGAAGACAGAATTCAGAATTAAGTTTGTTTTTCTATATTGACTGCTGTTACAGATGATTAGGATTTTAAAAGTTTACAGTTTATTTTTGCTGTTGGGATGGAAAAGATTTTGGGCTTATGAAAATTTTTGTCTCAGGCAGGTCAAACAGTCACCTGTCAATCTCTTGAGTGATTCATTCATACAGTCTAATTTTCTTTTCAGCTGATGGTCAGAAAGATTGCATAGTTGCATTAATATGGTTAGATTAAAACTTTTTTGATGCATAGGCAGCTTGTGCAGTTTTTAATCTCATGTTTCTTCTTTCCAGACCACTAGCTATTCAGATGGTTTGGAACATAACTTCAACATGTATACACAAATAAATATCACCACTATATTCAGGAGTGAAAATACGTGCCCATCATTGCACAAAGAGAATACATTCCCATCACTTATGCTAGAAAAAAATGTGCTGGTGTGAGAAGTTTAATGATTAAAGGATTAAAATAGTTAAAAGTTCTGGTGATGTTTTGTTTTCTTTCCTTTTTTCTTTTCCCCCTGAGTGTTTGGTTTCTATTGGCAGAGTTTGGTGTCCATTTGCTTACAGTAATGCACTGCAGTGCATAGGATAAGCTTTTGACACGGCTGAGAACTCTCTGCTCAATTAGATAAGGGAAAATTGATCCTGTTAGTCTTATTTCCAACAGATGTAGGCCTGGAGACTGACAAATAAGAAAGCATCTCTCCATTGAGTTCTTAGCTTTGGTCAGCCGTTGCACTCAATATATCCAGATTTAATGCTGCTGGTTTGGAAAATTACATTTTTAGAATTTAAGGAATCCTTGCCTGTTTGTACTTTTGCTAACAAACGGCAATGTGGGCCCTTAAGAGGGGCTCCGTCTTATGGCTGACCTTGCTTATGAAAGTGCTGGTTTGATTGTGGTGTCTTCCTTTGAGGTTTGAAAGGATGGTGATGGAAAAAAAACAAACGAACAACAAACCCTCCCCACACACACAAAAAAGCCACCAGACTGAGGGGAGGCTCTTTAAGTCTGCTCTCTCCTTAACAAGCGTTGTCTGCAAGAGGAACAGTTTTGCTGGAGTTGGCAATCAGTCGTTCAGAGACTTTCAGAATGAGTGGAGCAGCTTGCAAGATTTCCTTTCCTAATAGCTGCTGTCATGGACACATGATACAGGATGTATTGCACATAACTTTCAAAGGAAGAAGCATAGCTCCTTTTTTTTTTTTATTTTAATAAACTGTTGAAGATTTTTCTGGCTGTCAGGATTGGTTTGTCATGTGCTACGCAGCATTGTGAATTTTAAAATAGAACATTGTGTATCAGTTAACTTTTGGCAATTCTGCAGTGTGTACTCTGCAGGCTTCTGTGTATTTTAAATACTGTCAATCTTTTTATTTTAATGCCCAGTCAGTCTGACTGTCTCAGGCTTTGAGCCCAAGTGGGTTCATAGTGTCTGTTTGCTTCATTGTTTTGCAAACAATATTGCTTTGTTCTGTAAATGAAAATAGAATTTCCAGATAAGTGACATAGGACTTCAAGGAAAAATGAAGTGCAGTCAGAATAAACTGGGACATGGTAACAGGGCAGTATGTAGATTTTTAAGAGATTAGAATATCTCTGCCTCACAAGTGATTTTCTCTTAAATTCTTATGTAATAGTATATGTGAATATTAGAGTATTTTTAATAACGTGATTTAGAATATGGAGTAATAATGTGGACATAAAGTTGATGGGAGAAACCATAATGTTTTCCTTTAATATTTGTTGAAAGATGCTTTACAAATGAAGGATGCTTTACAAATGCTGGAAGGACTACTCAGCCAGCCAGTCCATTAGGTTCTTCCAGTGCACTGATAACTTGCAAATGCAAATGGTGGATGTGCTGACTAAGAGAGGAGCGCTGCTGGATCTCATCCTCGCTAACAAGGAGGGGCTGGTTAAAGCAGTAAAGGTTGAAGGCTGCCTTGGCTGCTGTGACCATGAGATGGTGACGTTCAGGATCTCAGAAACAGAATACCTAGCAGAATTGCAACCCTGGACTTCAGCAGGGCAAACTTTGGCCTTTTCAAGCAATTGCTAGGGGAAATCCCTTGGGAAAGGGTACTTGAAGGTAAAGGGGCTCAAGATAGTTGGTTAGTGTTCAGGGACTGCTTCTACCAAGCTCAAGATGGGAGCATCTTGACACAGCATCTCCCTTATGAGGAAAGGCTGAGGGAGCTGGGTCCCTTAGCTTGGAGAAGAGGAGACTGAGGGGTGACCTCATTAATATTTATAAATATATAAAGGGTGAGTGTCATGAGGATGGAGCCAGGCTCTTCTTGGTGACAACCAATGGTAAGACAGTGGGTACAAACTGGAACACAGGAGGTTTCACTTAAATTTGAGAAGAAACTTCTTCTCAGTGAGGGTGACAGACACTGGAACAGGCTGCCCAGGGAGGTTGTGGAGTCTCCTACTCTGGAGACATTCAAAACCTGCCTGGACACATTCCTGTGTAACCTCATCTAGGTGTTCCTGCTCTGGTGGGGAGATTGATATATGATCTTTCGAGGTCCCTTCCACTCCCTAAGATTCTGTGATTCTGGTGAATGGCAGTCTTGTTCTTGCTTTAATGAACATCCCAGTTCAAGTGCAGATTAACAGCTGAAAAGAAAGGCTTACATGTGGTGAGGGAATTGCTCTAACCTTTTGTCTGCCTTTGATATCTAGTAATAGGCTTTTGTTTAATTTTAACAAGGCATTATATAGTGCCTCTAAACTGATCCTAATTATTAGAAGACTTTCCTAAAGTAAATTGACTCTGCATTGTAGGAACTCCCTTATGTTAAAGCAAGTCCTTGTGCTCCTGGAAGATGCCTTGTTTCTGGTGGCCTTCCTGTGTGTCAAGCTGGCTCATCCCAGAGGGTTTAACTTCCTTTCAGTTTCAGGATAAGAGCCCTACTCTGTTCTGCTTATCAGTTCTGTGCTGGTGCCAGCACATCCCAGATTTTGTCAGCACCTTCACTGAACCTCCTGCTAGCTCCAACATGGGATTAGTGAGTGGATGCTTGGTACAATACTTGCAGGCTACTCCAACTCCCAGTCTTTTGAGTTTGCATAAATTTAAAAAGTGAAATTATTTCAGCAAAGGTGTTGTTCTGTTGTTCAAAGATGTGTCATGTTTGAGACTTGACATGGCAGATTTCTAAAGGTTTTGAAAAACTTGTATTGGACAGTTGTGGATTTGGAAGTCCTATTTTTGAAATAATGGCCTCTGTGCGGCTATCAATAGTCTGTCATAAGCATAAAGAAATGAGAGCCTAATTAACTACACAATCAATTAATTTTTGGTCTGAAATAAAGGAAGCAACTCTGCTAACTTTTATAATTAATGGTCTTTGTGCTTTAAGAGAAACATTCGTATCTGTGTCTCCTGGAACAAAGCAGGACAGAGCAGTAAAGATTTTTTCCTGCAAAAGTGTCTGAAAGATAAGAATTAGTTTTTGCTTGGATAGATTTCATAAAATGTAACTACCATACCAGTGCCCTCTTTTTCAAAAGAGAAAAGTCATAATGACGTAAAATTTACATGAATGTATTTTTAGTAGTTTTACATGGCTTAGTTTAAATTAAATAAATTGTTTAACTGACTTCATATTTTTGCATCCTGGCATAACTTAACAAATCACTGTAAATGTTTTATAAGTTCATTTTGAAAGCTTGATATATATTTTGATACATATTTAACTTCTATGGAACAATCTTTTTGGTTTAATCCAAATGGTATAAACTCTTTGGCTTCTAATAAAATGTGAAATTAAAGTTACACATCAAAAAACCCCACAAAAATGAAATTTAAACATCTTTATTGTCTTCTAAGCATTAAATGGAGAATGTCACTGTTCTTAATTTTAGTTTTTGTGGGGAAATATATTGAAGGAGTAGTTATAAGTGCATTCTGCTAATTGTTGTAATTAAGCATTTCACCTATGCTGCATTATGTTACCATTAAAGGATTTTATTTTTCAACTTAGTGCATATAAAGGTTCTGCCAGAACCTTTGTTGTTTTGACATAATTTCCATTCGTTTACTTCCAAGTTGCAAAGTGTTGGTTCTGCTTGTACTAAATCATCTGTGATTAAACTAAATAAGAGTCCTGGCATGCTCTGACACCATGTGCATTGACGTGAGTATGGTGGGATTTATTAATGGGACATAGTGCTACAAAAGCACATAGCTGTTGAAATTGTTAAGCTCCTTCAGACAGTTCCTCACTCTGTTTTTAACTCTTAGTGATGTCAGAGTTTTAGTTGAACCTGAGGAGGCATGTGTAAAGTGGGTAGGGTTATATTCCTTTTGGAAATACTCGGACAAAAGTGTAGGGATTTTTTTTCCCCCAATTTTAAAACTATTGTGGAATGAATTGACATTGAAAGAAGAATGCCCATTGAAACAAGAAACTTGATTGCTGTTTAAAAATCCTGTGCATTAGTATTTAATTTAGTAGCTTAAGCTTTTGCATATATTTGTTTTACATTTTATTTCACTATTTTACAATTCTTACACCATGGAGTAAACAAAAAGGAAAATCTGTTTTTGATGCCTCTTCTGGATGTTTAGAGATACCTCTTTTAAAAACATCATCGCTTAGAAATTCCAGGATACTATGGGATCAAAACAGGAGATGCTTATTGGGAGCGTGAGGGAGTTAGTCTGTCCCAGCAGCTGGTTTACAGAAGTAGGGCTTTATCGCTCTTCTGCTTGCAAAATCTGTAGGGTTATGCTCAGCTGCCCTAGTGCATTTTGTAAAAGTTTTCAAACTAGTAAAATGAGGAAAGCAACAGTTCTGTTGTGGAGAGCCATACTAGGAGATATCTTTCGCCCTAGCCATTTTGAGTTGAGAATTTTTCCCTTTGTAAGATTATTCTAATTTCCTTTCCCTCCCCCTCCTTCATATGGTCAGCAATAGTATTTCCTTAAAGCAGTGTGGTCAAAAAGAATTGCAGAAGGAAATCAACTGGATGCTAGTTAGTTTTCCCCAGCAAACAGTTTAGGAGGGATTACCGAAGGAGTAACAGTTAAGAACTGAGCTTTACGTGAGTTACATCTGGAAATGTTGCAGACTTTTGGAAATCCTCAAATGACAAGGTGTGTTTGTGCTGTGGTAACTGGTGGTTTGTGGTAGTCTGTGGCACGAGCAAAATGCGAAGTACGGCTGGAATTTGGATTTGTGGTAGAGCTTTGGGCATGACAGGAAGCCAGAAACCTGCTTTTTCTGTAGTCGGTAAGTGCTTTTGAGGAAGTGTTGAGGACAGTGGTGAAGTTACATTTTTAGGAGTTATACTCTCTGTGTGGATTTTCTATCCCTTTGCTGTTGCCCATATTAGTTTCTTCTATATGTTGATAAAGTTTATACTGGTCAGTGAGTCATGCAGAACTTGCAATGAATGTTGCCTCTCAAAATCAGATTGTTCATTATTACCATAATTGTGTGTCTCAGCTCGTTTCAAGTATCTTGATTTCAAAGCTTCATTTTCCACACAGTGTATCTCCTTCATGTTGGACTCATTGTTACTGGAACAATAGAGGTGTTGTGTTCTCTGGCTATACAAAATCAAATATTTTTTTTCTTTCTATTTGTCAGCAAAAACATGCAGTTGCTGTGTTGGGTAGGGCAATGTGAGAACTGGCCAGTGCTCCAGATTGCGCTAGTAAGGCACTTATGATTTTGTACAGCTCTGATCACTATTAGCGTAGTAACATTTGTCTTCATTTTTTCCTGTAATAAATCATCTGCTGAATCTTTTCACTTTAGCAAAGTCATCTTTGAACGTCACTAAAATGGCAATCCAAAATTACTATATAAGGAAGAGTGTGGCTCTTAAAACTGGCTTTATGCATTTAAATCTAGAGAGCATAATTGATGATTGTCTGAAATAACTGACAACTTTTCTATTCAAAACTCTTGACAAATTTTAACCATTTTCTTAAGAAAAGCAATCTGCTGTTTCTGAGAGACTGCTTATCATATCCAGTTACACAAAGAGAACTGTAGGATGTACTGGTCTCTTTCTTCAGGGCATGGGAGAGTCTTTGTTTATTTAAAACCAAAACAAAACAAAAAACAACTGGTTCATTACCAGAGCTGCTATTTCTTGATTTTGTACATCTGTTGGAACTGGCAAAAATGCTGTAATACGCATTCTTTCCTCTCCAGAGAAAGGGAGGAGAGGAAGGCTTGTAGTCATAGGCTTGGCTGCGTTACTGTATTTATTTCCTATTAAAATAAAAATATATTTTCAAACAAACAAACAAAACAATAACAGCAAAATACCACCTCATTGCCTGAAGTAAGTGTGGTGATTGTTGTTCATGTTGTTCATTAACTCTCCTGGCTTAGGGGTCTGGCACTTTGCACTGTTCTGGTAGTATCTATTTGAACATACAAATGTCAGTAAGTATGTAGTTATAATAACACTTTCAAGGTTATTCTTGCACTTCTAGACATACAAAATTAATTTGTCAGCCATAGGCTATAGCATTTGTGTATCTGTAGTATATTTCAGACACTGTCTACCAACTGTATCTATGATACAACATCATGCCAAAATCCTAGAGAGAAGCATATTTCCTTCTATCTTCATTGTCAAGTACTTTTTCAGTTTCACCCTTTTTTCTTTAGAAAAGGGAATGGTTTAGTTCATCTAATGAGAAACAACTGCTCTGAAGCTATTAAATATGTTTGGGGAACAGAAGCAGGTAAAGCATCCAAGATTCCTTTTGACTAGATTTTAGGCTAAACATGTTCCTTTAGGAGGGAAGGAAGAGTATGTTATGTTCTTGAAATAATACTTTGTTTTAGACAGACCCTGGGAATAAAATTCAAATTGTTTGATAGTGTTCCACAGAGTTAATAGCTTTTTCCTTTGGCGGGGGGGGGCGGGGTGTGGGGTGTAGAGGGTGTGGAATTCAACATTCGAACAAAAACCTTAATATAGTGGTGCTTTTTTTTTAAAAGGAAAATCTTAAAAATCTAGTGGCCCAAAACTATGACCTCTTTAGCAAAATTAGATGATGTGAGGGATTTTTTTGAGGTTTTCTTTGTTGCATTTGCTTGTTTATTTCTTGCACTTGAATACAGTAGTATTCTTGTGAGGTACTGCTGTACTGGATGGTTGTATAAACTAGGTAGTGGTGACATGGGTACCTGCTAGTCCATGTATCACACCCAGCTCCAGCAGCGTGGAGAGGGCCCAGCAGCGGGTTTGCTGTGCGCATTGCTCCGGGGAGCTGCACAGCCCGGCGGCTATTTCTGTGTTTCCTCTTCAGAGAGGGATTCCTGTTTCCGCTGCTGGTCGGTCATCTCTGAAACTTCCCAGTCCTGACCCAGTCGTGGCAGTGATCCCATCCTGGGGACGTGCGGCACACGGCTGTGGTTTGGCTGCTCTCCAGCTGTGTGCAGGCTGCCTGGGATCTGGTAAAGAGGCTTTCGCCTCAGTCAGTGTTGGTTTTTTGCCCCTCTTCATCTTCTCTGTACCAGGATGTGAAAGTTAGAAATTATATATATTTTTTAATCATTGTCAGTAGCCCTTCATGTTCCTTTGTTTCTACCATTTGACTTACTTTTTTAGTAACCAGATACCAAACACATCTCACGAGAAATACCTTTTCATTCTCCTATTACAGAAGCAGTTCACTGAGAGTTAGAAAAATTCCTGTTGCACAGCCAAGCTTCCAAGTGGGAATATTTGTATGTTTGTATGTTTGGGGGAAGTGAGCATTTTTGGTTGGAGGTGATCTGCCACTTCTTCCAGCAGTCTCCTCCATCAGAGGAAAATACCTTTATTTCTTTCTGCTCTTGGAGTCAGTCAGTTAGGAAACAGGGAACAGAAGGAAATCTTTGCTGTCATCTTGTACATAGGGAATGATTGAAGCTTGATATGTGATGAAAATCTCATTTTGGGGCTTATATTTTTTTAAAGAAAAATCAGTATGATGAAAAATTCAAATGTCCTCACCTTAACTCTAGTCTTCACTTGAATTGCAATATGGAGGTTGAAGGGCAGGAGAGTGTTAGCTGTCCCTCACTCTGCAGCTCTGCCTCCTGAAATATTCAGATGCCGTACATTATAAATATGCATCTGCATACTTCTCTGAGAACCCTCAGGTTTTGAGAATATCTTGAGTTGTTTAGCCACAGTAACTTGATGCCTGCTGATAGTCTAAATGGGTCTAAAACATATACAAAAATAGTTAATTTTTTTAAATTAACTTACTGGATTTGTACATGAACTTATTGCATGTGTGGAAAATGTAAGGTAAAGAAAACAGGAAAGTTTCCAATGCTGTAAGCCTGTTACTGTGCTTTATAGAAGAACTTGTTATACATTTACTTAATTGTCACCTTGGGTTATGGTAAATTCTACACGTGTGCGTACACACCCACACACACCACCCCAGTCGGGGAGCAGGAGAGAGAAGATGCCGTTTGTAAAGGTGAGAAAAAGCTGACAGAAGCAAGCATTGGGTCAGATGGTGAGGAGAAAATGGGAGTAATATAAATGTCAGTTCATTAGAGTACTGTCATCTTTGAGAGCCAAAAATGATAAATGTGTTTCTAATTGATCTTTTCTTCATCTTTCCTCCTAATATAGGGAATTCCTGTGAAGAATTTGCTGGAACTGGATACGTATGAATATTCTGCATGACGACTCTCAAACTGGATTACATAATAATATGCCTGTATCCTCTGACTCTACTATTTTGATCCTTAAAAATGACTAGGATTGTATATGAAAGTTAACCCATTTCTGATGAGTGAGCTAGACATGAGTTTACATCGGCAAATGGGCTCTGATCGGGACCTCCAGTCGTCTGCTTCCTCTGTGAGCTTGCCATCAGTTAAAAAGGCACCAAAGAAACGAAGAATATCACTGGGCTCTCTTTTTCGGAGAAAAAAGGACACAAAACGCAAGTCTAGGGATTTAAATGGAGGGGTTGATGGAATTGCAAGTATTGAAAGTATTCATTCAGAAATGTGTACAGACAAGAACTCTATTTTCTCCACATGTACCTCTTCCGATAATGGAACAACCTCTAGCAGCAAACCAAGTGGAGACTTCATGGAATGCCCCTTATGCCTTTTGCGGCACTCCAAGGACAGGTTCCCGGAGATAATGACTTGTCACCATAGATCTTGTGTGGATTGCTTGCGTCAGTACCTCCGGATAGAAATCTCTGAGAGCAGAGTTAATATTAGCTGTCCAGAATGCTCAGAACGGTTTAATCCGCATGATATTCGTTTGATACTAAATGACGACATCTTGATGGAAAAATACGAAGAGTTTATGCTTAGGCGATGGCTGGTTGCAGATCCTGATTGTAGGTGGTGCCCAGCTCCAGATTGCGGGTATGTATGTTTTCCCAATATCTGCAAAACAGTGACAGCATAAATAGATAATGTTCACAGTGTTATGATTTTTGAAAAGTTAATTGCTTTACTTTAGCATTCTGTTTTGTGTTGTGTACTAGTAGGTAGCAGGCAGAATTCTTTTAAAAAAAAAAAAAAAAATTAACAAAAACCCAACCACCAAGCAACAACCTGCCTTCCAAAATAAAACCCTCCCTCAAGTAGTTTGTTTGGTTTGTTTTTCAGCACAGAGAGAATTTCAGCAATGTCATGAAACTTATTTGTAGGTGGTTGCTATGTATCTACAGCAGGCAAAAACAAATTAGATTTTGAGCTGTCAAGGCAAGAGTGCAAAGTTCAGACTAAAGAGAACTGAAAATTCAATGACTACTTTTAACTTAGTCCATTTCTTAGAGCACAGTGGGTATTTTATTTTTTTAACTGTGGAAAATGGTTGAAAGTTTTCTTTCAATAAAAAGGCCTCTCCAGTTTCAGATATCTTCCATCTTGTTGCTGGTTGAGACACCACTTGTTGCCTGTCAACAGGATTCTGATGTAAGATAATAATCAGCTTGTTCCTGCTTATTATCTGAGGAACTTAATGTTTTAACATTGCTATAATACTCAAGTGGTTCTGAAACCATTCTGAATTATGACATGAGTAGGCTGAATACTGCTGAGCAGCTCACAGGCTTTTCTGATGTTGGTGTCTCATAATGCCATTTTTCAGCAAGTTGGTTTTTTAGAGATTTTTTTTGTTTGCGTTATCAGAATGTCTAAAGGTCATAGCCCTGACTGTGATCTGGATGTGCAGCGCACACTAAAAACTCACAGAAGATGACATCTCTCTCTCTCAAACCCTCACATATGAGCAATAATTAGAAAGAAGAAAAGGAAGAATGTTGGAAGAGAACAAGCTGAATTGGACTGACTATTAGGTGGATTAAATATGCCGATATTAATGTTTCGGAGGCTTTCAAATTTAAATTATATGTTAAGAAACATATTTTAAATACAATTTTGCTTTCATACTTCAAATGAAATAGCATTTGCTAATGTGGGTCAAAAGCAGCGACTGGGAAAGTGATAGTTTCTTAGGTGCTCTGATCCAAAATGGGTGGCAGTGCTGTGCTGTGGTTTGAGCAGAGAAATGACTTGAGAGGTAGACTGGTTGCATGAGCTTGTAACAAAGTTATGTGGACAAAACCACTGTAGCTTGCTCTTACTGTTTCAATAACTGCAAAAGAAAACAACCACTAGAAGGCATTATTTGCTAGGCAGAAGTATGCCTGTCTCAGGTTTCTCTGAGTTTCGTTTTTCTGGACAAACTCTAGTTACTGAAGGTAAGGGGAAGCATATAAGAGCTGTTAAACCATTTTCTGTCAAACCATATTTTAATTATTCAGATAATCTGCTTACTGCAGTACTAAAAAAGTAAGGTGGATTTGTTTAATGGAGACTTTTCATCTTCTTATTTGTGCCTCAGTTTTCTCATCTGTTTAAAAAAAAATCCTAAGCATCTTTAAATGGTCAAACTGTAACAATAATTGCTGTAGATAATACCATTATAAAATTAAAAACTGTGTCTTCAGATCAAAGTTCTTCAGATCAAGTTCTGTGCAGTCATGTGGGACCACAGCAATATAGTAGTTAGTACATAGCAAATACTGTAATACTCTGAGGATGGAATCCTGAGGAAAACACAGAATATTGCCAGGCAACTACACTCTGCCAGTGGTTTTGTGTGAGGGGAACGGAACAAACTAGTACTATATGGGTGACCTCAGATCTACTTTGATAACATGACTTTTTCCTAATATGTTTCATCTGGTAGGAAACTACTTCACAGTGATAGATGGATTCTGTTTCTGATGCAGGGATAGTACATCCGCACTGAATTCTCATTACTAATTTAAAATAGGATGAAGTTGGTTACTTGGATACTTCTCAGCAGGATCATTCTTTATCATCATTCATTATGTCATCCTGAAGAAACAAGAGGTTGTGCCATCATGTTTTGTCAGCTTAGCAGACATTTGCCTTAACAATCACATGGTAGAACAGTTATCAGTATCTAATTACTTTGGCAATTGTAATCTATTTGTGCAATATCAATTAAAACTGATGCTGCTTTTATTTTATTTTTTCTGATCAGGTGCTGATAGGTCATTCTGGCTAAATTCAATAGGGGTGTGATGGGAGCTGACCCGATTTTAGCATGCGTAAAATATTTCATTAAGGAACTTGATGGCATGCATTTACTTAATTTACCATTGATCCCAAAGTAGGAGAGGCACAGTAACTTCAGAAGATAGCATTATTTCCTAAAGTTGTCTTTAAAATTAGAAGTACTGTAATAAATAGGAAATAGGTGCAAAATATACTGTAAAAGTCTTTGGAGCAGCTGCAGCCTACCTGCAGTGGCTTGGTAGGGGACACTGGCAAATAGGTGGTCTTTCCCTGGGGCAAAGAGCATGGGTAAGGGAACCTCATGGACTTTCTTCCAGACTAAATTTTTGAGATTCTGTTTCTTCCTATCAGTTTTCTGATGTCATTTTAACAAGCCTTAGTGAATCAGCATTCCAGATGTGTTCTGTCTTTTCTTCTATCTGAATTATTTAATGGTTTTGCTCTGAGATTATGTTGCTGACATTATTAGAAGAGAGCAGCAATTCCTAGATTTTCTTGTCTTTTTCAAGGAAAAAGCAGATCGGGCAAAAGAGTAAAAATTCTTCATTCCTATTTCTTCTTCAAGTAATTTCTCTTTGCCTCTGGTTTTTGATTTACTCATTACTTTTTAAATTTGGTTGTTTGTCCCTTCTCTCAGTGTAATAAGAATTTCTGGCTTTCGCATCACCTGTAAAATGAATGCAAAATGTAGAAATTAAACCTGTAGCCTTGTACAGTTTGAACTGAGATTTACTCTGGTCTAAAAAGCTACTTTCTAAAGGTGTGCCCACACATCTGTCCCAAATGGGGGGTCCTTTCCCGGATGCACCCATTCTTTATTAGCAATGGGAGGCAGGATATAAATTGATACTTCATTCTGTGGCCTACATTTGAGATTCTTTGCTATAACATTGGTGAGTCTTGGATGTATCCCTGTATGTTGAAGAAGCATTTGGATCGAAGTTTCTTTGTGTACATACAAAGCAATTATGTCTTTAGTCACAGTAAGTGGGAAGAGAGCTGATTATGTTGGCAACCATACAGAAGAGTCTTGCAATTGTTGAAACAATTTTTTATTTGGAAAGTAATAAGTATTTGAAAACAGATGAGTATTATATCTCATTTTTATTTGAAACTGCATCATCTGTAAATTTAAGATTGAAAACTCCTATTTGTTTGCAAAACTTTTTGTGTTGTGGTTTGACCCAAACTGACAATATAACCATGGTATCTGCTCAGTGACTCCTCCTTCCCCAGCCCCAAATAGGGGAGAGAATTGAAAGGGAAGGCAGAAGCTCGTGGATTGAGATAAACACAGTTTAATAAAATAGCAAAATAACACTAATATATTATACTACTAATAATATATATTAAATTGAAATAGAATATAAAATTAAAGATAGTCAATTCAATTCCTCACGAACTCCACCCACACCAAGCAGCTGGTCCTGGGCAGCAGTACCTGGTCCCAAGAGCTGATCCTAGAGAAAGAAGAGAGAAAAAGGCAGAAAGGCCCAGAGGACACTGCAAAATAGCAGGATGGTAAAAAGCCAAAATAAAGAAACTCCCAAACAGAACTCCACCAAAACAGAGCAGAACCAGAACAGATCTCCATCCCTGTCTGTCCTGACTGTCCCTAGCCAGAAGATCCTGACTTATATACGGAGCATGATGCTAATGGCATGGAATACTCTCATTGCTCAGTCTGAATGTTAGTCAAGTTCTGCCCCATCCATGCCCACTTCCTTGCTGCCTCATGCCTGTGGGCAGAGCGCTCAGAATGTCCTTGGCCCTCAGACCAGAGCAATTCATCTTGTTCTCAAACTAAATCCAAATAATGACCGTGCTGGCTATGAAAAGGAAAGGAAAAAACTGCATGGAAAAAACTCATTTTCTGTCAAACCAGCACAGGAGGAAACTTCAAACATGCTGTTTTAAAACACTAATGAAAGGGATAGGGTTTGCATTCACTTTACAGTGCTTCAGATCTAGCTATTTTAAAATTAAAACAGCTAAATTTTCAGATAAATATGTGAGTGGGAACGATTTTTTTAGTATCATTAGCAATAAAGAATATTTTGAGTTAATTTAGTCAACTACTATAAATTGGGCAGGGGGTAAAAATAAACAATGTAGTCTTTTAAAATAAAATTACTTTCATTTCAACAGCCACAAATTAAAGCCTTCCTGCATTTAGAAATCTGTTGAAGTCTATTCAGGGGTACTGTTCATGTGAATTGGAACTATAAATCTGTTTTAAGTGTTCATGCCCATGGACATAGCAGTGTTTTCTATTTAAAAGAAAGCTATTACAAAGCTTACAATGGATAGGAGTTGAGGCACATGTGTGTATATGTATTTAGTATTAATATGAACTGTAATATATATAGTCTGTATTTTTATCATGTGATCTTTAAAATGTAAACCTGATGGAGGACTGGATTTGTGGCAAAACCTGTCATTGAATAGACTTGTTCATGTAGTGTCTGATAACAAAATAGTGTAACACAGTTTTGCAAGTCTCAGGGTTTTTGGAACTTTTTTACCCTATAGTATTGTCAGAGTAAAGGTGACAGTAAAGCCCTGAACTCTCACCAGTTTTTTTTTGCGGTTTCAAATGTATTTTTAAAAAAATTTCCAAAAAAAAAGTCTTAATAATTGAGAAACCAAAATATTTATAAAATACTTGCTTTGTTTTGACATTTTAAAATACAAAGAGTAAACAAACATCTATTTAAAGTAGAAGTGGTATTCATGACACAAGGCAACCAGGAAAACACTGAAATGTCATGCAGTACCACATCAGATGCCTTTACAGTAACAGATTACACTACAGCTCACTTAGCAAAGATCCTCCCAGATTACAGAAGGGGTCAAGCCTAGACATGCCCATAGTGACTTGGACACTTTTAAAACTGTAGCTTTTTTTTTTTTAATACCTTTTTTGGTTTTATTGTCCTGTTCTTCTGAACTGTGGTTGCTTTGTGACCATAAACCTAGAGTACTGCATTCAGCCTTAAATGCAGTATACAGTATACTTTAGTACTGCACAAAGTTACCAAGGTGGGGGAGCAAAGTGTTACACTCGCTGTAGTATTTCTGTACAGTCTTAGTCCAGTGCAATAGTGATGGAGTTGAGGGAGGAGCTGGTGAGGAACCTGTTCTGGCTACCTAATGTCACCTCCTGATGCACACTGCCTTTGTGCCTGCTTCAGCTGCTCTGGCAGCTGTCTTGTCTGCTCCAGTCTATAGATAGGACTGTTTTTATTAACAAAATTCTCTCTTGCCCCTCTTGGTCATTCAAGATATGCTGTGATCGCTTTTGGATGTGCCAGCTGTCCCAAACTGACGTGTGGACGAGAAGGCTGTGGAACTGAGTTTTGCTACCACTGTAAGCAGATTTGGCATCCAAACCAGACCTGTGATGCTGCTCGCCAGGAGAGAGCTCAAAGTCTGCGCCTGAGAACAATTCGTTCTTCATCTATTAGCTACAGCCAGGAGTCTGGAGCAGCAGGTATTTATGATTATGATACTGTGTCTGTAAGACCTTTTTAGTATTTTTCTATAGTACATTTGCACAACTAACTCTAAAAAGGAAAGAACTGAAGAGTAGTATGGTAGATACAAGCTGCTTTGTCTTTCAGAAATATAAAATATACAGTTTTAAGTTTGAATTCAAATTTTAGATGTTATAATTTGAAGTATTCTGTGACCATAGCATCTGACTTCGATCTTACAGGCTTGTCAGCATTTTGAATTCTTCCTTTGTAGCTGAAAAATGTGAAGTCAAAGAAACTTGCTGCAAAGCAGTCTTTGTGTTTGGCAGGCTGACTTCATTAGTTGTATCACTTACACACTGGGAACACTTTTTTTCTCCATTGTAGGTGAAATTTCACAGGGCTGTTAATAATAAAACTTTAAAACACTAATTTTCTGCTTTCAGAAGAGACTATTAGTCTGCCAGCTCTGACATTTGACATTTTTTTTAGTACTAATTAATGTTTTTCAATAAAAAACTTAATAATATCTGTCTTGGCTACCAGAAAGCAAACAATTCTGTCGTCTTTAAAATGAACTTGTTTGTAAGCCTCCTAAAAAAGATAATAACTCTTTGGAGTAGTACTTTGCAGAGCAAGAATCTGGTTTGCTATTGATAAGAATTGGCTCAAGAGTTTCACCAAACTCTGATCTATTTGGTGGTTTTTGTGTCTGCCTGACTGAACAAGGTAGATATTTGGGGAGATGTCTCTTGCACTTTGAATGTAGTTAGAGCTGTTGTTCTCCAATCCAACCTAGACTTGGGAGTCTCTAATTTGTTGTTCATTCTGGCTCATTTTAACAAGGCGCCTCATCTTGTCTTAAAAATTGGCGTACTTCTTTAGTTTTGAAATATATATTTTTTCTTTTTTAAAAACCTTTAAATAAAATGGCACACCAGTTCCTTTCCTTGCCCTTTCAGTCAGTCCCAGCAGGAACAGCAGTAACTCTGCTGTATCTGTGCTGTAAGAGCTTGCTCAGTTTAGTTAGTGCCCTGTAGGTTGTGCATCTGTTGCCATCTGGGAACAGCTGGTGCCTCCTTTCAGCTGCTCGCTGTCCTTTTGCACTGGGGTTGGTAGAGGTACTCTTCCTGCTGGTTCTGCACCTCTGGATATTCATCATCCCAAGTATAACCCCTCTTTTCTGTTTGTCTTAGCATGTAGCGCAGAGGCAATAAACTTGGGCTTCTGCACTAGGAGCTGCAAGTTATTCCTGCTGCTGTGAGCATATAGCTCACAGCTCAAAGTGCAGATGCTAACCAGTAACGTGAAAGAGCGAAGATCACAACTGTGGTTGTCAGTGTACAAGTATTTCACTGTTGCCCAATGACCCCTTGTTTATTAATGATAGAGCTGGTCACTTAACTGCATTTTTCAGTATTTGACTTGAAAACGAGGAGACTCTCCAGAATTTTAATTTTGCTAGGAAGTAAGAAAGTATTAAGTAGGGCTGTGAAAAGGACTCAAGAGGATGTTGGTGATACCAAAGAAATGCACTTAGTGTAGAAGGGGAGACAGATTTGAGATAAGAAGTAGTAACAGAGCGGAGACTGAATATTCAAGTAAAAGATTCATAAGAGCATGAAATGTAAGAGAGGATTATATTTAAAGAGACCATATTACCAGTCCTGTGGTAACATACATATTTAATGTTCGACTAATATATATTGCATTAAGCTTAGAAAATCCTTGAACAGAGTGTATGCATTAATTATTAAATTACTTGAATGTGATCTAATACACCTTGTTTTCATTAGTTTTACTTGGTCCAAGGTTTATGAATACCAATAGCTATCAAGTTATTGCCAAATCAAGATTTGTAAAGCAAGATTACAATAAACTTCCATTTTTCAGATAATGGTTCAGTCAGTTTTCCCAAACATATGTCTATATTTTGATCAAATGTGCTTGTCTAGAGAACTGATGTTATCTTTATATTCATTTTTAAACAGCTGATGACATAAAGCCATGCCCACGCTGTGCTGCTTATATCATAAAAATGAATGATGGAAGCTGCAATCATATGACTTGTGCTGTCTGTGGCTGTGAATTCTGTTGGCTATGTATGAAAGAGATCTCAGATTTACATTATTTAAGGTACATTTAAGGAAAAAAAAAAAATCTATGTTGTTGGCAATTTGTTTTCTGAAGTATATAGAAGTAGGTTCCTGGATGCTGTGCTGCAAGTTTGACTTACTTCCTGTTGGAGTAGAGAATCACAGTGGAAGTATTCATATCTGAGAATTGAGTTAGTTTTCAATGCATGTATTTAAATGAGTGTTTTGCTATTTTTTTTAAATTTTAAAATACTTTCCTAAGTTTCATGTGAGCAATGTGTACTTATTACAACAAATGAAGTGTTTTAGATGAACATACCCCTGTTTTTACTGATACCTTGATACTGCTATGTTGTCTTAGTAGTAAGCAACTCTGATTATGTAAGTTACCTGTGAACCACAGATTGGCATGTGGTAATATGCAATATGATTCTCATTATGTTACAAAACATGTTGTAAAGATGAAAAAAAAAAGAAATTATAACTGATTGCTTGATATCCATAATATTTGTAACTTGAACCTAAGAACAATAATTTTTAAACTAGAGAACAGTTTAGTACTGTATAGTTATGTTGATTTATTTACAATTTCTTTACAATTTTATTCTTTCTATTAGCCCATCAGGTTGCACATTCTGGGGAAAGAAACCATGGAGCCGTAAAAAGAAAATACTGTGGCAACTAGGGACACTTGTTGGAGCTCCTGTAGGAATTGCTTTAATAGCTGGCATTGCTATTCCTGCTATGATTATTGGAATCCCTGTGTATGTGGGACGAAAGGTAAAATGTGCTGCAACTCCTAACATGCTTCAGGTGTTATCTTCTGAATTGTATGAATTTGGTAAAACTATGTTCAGTTGGCTATCTTCACCAGCCTTAAATAAAAACACACACAAAAAAACCTCATGAAACACCACCGTCTAGATTGCTTAAGGATATTTGTTTCAGTTGTACAGGAGGGAGAAGCAGTGTTTATAAGAATGTAGTTCCTTTTAAAACAGGTAGAGCGAAATACTGATTACGTGTTTTGAACAACAGAATCAAAAGATTTGCTTTTCTGCTTTTATCAGCATGGATTCTCATAGTGACCGGCACAGACATGTAATTCTACATTTGCTGGGGGGGAGTGTTTCTTACTTGAGATGTTGCGCCTAGACAAAAAGTCCAGGGATGCAGCTTTTCTACCCTGTTCTTTTTCATCTTTTTCTTTCAATCTAGTACTCCTACCTTCTGCTGCAATTATCTTTTGACCCTTCTGTTCTATCTTAGTCTCATGAAGTAATTGGAACCTTATAAATGATAAGAGGAAGAAGGCAGCAGTTACCTGTTTCAAATTACTAGTGCATGTTCTGCTTTTCCATTAGATTTTGGGATAGGTCTCCATCACATGTATTAATGGCAAAGTCTCAAAGTTAGTCTGAGGGCAGCCTCATGAGAATTTCTGTTGTACCCCACTGCTTAATGGTCATCTTTCTGTGACTCCTGTCACATGTTGGCACTTTCCTTTCAAACATCTGGTGATGGAAATTCCACAGGCTCTCTGAGCCTGATTTTCTTAGTAAAAATGATTTTTCTAACATTAATGTAAATTGTCTTCCTGCATTGAATTCTTACTGCCCTATCTTCAGCTGATGTAAGAAATCCTTTTGTTTTGCAATATCCCATTACATATTTGATTTGTAAGTTTACTTCCATTCTTATCTCTGAACAAACCTAGCACTTCCAGTTTTTCTTGACAGATTGTCAAGAAAACGCACTATTATAGACCTCTGATTCTTCTCTTCCCTTCTGAATCTCCTTAGCGTTGTTCAAAACCACCTTTGGTTGTGTCCATTTTGAATACAGCAGTCAAAATGAAGCATTACTACTGCTGAGCTAAATGAAAGGGTGATCCTGTGCATATAACTGCATATGTCTGTCTCAATAACATTCTATTTTCACTTTGTGTACTCTAAAACACATACACATCCTCAGCATACTGGTAATTTAGGCAACTGATCTCTTCCTAAGGCTAGTCTTGACCTCATTGCTGTGCTGCATTTTAGTCATTTCAGGGCATTGTTTGAACTTCTTAAGACTAGTATGAGTTCTGGCATTCTTGCAGCCTTGCTAATTGTATTGACCTGAAATTCAACACACATGTTCCATTCCTTCCATCTTCCATGTTAATGAAAATGTTGACTACTCCTGGATCTAGGGCATATCTCTTGAAAAAGTATTGGGTGAAGAGTTCCAAATTGGGGAGTAAAGAGGTCTAATGACAACTTGGGATGTTTTCTATCAGTTTCACATGAAGCTAGTAGTAGTTTTCTCTAGTCCATGTTTCAGTCCAGACCATTACAACCTGTTTGAGTGTCATACCAGAAAATGTCAAAATTTTGTTCAGTGTGTGACATCTGCCTCTCCCCATCCTCAAGGCTAGTTATCTTGTCACAAGAGAAAATTGATGTGATCTCTACTTGAGAAAAGTCAGTGTGGCCTGTTGACTTTGTGCATTTGCTTTGGTGTCTACAAGTTCCCAGTTGTCAGGAAACTGAAGTTCAGTTCACTGGTCTTTAATTCCACAGCTTCTTGTTTTATACCTTTTTAAAGATTATCATTGCAGTTCAGCTTTTTCCAGTTTTCCTGATTAATTTTTTTCAGACATCCTCTATGGATAATAATTTTCAAAAGTTATTATTAGTGGCTCTGAAATTGGGCCTGCTGAGATGCTTTTCAGATCATCTCATGTAAGTACACTCTAACCTGTTGTTTTCCTATGGATATTCTTCCTTTGTCATCAGTCACCTGGCTCACAGTTCATCTTCAGTGACAACTGAAGGGAAAAAAAATTGAACAGGCCTCCAGTTTCATCCTCATCCTTTCGTTTTTGTTAAATAGCAAATTGATCCATTTTGGTCTTCCTCTTACTAACCATGTACTTTTAGAATGATTTCTTATAGACTTTGATGTCCCTTGCTTTTTTCCTCCTCTGTTTTAACCTTTTTGACTTTTTTTTTTGTCCTGACACCCTCATGCTGTTTCTTTATACCTATTCATAGTAATCTGACCTACTTTCTATTTTCTTAATGCCGCTGTTGCTTCAGTAAAGGAAGCTTTGTTATTCTTATACAATATTCTGTCTGTCTTCTTCATTGGAAAGAGTATTTCCATTCCTTCCATTCCTTTTTGTTGCTTTATGCTTAGGGAATCCAGTAGCCTTCATAGATATGTTTATTGTGTGCCTTTTGTTGCAGTAGCTAAGATCGCCCGTAACAGTAAAATTCAGTGCCTGAGGTGATCCTGCTAATTGCTCACAGAGCCCCATGAAACCTGACTTTCCTGGGTTTGTAATTCTTAAATGCTCATACTGTGAGAGCGTTCATGTTGCCTTTTTCCTTTTCAATCCATAGGTGTGTTCCGCATTCAGGTGCTCCCTCACTCTGTGTTGCTCTCTGTATAATGTACCTCATCACAAGTAAATACTCTCATTATACAAAGTGCAGTGTCTTCTCTGCCCTTTATTTGCCTGCTTTGCCTGAAAAAATACAACAAGTTTATTCCAAAATGAGAACTACTCTACCAAATCTCTAATTGAAATTATAATTTAGAAAGGACAACATTTGATGACACTTTTGCTCATTTTTTGTCATTCTTTTTGCAGTAACACATTGATACAAAAATACTGTGATTATCCTCTGTGTTCCTCCTTAGATGTAGTGAGGATTAATGTAGCCTCATGACAACCAATAAGATAGTGACCTATTGTTCCTTTGTAATTGCATCTTAACTGAGAATGATGACAGATGAAGCACATATCCATGAAAAGACACATTCCTAGAGAGAGTAAACGCACAAGAAGCTTGTTACTGGAGGGTGCCAGGGCAAGGGAGTTCTTGCTGTCCCCACTTAACCATCAAAAAAAGCTCTTCAATGATTTAGCTCTTTTAACTTGAGGCTCAAAGTAAAGGCTTAGTTGCTGGATGGGAGGGCTTCTAACTTTTAAGAAGTTGCCTAAAATTAAGAAATGTGTACGTTTTCTTTACTTTGAGAGGAGTTATGCAATAAATTGTGACATAGTATGTGGTCTCTCTGGAAGAGAGTAGGATACAGATTCCAAACTATTATGTGTCAGTTCTTCCATCCTTGAAGCAATGTATTATGACAATAAATCTAAAAACCTTTCTTCTTTTCTTATCCTAAGATTCACAATCGATATGAAGGCAAAGACATTTCGAAGCACAAGCGAAACTTGGCTATAGCAGGTGGTGTAACCTTATCTGTAATCGTTTCTCCAGTTGTAGCTGCAGTAACTGTAGGTAAGCAAATGCTGCTATTTTGTGTATTGGTAACACCTTGCAAACAGAACTCTGTAAGAATTCTTTAATAAAACAGCTGAGATAAGACCTGTATTTTCATTTTATAGGTGAAGGAACTGAGACAGTGATGAGTCTGAGGTTATTTATTGGGGCAGAATAGATAATGCAGTACTTCAGGAAATGCTGCATTAAAATGAAGAATTAAAAATTATTTTTATTTTGCAAATTGAAGTTTCTGTGTTGTCCTATCTAGCTTTTAAAACTGAAATACTTCAAGCTTTTTAAAATGACTGACCAAGAAAAAACTGCTGCCACAGTCTCTATTCACATTTGAATAACTTCTTGTGAAACTTTTCTCAACACAAAAGAATAGTGTCTTAAACTTAATGTTACAGTAGTTGACAAACTGTTATGCTCAGGGAGTCAGTTTAGATTCTATCATTCTTTCTCATAGAGATTGTTGAAGGTGATATTTGAGGAAAATCGGGATGTATGTTACAAAATATTTGTTGTCTTATATAATTTCAAGATCACTGTAAATAAACCCTGATTTTTTGAAAGGAGTGAATTTGCCCAGCGCTGCCTTGCTTCTGCTTTGTTGCAGCACAAGCATCTTTACAGTTGCTCAGTAAGCTGCCATGGATAACTGATTCACATTAGACCCACCATTTAGTTTTAAGCTGGATCAGTCTGCTGATCCGATTCATCACACAGCTGTGCGTGCCGTGTTCCCCTCGTGCCACAAGCGATGCTCAGAGGGATGGGAAGACAGGGCCACTTCTAGGCAGTGATGGTTTACATTGTCGCTGAAGCTGTGGCTCTAAACTGCTTGGTAACAGTGGCTGACTGCTGTGCAAATGCAGATATGCCAGTCATAAAACTGTTTCTGGTGTCTGGCTGCCTTGAGTTGCTCTCATAGCAGTGGTGTCAGATCCCTGCTGAACTGGTAGTGGGACACAAAATCTCATAGATGTAACATTTTTAGTTGAATAACATTTGAAATAGATTTCTGCTTCTCAGGTGGAACATTATTACAGTCTCCAATGGACCTTATCTGAACCTTTAAAGTATTTTGATTTGTTTTTAAAAGATGTTATGGACACACTGGAAGTATTAATTCATCAAGCATTAAGCTTCTCTGCCTACCAGTGCTGACAGAGGACATTCTGCTTGCTTAAAAGTACTTTCCTTTCATTTCACCTTAGTGATTTACCAATATTTATTAATTTTTCTCCCTCCTGATTTCTTTCAAGTGTGAAATATTAAGTAATCATGGAAAATTAAATTGCTTTTATGAAAGGATCCAAAATACAAGTCACACTTAATGAAAGACTGTACTTTGCTCTGTAGGTATCGGTGTTCCTATTATGCTGGCTTATGTGTATGGAGTCGTTCCAATTTCCCTCTGCCGAAGTGGAGGCTGTGGTGTGTCAGCAGGCAACGGAAAAGGCGTCAGGATAGAATTTGATGATGAAAATGATATAAATGTTGGTGGAACAAATGCAGCTGTAGGTAAGAAAAATCTGATTAATTTTCTATAAATTTGGGCTTTGTGACTTACATTTGATGGCCTTAGATACTAGAATACTAACTTGCAGAAGAGGTACAGTATAGTTAGGACTGCCTCCACTCATTGCTGAAAGACCAGCTCTCAGATTAGATTAACTTCTCTGTGTACGTGCTGTGCAGTAATACAACCATTAAAATTGTTCTTACCCATTTTAATCAATGCCAGACTCAAGTCTTTTCCGTAAGTAAAAGTTTTGAGATAAAATTAGTGCAGCTTTTTCCTAAGGCTTGTTTGTGGAAGCTTTCTGGCTTTCATCTTTTTATCTGTAGTAGCGGGAACTAAATGCTGATCTGGGGCTTTTAAAATTTTTAATTATATGGCAATATTCTTTGGGATAGGATCCATGACTGCGTGTTACCATTCTGTCTGTGGTTAACTTTTTTGCTATCTTAATTATGTAATGTCAGGCATAACCATTATAGCAACTACAATAAACATGGGGATTTTAAGTTATATTTTTGTCACAATTATGTTTTGTAAATCCTCTTTCTCAGCAGAATTTCGGGACCAGTTTCCACGGTCACATCCTAGAAGCTACTAAGTTCTACTTCCATAAGTGACAAGCCATCTTTATTTCTGTCTAGATACCACTTCAGTAGCAGAGGCACGTCACAACCCCAGCATCGGCGAAGGAAGCGTTGGCGGACTGACGGGCAGCTTGAGCGCGAGCGGTAGCCACATGGATAGAATTGGAGCCATTCGTGACAACCTCAGTGAAACTGCCAGTACCATGGCCCTGGCTGGAGCCAGCATAACAGGGAGTCTCTCAGGAAGCGCAATGGTTAACTGCTTTAACAGGTAAGAGGCGTGCTTTCTGCCATGATGTATCTCGTTCCACGTGTAAGCAGAGGAAATGGTATTACTGGCGTTTTTTGACGTTTTGTTTTTTTTTAAAAATTGGTTCCCATTGAAAGGAGCAGTCTGTAGGAGATAGTGACAGTTCAGCTCTGACAAACTTGCTGATTTCAAAGAGATCCTACCAGACCACAGTCCTCAAAGAAGAGTTTGAATGCTTTCGGGGTGAAATACTGAGATCTTGTTCTCTGGCTTCCCAGGAGAGCAGTGTTCACCCAGCAGTCAGAGGGAGGCCCCTCCTGTGTAACACAGGCATGTTCTGTGCATCTCACCCCAAAGTCAGAACTGCTGACTTGATCAGTAGTGCCCAAGTCCTGAGCTGTGCCTTCAGAACGCCTGGCTAGAGCGTGGATTTGAAGTGGACTCGGGCGGGAAAGGAGGCAGCCAGGTGTATGGCCCCACCGAGGGAGCGGCTGCTTGTCACTCATGTGCTCTGCACCTCCTGCGAATTGGGACCTTGCTGTTTCTTGGCTGTCCTGCACCCTGAAGAGAAAGTGTGTCTGGAAAGAATTGTTAGCATTTAAGGTTCAGGGTGGAATTTGCCTTTTAAATCAGGTGTTAACACAGCTCATTTTCTTGAGTAATACAGAAGTCCAGGCTATCTAGAATAAGGAGAGCAGGATGGCATCAAAAGTTTCCTTTTGCTCGGACAGGATTTTCAAGCTGTGACTGCGGAGTGAGGTATACCTATCCTCTTCTTTAAAGAGCTAAGAGTGAAAAACAAAAAAACACTCTTACAATTCACTGTGAGGACACAGATGCACAAGGCATTTGGGAAAAAGCCTATGATTTCCGGTGTATCTGCTCAGCCCAACTTAAGATTGCTCAGGTTTCTATTATTTCTGTTGCAGTTGCTAACAGTACAATATAAAGCAGAGTACAGGACACAGTTCTCTCCCTGTTAATTGATTAGGAATAACTTTACAGCTGGAGAAACAGGAGAATTATAATGTCTTGAACTTAAATACCCTTCTGATTTGTTCTTTTCCATTTTTAGTGAGCAGTACACTTATCTGCAAAAGAATTGTAGCTAAGCCTGGAAATTGTTCTTGTAAATCTCAGGGAGGAAAAAATCCAGAACCTCTGGTTAACATGCAACATACTGCTTTGTTGGGAAATCAATCTGGTTTTGTTAAGGGGCGGTTTTGGGTTGTTGTTGGATTTTTTTTAATCGCAAAATTGTCATTTTTGACAGTGCAAATATGAACATCTGCACTGGAGTAACTAATAAACTTACTACTGAATGGTGGAGAATCTGTACAAAGTGACACTAACTTTGAACTAGTGCGCTTTACCTGTAGCAGCAGTATGTGCAACTCTTTTTCTTTCTCTCCAAGACTGGAAGTACAAGCAGATGTGCAGAAGGAACGATACAGTCTGAGCGGAGAATCTGGCACAGTTAGCTTGGGAACAGTTAGTGACAACGCCAGCACCAAAGCAATGGCGGGATCCATTCTGAACTCCTACATCCCTTTGGACAGGTAAGAGAAATGTGCTGAACACAGAAGATGAATAAGCCTTGCTTATTGAAGGATATTCTAAGCATGCCTCAGCTGTGCTACTTTTATGATTGCCCTTTGAGACTGCAAATTTTATTGCGAACTGAATTATATGTGGCTGCTTATATTTGCCAAGGTTATTTCCAAAGAGGAACACCATACTCTAGCTCAGTAAAGTGTTTGATCTTTCGGACTTCGTGTTTTCCTTTGGGCTGTTGATTTGTTTAAATGTTTAGCTTTTGTAGAATAACTGACATCTCCCTGACTTTCTTTTGCTATGTATCTTGGAAAGCAGTGAGAGTTTGTTTTGCTGTGTTAGCTGGCTTGTCTTAGATGACCGCTTACACTCAGGGATTCTTTCTTGTTCTAGGGAAGGCAACAGCATGGAAGTGCAAGTGGATATTGAATCCAAGCCAGCCAAGTTCAGACACAACAGCGGAAGCAGCAGTGTGGATGATGGCAGCGCTGCCGGCCGGAGCAATGCCGGGTGTTCATCGGCCTGCTTGCCAGAAAGTAAGTCTGGTGCCACCAAGTGGTCCAAAGAAACAACAGCAGGAAAAAAATGTAAAGGTAAGCTGAGAAAGAAGAGTAGCATGAAGATAAATGAGACGAGAGAGGACATGGATGCTCAGCTGTTGGAGCAGCAAAGCACAAACTCCAGTGAATTTGACTCTCCCTCTCTTAGCGATAGTATTCCATCTGTAGCAGATTCTCACTCGAGTCATTTTTCTGAGTTTAGTTGCTCAGATATGGAAAGTATGAAAACTTCCTGTAGCCATGGTTCCAGCGACTATCACACTCGCTTCACCACAGTCAGTGTTCTCCCGGAGGTGGAAAACGATCGCTTGGAAAACTCTCCACAGCCAAGTGGAATCTCTGCGTCTGTTCCAACAGCCCCAAGCACTGACGTTCCACAGCTGAGTTACATTGCTGAGGAAAGCGTTAATAGTGGATCTTCGGCAGATGTAGATTTAGGTGTTGGTGAAGCACTGAAAGAAGCAAACAACAACCATTCACAACATGCTGGGGAATTAAGCACTGCTATTCAGACTGAAATCTAAGCCTATAAGTGCTGCAAAAATATAGTTACCACTAAAGAACCCTGTCTGAAAGCTGGTTGAATTACACGCAACTTCTGTAGGTTTCAGGTAACCAGCAGAGGCAAGGTTTTGATACAACTGCATTTTGTATGTTCTTGTCTGATAAGGCAAAATACTTCGTATGGATCTTAGACCTGTGTGAAGAGACATGAAGGCTTTAACCAAGTGCATTACAGCAGTACAAATACGTCCATGTTTTGTATTTTTGCCACAACTTTGCTTGAAAGCATATGCTTGGTGTATTTAGGTAAAAATTGGTAAATTCTTAATATGTTAAATGCTGAAATGAATAATATGTCCTGCACTGTTCACTTGGAAAATATGGGGTTTGGGATAAATGGGTGTTAGTTGAGCATTAGTGACTTAAAACCATTCTTGTGTGAACTCTAAGGGAAGCAAAAGTTTTGCGGAGACCTATACAAACATATTTCAACAGTGAGTATTCATAATGATAATTTTGTTTCATAACTGGACACACTGTATTTAGAATGCATGTAGAATGGACTGCATATCTTCAGATGGATGTAGCCTGTGTCAGAAGCATTTGTGTGTACACTTTGAGCAAGGTTATGGCATTCTACTTAATTTTGAAACAGAAGAGATAGGTACTTAATGTGTGGTAGAATGAAGATGTCACCTGTGAAGAACAGTGGGGTTACTTATTTATTCATGCAACCAACCATGCAGCAGATAAGGCTACTATATAGAGTATAAGAACTGTAAAATAATCCGGTCGTTTATAAGCATTGTAGAAAAGCAGATGCAGTCACCTTTCATTAGGGGGAAAACGATGCCCCATCAATTCTTGGTGCCTTTGGAAAAGACTGGGTTTGAAGTGCCTGGTCGCTTGAGGATTTTACTGTAATGTTTTCCAGAATGTCCTCTTTGGCCACCTTGGATCACAAAAGAAAGTTCTAGTGAATAAAATGACTGTGGTAGATAATTGTATAAAAATAATGAAGTATTTGCCTACCAAAGACTCACTCAGGCTTTAGTGGACGTGACATCTCTTTGCAAGACATGCATATCTTCGGTCCCAGAATCAAAGTGCAGTGCAACGACTGCCCAAGTGCAAAGATGGGTTCCAAATATGCTGGCTTTTTCTTTTGCATATGGAAGATGTACAGCCGAACACACGCTGAAGTTGGCCAAAGCGCCTGCACTGTTTAACATTTTTTTGCTATGTAATTCACTAAAACTAAAAAAAAAAAAAAAGGAATTGTGAATATCAGAATAACAGTTAACAATGTTCTGTCTTGTGTTTCATGTGTTGCCATTATGGTGCTACTGGAAGTTTGATGGGATAAAAAGAAAATGCCATGAGCTGCAGTCCTCTTCCATGACTTATCCTCACAAGTTTTGGTAATATGCTTATAACACTAGTGCCAGTTACGTTATTTGATAATGCTTGTTACAGTATTTGTATATTTGCAATTCAGTTTTGCTCAATAATATGCGTGTAAACTGCATATCTGAAATAAATGTCTAAATACTGACTTCTAGTGGCTCTTCATTGAGTGTGCTGGTTGGCCTTGTAAAAATGTGTACGTTCCCCGACGGAGCTGCTTGTCTTGTCTGTGCCAACTGCTGTTGTCTCTTGTTGCCTTTAAACATTTTCGTTTTGTTAGGCGTGCTTTAGAAGTTGAATGTTTAACACTTTGAAATATGAGATCTGAAGTTAGTTACATGTTTGTACAAGATTTCAACCTGACTTGTTTTTGTTGTACAGAACAGCGATCTGAGCTGGCTCTACGGCAGGCAGCACAGTGAACGGTTCTCTGAGAGGATGCGGCTCTGGCATAAGCTTATTACTGTAAACAAAGCTGCACCATTTTGGTACAAGTGGACAGGCTATGGTCAGATTGTGGACCTAAACGTAGGCTCTTTCTCCGTCTAAAGTGATGCTTTTCCCAGTTCACACGCTCTGTAAGAATTTCATTGTGAAACACCGCAGATTGGCTGGAGTTTCTGGTAACAACTGGTGGTTTTTTTGCTTGGCTGAAGTGCCTGTTCATTAGGCTAATTTGGGATGCGTTACAGGAGATATATCTTGATCTGCCTTATCCCTGGCCCATATGTAAGCTATATTTATATCAGAGTGCATACCAAGAGGATAACTGTTACACTGCGTCAATTCTCTACAATTAGAGCATTTTTGTATACCGTTTCCAATGGCAGATGCTCAAAGCGAGGATAAGAAGTAGCATGAGCGAATCTTAGTGCACCCTGAGAATGGTAGCAAGGCATACAGGCAATTTTTGCCATGTCATCAGGCACTCTCAGTTGGAAGTGAATGCAGATTTTATATTTTGTAGAGAGGTTGGTGTTAACAGTTTCTTTTTGTGCTTTGCTCCCTGTTGATTTTTCTTTCCCCCCCCAGTCTGAGCACATTTGAAAAATTTACTGTTACTGAAGAGTATGCGGATTGAATTAGGGTCAGCATTAACTAAATGAAGCACTTGCTGTTCCATCATCTTGCTGCACCAGTTTGTGAATTCTGATGTGATTTTTAGGCCTATGTAGAAATGTACCTGTTACAGCCACGAGCTGAAGCACTAACAGACTCCTTATGCACAGGCTGGAGAAAGGAGCAGAGCTTGAGGCAGTCGCGCCACTGTCCCTGCGCCGCCGTCATCTGCTGAACAGGCTTCGGGGCCTCAATCTCCAAAGCTCCGAGGGAGCCAAACTGTGCAGCGTCACACAAACACCTTCAAGTAGTCACAGCAAGGCAGAAGCTGTTTGCTCCGTGCTCCGTCCCCTTTGGCTTTTATTTTCAGTTTAGTTTTGAATCTGATGTCTCAAGCTTTGAAAATGTGTGATTCGGCTTTATCCAGTACCTCTATGAAATGGCTGAAGCACATCAGTTTGGGGCCATGAATGCTCACAGCAGGGAGCTGGGAGGTGAAAAACCAACTTCTGTGAGTTTAAGCCTAACTCTGAATTTCTCAGGGCCTCATTTTGGCTGTGCAGGAAATGGGAAATACGGTTTATATGGTAAGTAAACTTTATCAAAGGACAGTGTTATCTTCTGTCACTCTAAAACCATATCCCATTATTTTATATAACACATTAAGAAGTAACATGCTGAAATATAGGTAAGTTTTTCTGTTTACTTTTGCATAAGTTCTTAGCAGAAAACTTTTGCTGATTCATTTTGTGACTTTTTATATTCAGAGGTAATACTATTTCATATGTGAGGCAGTCTGAACAGCTCTACTAAGTTGGATGCAGCACTGAATTTTTTGAGTCTATTAAAAAATAGAAGGTACAACACTTCCATTAATACAGTAATACAGAAGATACTTCTCTTGTTTATTGATCTACCAGTGTAAGAATTCAATAAAGCAAGTAAACCACAGGAAAGATCAAGTTTACATCTGCTCTCCCAACATAGTGGTTCTTTGGACATTTTCCTCATGTTTCCTGGCCAATTCAACCAATTTATGCCAGATTGTGAATCTCAAGAGGAAATTATTTTTAACACCTGCTATATCAGAGAATACTTGAGATAGTTACAACTTCGAATAGATTACAAACAGTCAGGAAAGCCTTTCCTCCTCATGTTTGCATATGCTTTTTTTTTCCTGTAGTAAAGCATCTGGACTTGTACATCCCTTCTTTCATCAGATCAGTGTCTCAAACCTCTGCATGTATAAACTGATGACTTTTTACTGATACGTAAACATTTTTTTACTGACTCATGTCTCTTCCAGTTTTGATATGTAAATCCAATTTTTTTAAATAGCTGCCTATTTAGTGATGCCATCACTCTCATGGGTAGTAATGCTGGAGTTAATTAACTTAAAAATCATTTCCTAATAAAAGTTCTCTTGGTTTAGGTGTTTAGGAGAGGGATTTTAGTTGCCTTACTGAAAAAAACAAAAGAAACCTCAAACCCAAAATACCAGCTCATATGCTGTGAAATAGTCTAGTTAAAATGTATTCAATTATGTTTAAGCCAAAGTCATACCAGGAAGGTGGGGGGAAAGGGTGCTGAGCAGAAAATAAGGTAAAATATCCTGGAAAAGTAAGTTTGGATTTCTGGTCCCTGTTGCACAGCCACACGCGGGTGGTACCTCAGGGGCGTCTGGAGCTGGAACCTGCCTGTGCCACGTCCTGGGGACTGCGCGACGCCCCCAGCTGGTGTCCTTGGAGCTGCGGGCAGCGTGCTGCAGGAGGGGCAAGGTGCCTGGGAGCACTGCAGGGCAAGAGCTTCCCCCTACCCGCCTCGGGGCTGGTGCCTAAAACACAATGGTTACACTGGGCTTCTCCTGAGATGTCTTAGTTTTGGATGTGGCAGCAGAGGGAACAGGGATGCACTTGGCACAGAATCCGGCCTCCTCATAGCAGCTGGAAGCTCAACGACAAAGACAAACTTCCTGTCGCACCTCACTCGTGCCAGGCTGGTAACTGGGGACCTTTGAGATGTGACGGCCTCAGCCCCTGCATGCGCACCGGGTACTGGCAGAAATCATTCTGGGGGGGCAAGGCCAGCAAGCTGACAAGATGTATCTTCTTCCACTGGCTCCAGGTGAGCCAGCTTGACTAAAGGACGGTTGTTGCTTCCCATCTCAACAACAAGGACATCAAAATTCACAGCAGCCTCAATTAGTGGTTGGGTTTAGGTACCAGACCCATGGATGGGATTTCTGTGTCCTGAGCTTCCCTTTCCTCACAGGCTCTGCACTCAAAATGTTTCTGAGCATACTGTTCTGTGCGCTGGGCGCTCTATCCCTTTATAATCCCCCTCACTTACTAGCAGAGTTTATTTACGAGGGTGGCATTTAACAAGCAGCAACTGAGAAATAGCACAGGCCTGCAAGGAAGTGACACCAGTGCCTGGCACAGCTGCAGCTGCAGGTTGTGCCACCTGCTGAGATGTTACAGCCCAGGGGCAGGTACGTGCTGCACAGACCCTGTGAAGCAGGGAATGTTTATAGATATGTGATATTCAATACTCTTTGAGCCAACCATTGGGGTTTGATACCCTGCGCTGAGCTTTTGTCCCACCGGCGCCTGCCCTTTGCTCCTTTGGTAGTTGCAGCTCCTGGGCAGTGAGCACAGTTACGCTAATTCAAGTAATGAGTTTTGAGTTGCAGGTGGGGAAGGAGTCTTGTTCCCTGCTGTTAAAAATACACATATATGTATATATTTTGTTTATTGTAGTGAACAAGTCTCAGTATTTGTTTGCATGATTCTGAAAGGCCCGGCAGCCACTAAAGAGTAGCCCTTTATTTGTGTGACTGGAGTACAAAAAGCAGAGCAGCTTCTGATGGGTGGAAATAACTGCCCCCGTGAAAGCAAAGAGTGTGGTGCGCCAGCAGCTGGGCTCTCGGCAGCTCCTCCTGCCTCTGTACCACTGTGTGAGGAAAGCAAAACCGGCGCTGCTGGGTGAGGGCTCAGCACTAAATCGGCCTGTTGGCCAGAGAAGCAACTGTGCTGTGATGATGCTCATCCCCAGTAGCACCTCTGACTGTTGCCCTTTGGGTGACAGCACTTGTTCTACCTGGAGCTGGCTTCTCTTAAATTTCAAAAATACTTTGAAGGGAGCAAAGCAACAACCGTGCAGAGCCCTGTTCCTGGCGTGCCCCATGCCCCAGCCACCTCTTCAGTGGTTACATATACTTGCTCTCTCTCCACTCATACTAAAAACAGAGATTTATATCCACAAGCAAACTGCAGCCCTGGTCAGCTCACCTGTACAGGGCATTTTTACTCTGCTCTCTGCGGCATCGGGGTTGTCCAGCTTATTGCTGCATTGGGACCGCATTTCACTTGCCTGTTCCATCAGCTGAATAACCGATGTTCTCCTCCTGAACACATTTTCGTATCGTCAGTTTTGATTTATGTTGCCTTGTGGGTTGTGATTGATTGATTTATTAATTTTTGGTAAGGGTGGATGTTAACACTGAGGGGGTAAGTGACAGGGTAACCCTGAGCTGCGATTTGGGACTCCCTGCCATGAAGCCAGGTAGGGCCTTTGAGATTCTCTTGCCAATCTCAATGAAATCTGACAGAAGCAGGAAAAATCACCCAACAGCTGCGAGTCCTGGTGGTGCTGTTACAGGGAAAGGCTCAAACTTCTTTCATTTGCTCAGCTTCTTGAATAATTTTTCTTACATTTGAGAGTTGTTAACTTTTTTCATAAGAAATATATATATTTGATTATTTGATGTCATCTTTCAGCTATGAAAATAGTAAGTGTTTCAGTTTGTTATTTCCTTGTTCTTTTAAAAAATATTTATTAAACTTTGGTGACTGCAGCCAAAAGTCCCTACTTGAGACAGGTGTGAGGACCATCAGCCAGAAGAGACTTGCAGATACTCCAGCTGACCTTCTGCTTAAAGAACAGATGTGGTGAAGTTTTAGTTCCCACAAGTGTAGGGCCCTGCTGCCCGCAGTGCAGCACGAGCAGAGTTACTACATCAGTTACTGTTCCATGGCTTCTGCTACTGAGGGTGGCTCAGGAGGCGCTGGAGGGAACGGGGCAGTGTCAGGAGTGCCGGTGGCCCCTCCCGCAGCGGGCGCCGGTTCCCTCGCACACGCCGCCGCAGTCCTGCCGCAGTTCTCCATTTAGAGCTGCTTAACACGCGGTAATTTTAGCTTCCTGATCTGTTGATCACTGTCATTTTTACCTCAAACTGAATTAACCTCTGTTTCGGCTGCCATTCCAACTGGAGGTATTACAAGGAAAGGTATCTTCCTGGACTATGGGGCTGCTTTTCCATGGACTACTTTCAAGCTTCCAGTTTAATTGCCATGGATTGATTGAAACTGTCTCAAAATTAACTGTGATACTGTGTACTATGTATGACAAGCCATTTGGCTATTATTTCCTCATGGGTAAACGATTTGTCAAGAACATGCCATTTAAAAAAAAATCTCGTCTTTTAAAGACTTTTTGTCTTTTTAGTGATGTCTGATCATCTCCTAAACTTAGTAATTATTTAAAAAATAATTTACTGCTGCAAAGATTCTGATTTTTGTCTTCAGTGTCAAAATAAACTGTCCAGATGAGATACCAGCTCTAGCTGCCTACAAGATCTCAATAGAGCTTTTAATACTTGGGGGTTTTGGTGGCACAGAGAAAGATTTAACTTCATGAGGAGCTTCTGTGATGTGGTAACTTCTGACATTGGCTCTTACTCAACTACTGTTTTTCAGGCAACTAAGACTATTTTAAAATTCTATCGCTGTTTTTTCTGCTTGCTTTTAGCAAAAGAACTTTTCCTTAATGCATGTATTATTAATACAATCCCCCAGCTTACTATTATAAAAAACACTCAACTCTATTAAATGAAAATCAATTAAGTTTTCTAAACCTTGTCAGTAAGCCGCACACATACAATGAACCTTCTCTGAACAGACTAAACTACAGTGGAAAAACCAGACTGAAATCACTAACATGGCAAGTAGCGCTTGTGAATACTTTGCCACCGTGACTGGAGAGGGAAAGTGGCGCTTTGTTGGTTGAGTACAATGGATCAGATGAGCTCTACACCTTGAACACATGATAACATCAAAAAAGAGGAAATCTAAAACCAAAACCCATCAGCTGTACTGACAGTGCTTTAGCAACTAAAGGCCTTATTCTTGGCACTCTAATTCAAGACAAAACCCCTAATCATGTGTCAGAACCATAAGCCTGAAGCGTGGAGAAGCAGAGCAGAGAAGCCATCATTATACTTTCAGGGGAAAAAGTTTATTTTTTTAATTAATATACACCTGAGAACATTTTCATTAGAACAACATTCTTAATGGTATTTGTGCAGTGTTAGTGAGTTTGATCTACAGTTATACCACATGTTCAAACAAGGTACTGGGGTATTAGAAAAAATTAAAAGCTTCATCTTGAAAAAAGGAGCTTTGTCAGAATCAAATATAAAGCATCAGTACTGCCCAAAATTAGGGGGAAAAAGAAGCCATACTGGTCCACAAAATGGTTTTACTTTTAGCTTTATGAATATGTCTGTAAACCTAAATGGTTGGTGTTCTAAATAATCTGATTACAAAACTTCGAGTTAAATATTTTGGTTGCTAAGTGCAGCCACTTATTCTCCTATTTCCCACTGTCCCTTCAAAAGCTGCAAACCAGCGGTCACACACACAGAAACAAATAGTTCTCTGTGCACTGAAACTTACTTGTTAATATTTTCAAAAACATACCCATTTAATTAATAATTAATCATTTTGATTCAAAGCATTCCATGACAAACTAATTGCTCTTTCACCCTCGCTGCTAAATTGTATTGCACCAAAAATGTTTCAATCTGTTTTGCAGAGAGCAGGGGTAGTGAGGAAACAGATGGCCTGTAGTAGTTTAGCTGAAAAATATTAATACATTCTGTAAACTCATTTTAGCAAAGCTACTGGCTAACTGACCCGTTTATCTTCTTTGTCACAAGAACGTACAACTCACAAAATGATAAAACAAATGATGACTGAAAGTGTATTATCGTACCATCAAGATATTTCACACACTAGATATAATGTAAACTATATTTTTATATATATAATTAACACAACTATGTAAAATCAGTATGCTAAATAACATGAACTCTTGTTACTGAACACAAAGATATGCGTTAAATTCTAGAGATTAAAAATGTGTACAACTACAAGAAAAAAAGCAGCAAGTTTTAAATGTGCAGATGCTGTCAAAATAAAATAGAATTCAGCCAGGCTGGGTGAAGACCCACTTCAACCCATGCAAGTCTGCAGAGGTCACACATTCATCATCGCAGAAACATCAACTCTACGCGTGCAACTAATAATTTTAACTTCTTAAAGTTCATAAACCTTTTTAAGGCTCTCAAGATCTTTCAAGGAGTACTGATGATTCTGGTTTTCTGAAAGTGAGTCAAACAGTTGGTGAAGCTGCTCTTTTTCATGTTTGCTAAGTAGGGCCAGCACCACCTGAAAAAACAGATTATTTTACAATTAGTATGGGCTGATTAAAAATCACAGTATTTGACGGAGATACATATTAGTGCATCATTTCCTTTTATGATATGAAAATTCCCTTTAGGTTTCAGTTCAACTGAAGTACCTATTCAATCTAGGTTCTTACCTTAAATCTTTCTGCTTTGCTCAAGTAGAAGAGGTGCTGATATACAAGACCAGGATTTTTTCCAACTACATAATATTCCAATGACTGGATAAAAATCAAAAATATTTCTCCTTCAAGTTTGTTACTTAGCAGCATTGGCAGCTTTTTTGGATCGGTAATTGTTAAGAGCTCCGCACAAGCAGCTTTATCCTTATTGGTATTTATTGCATTTATAATCTGACCAAAGTCATAAGCATTAGCTGGTTCAGAAATATGCAGTTTCTCAGAGGTCTGCAGCGGCACATTCATTTGAACTGTTTCCTTGGAGGCAACACAATCAGTCACAACATCTTCTGATGTAGCAAACTGTCTCTCTTCCTGTTCATCAGAGTCAGTCACCTTCGCAAAGAAAATGGCAAAAAAATATCCTTTTAATGTGGATAATTTGAAGCTTCATAAACTGTATGCATAATGCTGCTGCTAAGTTAAAGTTAGCATTTTATAAAAGAAAAGGCATCTGTGTTCCTTTATGTCCTACTTCTCCCAAGAACAGCACCTCTCTAATTCACCTGGAAGGGTTTGTAGTCAAAGTGCCTATTTTACCTTTTCCTTTCACTGCTTGGCACCAACCAAAGACACTGTGAGAAAGCTAAGGAGGAGTGCATATGTATATAAAATGTGACGCTGCAGAAGACAAGCAGAACTGAAGTTTTGTCACCAGATACCCGTGTTCCGTACCACTGCTGTGCACACGGCTGCTCTGCCAGGTTGTGTTTGCAGTCTCACTGCACGATAAAGCTCAGCATGGTCTCACAGTATGTTTGGGATTGGAAGGGACCTCAAAAGATCATCCAGTCCAATCCGCCTGCTGGAGCAGAACGCCGAGGTGAGGTCACACAGGAACATGTCCAGGTGGGTTTTGAATGTCTCCAGACAAGGAGACTCCACAACCTCCCTGGGCAGCCTGTTCCAGTGTCTGTCACCCTCACTGAGAAGAAGTTTTTTTTCTCAAATTTAAGTGGAACCTCTTGTATTCCAGCTTGATCCCATTACCCCTTGTCCTATCATTGTTTGCCACCGAGAAGAGCCTGGCTCCATCCTTGTGGCACTCACCCTTTATATATTTATAAACATTAATAAGGTCACCCCTCAGTCTCCTCTTCTCCAAGCTAAAGAGACCCAGCTCCCTCAGCCTTTCCTCCTAAGGGAGATGCTCCACTCCCTTAATCATCTTTGTTGCCCTGTGCTGGACTCTCTCCAGCAGTTCCCTGTCCTTCTTGAACTGAGGGGCCCAGAACTGGACACAATATTCTAGATGGGGTCTCACCAGGGCAGAGTAGAGGGGAAGGAGAACCTCTCTTGATCTACTAACCACCCCCCTTCTAATACACCCCAGGATGCCATTGGCCTTCCTGGCCACAAGGGCACAGTGCTGGCTCATGGTCATCCTGCTGTCCACCTGACCCCCAAAACCCATGACTGCCTCAACACCCATTTCACTTCTCCAGAAGCCCGTACCAAGTTTTATTACTCAGTCACTAGAAAATCAACTATGGGTTCAACTACATTTGCTAAAACCCATTTCAAGCTATCAAGAGTTGTGGAATTAGCATAAACTGACTAAATTCTCATTGAATGAGTTCTCTTCAACTGATACCAAGGTTTTGGGAAAGTCTGAAGCTACTGTACTGCATAGTACAGTGTTGTGCTGTGAGCTAGGTTAATCATTTTTGAAAATACTACACTGGCCTTACAGACATCTTGTTTTATTTTTTCAACAAACCTTGCTATCAGGAGAGAAATCTCAACTGCCTTATATGTAATTATAGCTTGATTAAAATGGAATAACAATGATAAATCCCAGTTTCTAATCAAATTTTCCTTTTCCTTGAAGCCTGTTTTTATAGAGCTACCTTGTTCTACAGCAGATAAGAGGGGGAAGGCTCTCTAAGGTAGCTTCCTGTCCCACCCCTGCAAAAACTACCACTGCCAGTAACACAGTTGGCTGGTGCCTGAACAATGCAGTCACTTCCCAAACCTCCTCTGAACACTCTTCGGGTCCCTTTGTTTGTCACAACTCAGGGCTTAACTAACGCTACAGCCGGCTTACACTCATTACATAAAATCCCACAAACGCGTGACAATGTGAAGTGTTTCAATAAAACAAGTTGTTTCTATACTAATAACTGCAGTTTCAATTATACCACTATCTGGAAATTACATTATCAAATTATAGTATCACTGTACCAGACTGTAACTGTGAATTTTAACCATATATTTCAAAATTAAGCAGGAAAAAAAAACCCTCTTAAAAGACCAGCAAAGCTACAATTGCAAAATCTCAGATGACTGAGAAAATCCTTTCATTGCCTAATTCTCGGCAGAACGCTGCAAGGCTAACATTTTGAGCCAGCATATAACACTACATCACTTACTTATTTACCCATACTCTTGCTCTTGAAGGCAGCATTTCACTCTCCAGACCAGTGACTTTAGCACCCGCACCCGCGCGGTGCCTGCTGACTCTGCGCCTTGGCCAGCGCAGCCCCGGGGCTGCCCCGGCAGCAAGGACTTTAAAAGCAAAGCTGCTATTTGACAGACATATTCTGTAAAGCACAGATTTCAAACTCTGAGCAGGTTTTTTTTCACAAGGAGGATATCCTCTACTTTAGTGCCATCTAAATGTACCGTTTTCAATTTCTGCTGTGGTTCTGATTACACTCCAAAGCAGTCCAAGCATTACTATAGAATGCAATGGACACCAAACACATCATACGCAAAAATCCTCCAATATGCCCTCAAAATAACATGAAAAATACAACCCCACTTCCAAAAACTGTAGAGCTAAGAAGTGCAAAATAAAAGCTTTAATATTATCTCTTCGAATGTGTAGCTTCTGTACACTCTTCTAAAAATGAGCTGGTATACCTCTTGTATGGTTATTTTCTTCCTTTGCTTTTGTTGACCGCCAGCTACAGCACCGTTGTCAAAGTTAAGCAGCTGCGTCACCTCCTCTAGTTCCCTTTTTGCTTCAAGAACACCTGGATCTATCAGAAGTACTCTCTTGAAATCATCAACACTGGCTTGGTAATTCTGTAAGTAGAAGGCAACATTTTTTTTCATAAGCACATCACTAGAAAAATAAATGTGAACTACCATACTGTCCTGTACAATCAGGAAAAATAAAAATGCTAAAATCTTGACATTAGGTAGACAAAAATAACCTTAATACAGACAGTGTAATTTCAGTAGAGAGAAAAAAAGGGAAGTGAGGTTGAGTTTGAATGAGCATTTTGCAACTAAATACTTCTGTATTAAATATAGAATATGAAATAATTTAATTCAAGAAACATTTTGCCTGTATCAGAGAATAGATTACTGAAGACTGCTGCTTATAATTGGTTACAGCGTAACACTTCCTCAAGATTAATGAGTCTACCAACAGTTTGCATATTCGCTTTGCTAAAAAAAGAGTTAAATTAGTCTTAGATGAAAAAGATACCTAATCTTCCTGGGCTTCAATCCAACAGACCATCTCTTACAGTTTGAGAAGGGAAATTTTTGGTAATACTTGAGAAGACTGGGATTATGTTATGAGCTCTGGGATAAACAGGGTTACAAGGACAAACATGGAGTGGCATCAGGAAACAGCTCCTCAATAATCAGTCTTGTCATTTGTTTAATGTTTCATTACAAATTTTGACATTAGGAATTATGAATTTTTAGAATAAATTTTCTGGAGAGACAAATAGCATCAATTCTGAGGAAGAGAGTATCACGTAAAAAAAAATAAAACAAAGCACCTTGAGGGCTAGAATATCAAAAATAAGAATGAAATATAGAAGTAAACAGCAAATGACCATGCAGACAGTAAAAGATCAACATAATTTCTGTGTGTGAGGGACCCAATATTTCTTCTGTTCCCAAGCAGCATTGTAAGGTTACTATAAGTCATTCCCATTGTCATGAAAAAACTGACAGCTGAGGTATTTCCTCAGCATCTCAACTGCAATAAAAGCACTACTGTGCAAGTCACTCATTTTCTATCGCCTACATGTAATATTTTGTACAATACTGATGACCAGTGTTCAAGGTGCAGAGACACCACAGTAAATCTGTAAGTGAACTGAAGTCTCCTGTATCATAGAAGAAAGAGTAAGAGAACTAGAGTTACTTAGCCTTAGCAAATGAATGCAGAAAGGGGGCAGATTGCTTTCATCAGAAAACAGCTACTAATTAAGCCAAACCATTTGAATTACAGATAACTACACAACTACAGAGAAATGAGATTCTGGAACAGACTTCTGAAAACTACCACAAGAGTCAGCAAACAACCAACTCTCCTGGGTTTCAAACTGTGGCCTACCACACTTCTCAACAAAAATCACACAGGACAGTTTTACCCAAAGCAAGAGACTGGACGATTAGCTGTAGGAGATGCAGCCCAAGGTCCTGTGTCCTACCTTAAAGGCCTAATTCATCAGAGGAGCATGACTTTTTTCCCTATCTTCCCTTAGCTGCATCTCAGTAAATCTATTTTAAAAACCCTCACTCACTACATTAAATTCCACTGCAGCTTTTGTGGTTAAAAATATGGATATTTATACACAAGTAACACTTCCCAGCTTAGTTAGGTCTTTGCCAAACTACATGCTTTTAGCTCTTAAAATTTTTCATTACAGAGTCATTTGTCAACCTCAAACCACTTTTGTTGCTTTCTCTGGTTTTGCAAATCACTCACATCCCAGGAATTAGCAATAATGAAGGCATTAAATTCAACCACGACAAAACATCTTGGGAATCCTCAGTTCATACTGTTCTGAACGCATCCACGAACAGTGTGTTTCGGCTTATGTATTCAATAATACAAAAATAACTTTTTTCCTAGGATATTCAAAAAAGCAAAGTTATTTCTCCAAGTCTTGACATTTTTCCCTAGTGTGTAATTCCCTTTTTTTGACTAGTAGAATCACCATTTACCTTTGCTAATATTTATACTTTTTTCATCAACTTCAACAACATATGGTTACAGATGATTAATACCAGGTAGCTTGGTACGGTTACAGCAAAGATTTTACACAACATTAAGTCTTTTCACCTTCTTTGAAATCAGAACAAATTTTTAAAGTTTCATAGCTACTGTAACAGAAGAATAAATTTATCACGAACAAAAGATCTGATGGTTGCTATGACTTGCATTTGGAATCACAACACAGGATGAGAATAGGCTACTATACTGCTAAGCACAAACAGTTGTCATCAGGTAATTATTCTAAATGGAGAGACAATCTGGTAATTTTGTGTTAAGGCACCAAACATAATGGAGGTTTGAAGTAAGTATTCATTTGATGGACACTGCTGGAACTTGGTGGACAGCTGGAGTGACCACCTCCAGTTACAAGGTGGAACATGGCAGAAAGCACTTAAGAGGCTTGTTTAAAGATGTGCAAAATTTAATACAAAGCAGATGATGTTGGCTGTCATCCTGAGCCAACACAAGTGAGAAGCTGCTCATCTAGTACCGCGTGAGAGCTGACAGGCAGGGTAAGGATTGCTATGAAAAACTTATAGGCTAATTAACATCACTGACGAAGGGGAATCACCAGAGGGACTGACAAAAGGAACAATATCGTTCAAGTGATGGAACACGAGACAGTCACATTCAGGGTGGATATGAGCAATATAAGTCTGCACTTAGGAAGATCAGGTAAAAGGGTACTCAAAAACCCGCGTTAAGACGAGCACAGTACAGACATCACCACTGTGTAGATGGAAAGGAAAAGGTTGAGTCCTCACACTGTCCACAGACTGAGAAAATAGATTACTGACAAAGGATCACTAAGTGTTTGGAGAAGGAAGAGAGTGAGAACGAGATAATTGAAACCCTGGTTTAATATGACAAGCACTCAAGTCCGAGCAGATGCCAAGAGATAGCTTGTGATTTTAGTTTGGAGAGTTGAAGAGAGACTTGGAGAGAAACCATTTGTCATCAGCAAAGATACAATAAACACCTTGACAGAAAAAAACAGACCGGGATACCCAGAAGATTAAAACATTACAAAAGAGCTGAAATTTGCTTCACCAGTCTCCAGTCAAACCTCATTTATTCCAATACTCTTGTATTTTCTCAAATTATTACAAGTCAACATGAACATTTTTATGTTGCAAAAAAAATTATATAATATTTTGTGCATGCCTAATGCTCTACAAAAGCAACAGATCATCAGCACTGCATACTTTGTATTCACCCAGACTGCAACTACCTGATTGCCTTTGAACAGGATAAGCAAGTTTAGAAGTGCTTAAGAATACCTGCCACGTTCTTTTTCCTCACCTGTAATCCTTTGTATGCTAGGGCTCTTCTATAGAAAGCTTTAATATTAGAATCTTCTATTTGAAGAACATGATCACAATCCTGCTTAGCCTCTTCATATTTACACAGTTTCAAGTAACAGAGAGCTCTAACACAGAAAAACAGAATACACTGCAATATAAATAAATTCTACAATGTTGTAGTGCCAACAGTATCTGACTCTTAACTGTTAATTACAATACTTCACACAATTCAGTCTCAATGTGGTATTTTTTAAAGCACATCAAAACCATTAAGTTATTAATAACATCACCAGGTGGATTTAGAGAGATGGCAAATTCCTGCAATAGAAGTCAAAGTTCAAGTATGACTAATGCTTAATGTTATGCAGATATGCAAGTATTTTAAAAGTAGAGCCTATGTTAGTATGATAATACAGAGGTGGATACAGTATGGATTTTATACAACCATTCCGAGTAAAAAAGAGCTCCAGATTAAATAAGCAATACCGATTTCTGCATCTAATTATTACCTGGAAGTCTCCTGTTCAATTACTGGCCTAATCAAATCCTTCTTAGTTTGTGAAAGCTGATAAGATTACAGCATAAAGAATCATGCTGCAGAATTAGATCAACCTTTAAAATAATGCTGTTGTATGACCATGTTCCTACTTTTATTTGCTCAAAACGTACATTTTCTTTGAAGTATTACTCTTTGCATTGGAGATACTGCTACTGCATGTCAGCTTTTAACTAAAATGATACTAGTACTCTCAAAAAATGCTGCAAAATCCTATGTTAATTGTAACTTTTACTATTACTTACTCTATTTTTATATATATCTATATATATCTATATATATATATATCAATGACATCAATACTTGCTCCCCTGAGAAAATAAAGCAGTTTAACAAAAAATCCATTTTCTTATTAAAAACACTCATCAAGTTTGAAAAAATCCTTTTTTTACAACATTAACTGAAGTGATGAAAAATCTCTATTTGCAGTGATTAACAGAACTACTGTTATCACAATGTGAGGTTAGATTTTGGATCTTTACCTGTTAGTGTAGACTGTACATTCCTTGTTATTTAACTTCATGCATTCGCTGTATTTATTTGCAGCTTCTTCATATTTACCCTTTTTTATAAAATCATTCCCTTCATTTTTTAATGTCTTGAACTTCTCCTCAGCTTTCTCACCTACATTAGAAAAGCACCACAGTGTTAGATAAGAAGGTCAGCTCATCAAGGGTAGCTGAATAATCTACCCAGCCTAATAAATGCCTGGCATCTGCAGTCTCTCCATCGGACAGTACATTGCAGTTTCTGCCCCAGATCTCCCTGCTACTCTAAGAAAGGCATAAACTTCCATAGATACATATGACACAACACATACTTCCCCGTGTGCCAGGGTAACTATTTTACTGAAAATAACAGGATGCAACAGACAGCTCTGCACTTTCACCTCCTTCTGTCTGCCCCTCCTCTGTGGTAGAAGGGACTGTACATCTCCACCGAGTTTTATTTAAAATGAAGGAGATTTCATCAACAGGATTAAAGGTCTTCTAGATCTCCATCATCACACCAAGGTGACCATAATTTGATCTAATATTTTTTATGCAAGCAACCATCTGTCACAATTACTAAGATAAACTGACAACGACAAACAAATCAGTAGGGGATGAAGGAATCTCTCTGATTCAGTTTTTACTGACATTAAACATTCTTTTTGCAAAGGCCTTATAGTTAGGTGTTTTCATGTTCCTTGAAGCATTTTTATAAATAGTTATTAAAAGAATATTACTGATGTATCACTATCCCCTACTGATTTCTGCCATATTTTCTTTTATTTTATAGAACTTCAGAAGTAACATGCTTGCAAACTACATCATTTGGCTTTAAAAAAATTATCATAACTATGGTTCCATAAAACACATTAAACCAAATCATCTAAATGACCATTACCTAACTTGGCTTTTCACAAAGATCTGATAAATATTCTCTAAAGCAGCTACTTTGACATTATGAAATTAAACTGTATTCAATTTTTCAAATAATATCATTTTCTGTTCTGTGTACATATTTGCATTAGCTATACATACAATTCATTTGCAACTGTTCTTCTCTGTTGATATCTGTAGTACTTCTTGGCTTATTCTCTGAAGTGAAGCCTCCTCCATCCCACCTGTGTAGCTGAGCAGCAACTGGAACAACTGGAATTGGTGGCAGTTTCTCCCTCCAACTGGGACCATCCTGATCTATTAAAGTCTTTGTTATTCTGAAAGAGAAAAGCCCCACCAACATGACTTTTCACATATTTAACTCACACTTTAATAACTTACACCCAAATTAAATAATGCGATGTTCCAATTTTTAAAAAAACTGAGCAGTTGTCCTTAAGACTAATTTTAAAAAAAGATTATCACAGCAATCAATGGTATTGCACTCATTTAAGATTTAGATTTTTCCCCTTTTTAGAGAATTTATGCTAGCACTTAGAAGACAAGAAGCCGACATCAGTATGATCCGTAAATATTTTAGCAAATGACTGATTCTGCAACTAAGCTCTAAATGTTGCCTACCACATGCAATAAAGAAATAGAAAAAAAAATGTATTTACTTTGTTTGGTTTTCTCAGTTGTTCACAGGTGTTATTTGTAACAAGTGTAGATTACAATATCCTAAGACAAAGTGTGGTCCCTAAATTTGCCAATGTCAAATGAAACCTCTTACACAACAATAACTAATAACTAAATAACCAATACAGGTCACAAAGTAGGTATTAAGCTGCATTTTATAGAACAGTCAGAAATTAGTCAATCATTCTTTGTCCCCATTTAAAACGTGAAGAAAATACATTAAAAAGTGTTTAGTCTTTCTTAAACCAACATACGCATTTATTAACTATCTCCATACATGACATATTCAATCCAAAATCCATTCAAGTGGGAGTTTACAAGACTTCATGGTTCCCCTGTAATTTCTGTAGTGTTTTCAAAAAAAAACCATTAATCAATTATGAGAATAATAGTGGGATAAATGTCTTCTAATCTCAAAATTAGCTCAAGAGTCAAGTTCAACTGGTGGTTAAGTCTAATATCTACTTTAACAAAGCAAAATTCTAAATAGCGTAGTAAAGAATGTCACATTGATATGATAACCAAGAAACCCGAAATTTGCATATTAGGTGCATTTCCATCTAATACAGGTGTAAAAAACATAGTACATAAATACACATCTAAAAAAAAACTATGAAGAACCTTGAATCTGACATGAAGAATGAAAAGGAATGAGCACAGATTACCCAATCAAGTTTGCTTGCCTAGTTTTGTTCTTTTTAAATATTTAGGTAACAGCTAAAAAACAAAATAAAAGCCTCAGTATAATACTATGGCAACAGAGTCAGAGCACACGGGACCAAATTCTTTTGCCATTAAGGTCTGACAGAAAAAACAATACAAGAAGCAGCACCTATTCTAACCTTCTTTATTGTAAACCAGAAATCACCTAAATATTTTAAAGAATGATGTAGACTAAAAAGGCAGCTTGTAGAGCTATATAATGTGCAATTTTTTTTGATTAAGTAATGCTGCATAAACATATTATTTCTTATATTTTGGAATTGAAAGTCTGTTTCTTCATACACAGAATATCACATTTTGTAGTATTATCTAGTTGTTTTATCTGTTTTCTAAGGGAACAAGAAGAACACTTTTCTGTGTGTTAGCCTCATATGCCCTTCCAGGGTTTCTCCTCCACCTAAATCTTTACTAAGCAGTATTTTATACAACGTACCAACAAAGCAGCTTGTCCAAGTTCTGTTTTGCTCTAATTTTACTAAAACTATAGGGTTTTTTTAATGATGGTCTGAATTAAATTCTTACAAAACTGTGGCACACCACCATAAATTAAACAGCCCAAGATTTACTCAGGTTATTTTATTAGAAAACAAAACTGTACAATTCATATTAAAATAGTCCATTTCTTGTGTTTAGGTGTTACCCATAGAAAGTAACAGAACAATTCTACAGTAAACCATTGACCTCCTGTTTAATTTTTCTCCATTTACCATAATGGGCTTAGCAAGTTGGACAAAAAATCTGATCTAATTCATCAATATCAACAGAAAGCATCCTGCAGTCTTTGATGATCAACTGACTTCTTGTAATACAATAATCTAAGAACAGTCTTTTGAAAAAATGCATACATGTTTGCAATGGTTTGTTTAAAAAGCACAGGTATCTCATGAAAAAGTTTGTACAGTACAATACTTATCTGGGACTTCGCAATGAAAGCTGCCAAACTATCTAATGTAATTTGCTAGCTGGTATTAAAGGAGTTGAGACAACTGGAATAAAACTTCAATTTAGTAAATGGAAATGCATAAACATATTGGCCCACATATTTGTAACAGCAAAAAGCAAAGAATAAAACACTCATGAGGAAATTCAAATATGCAAAGTAGGAAATCCATGGATGTTCAAAAAAGCTAGGAAAATGTCACTAATTAAAAGCATGCTTGAAATGCATTTTCCTGTGACTTGGCACACACCATTAAAAGAAACAGACCTTCCAATTTATCTAAACATCACCTCATGATAACCAATAAAACACACAATTCAACATCAACACAATAAACTCTCAAATAACTGTTTATACTTGTTTTCAGCTGACTTTTCATAAAAATATCTACTTATATTCTTAATTATTTTCTTTTGATTGCAAAATGACCAGGCAAAGGCTTTTTATTAAAAATTCTACTTGTCTTTTATGTGAGATTTATTAGTAATATGACTGAACATCCATTCAATTCTAAGATTTCTTGAAAGCCTGCTTATTCAGGGAAGCACTAAAAGACAAGCCTTAACATCATTTTTCAAACCCACACTCAGACACAAGTAGGATGATGAGGTTTTTCCTATCAGCTTCCTAAAGCATTACCATCCAATTTCCCACAGGAACTTAAAACCAAAGAAATCCTCCAGGAAAAGCAGGTTGTTAAGACCTGACATTCCTAATATAAAAAGAAGTTAAATTACATCTTGGAGTTGTCCCTTTAAGTTAAAAGGAAGCAGAGTAACAAACATTTGCTGTTGAAATTAATTTTTTTATAAGACCGCTAGTTTAGAAATTAAAATTAATACTTTAATAAACAATTTCAGTTTAATTAATAAATGATAAAATACTAAAAAAATAAATTATAGTAAACATTCAATTATGCAGGAGGTCTATGCTTTAGAAACTAAGAATTTGCAAGCAAAAATGAATTACCAGAAGAGAAGAAGGAAGAAGCAGCTGAAATAAGGTGATGGGTTGCCAGGGAGGAAAGAGTAATGAGCAGTGAAGCTAAAAACATAAGGAAGGCCTAGAGAGGAGAAAAGGAAGAGTGTTAAGGGAAAAAAAGGAAATAAGCTTATTACTAAGCAAGTTACAAGTCAAGGAGAAATATGAAAAGAGTTTCTGCAGATAAAATAAGCTAAGAAGATTTAAAAAAAAAAAAAAAGTGTAATAATCACACAGATACCAGGATGAGCAGTTATCTCATCAATCCAAGTGCTCTGTTATCAGTTTAGATACAGGAGATCAGTAAGAGTTTTTTGTGTTATCAAAAATTAGACTTCTAAGAGGAGATGATGGAGTGTCATGATTGCCTTTGGCCACCTCTGGTCAAATAAAAAGATATTATGGACTTTTTAAATGAAGTAATAATGTAAATGCTGATGGCCTTGCCTTAAAAAGAAAAAAAAAGGCAGTAGATTCCATTGTTAAAAGCTGCATACATGTGGGTTCCTGCTCAACAATTAATGACTGTTCTGCTCTCATAAATACTTCTTTTTTTTTTTTTTCTGTTAAAAGACAAAAGAAAAGGGAATGGAAAATCCTATCATTCATGCACTACTGCATCTACTATATGTTAATGAGGACATAATTAAAATAGAGTGTCTACACTAATTTTACACTATTAAAATACTACAGACATTGAGATGTCTCTCTTGGCAGCAAGAATTAATGTTGGAAGTATGAACTTTTAAGTTGAAAATACTAAGTTACATTTTTTACACCTCTAAGCTTTGTAGCCAACCACTGTTTCAAGTTACTTCACTGTTTACACAACTACAGCATACTGAAGGATTCACACAATATAAATCTCCAACTGGGATAGTGCTAATATGAAAAGGAAATAAATGTCAGAGAAAAGGTACAGACCTTAAAGTATTACTTTCAATGTTATCAAATACAAGTTAGGAAAGAAAACAAGTTGAGGCACCAGTAAAAAACACCTTTAAAATACTTAATTTTTAAAACAGAAAGTGACCTACTGCTGGCAGAGGAAAACCCAAGCTATGGGAAAATGAAATGAAACAGCCAGTCCTCTAGTTAAAACGCACTCGCTGGGAGGACCCTGCCTCTGACAGATACAGAACAGAGGAAGTACCGAAAACAACACTGAATTGTTTTTCTATTTGTACTGATACGAGAAGAAAATTTCTAAGTGCAGTTACCTATTAGCACTATCATTTGCTGCTTGGATGCTGCTGTCTATTTGTAGGACTGTTTTATAATCAATGTATGCCTGTCGATACCGCTCCATAGACTCATGTGCCATCGCTCGTCGCAGAAGTGGCTTAAGGGAAAACGGCTGAAGCTCCAGAGCCCTGGGAAAACAAAAGCAAAATGCAGGAATGAAACAGAATAACTGAAATAATATTAATAAAAGTACTTTATTACATATACAACTATACATAACAACTTTGTGATTTCAGATGGGTCTTACAGTAACATAACCAAGGAAAATGGGACTAAGTGGTTTATATTACTACCCTAAATGACATGCAGTTATGAAACTGTTAGTGCTTTAACTACAACTTACTCCACTCAAATCTGTCTTCCACCTGGAAAACTACTTTCATCACCAAGAAAAGATTAATGTAATGGCAGCTGTTGGAGAGCAAAAGCTATGTTTCCTAAGCCATGCCTAGATCTATGGGGATTTCAGGTATTTGGTCCTTTTGCCTACGTGATTTTCTGTTCTTCTTCCTTACATGCAAGTATGTACATTAAAAATACATTTGGTAAGACATGAATAAACACCTGTCTTTTTTTGGCTTTTAGGTTTTTGCCTGTATTTTGTCTGTTTACTCTTCTGGTTGTGTATCTGGTTAACACTGAGCTCAGCCCCTGACACTGTGCAATCAGAACTCGCTTCCAAACATCATGTGCTTTTCCAGCAATATGAAGAAGCAATACACAAAAGCTTTATTTATTAAAGCCTACCCTTCATAAATCAATGATTCTTGGTAAAGAGAAAAAGAAATAAACTTTGAAATACTGAAATCAAGATAAGTCTAGCCAACTATATTTCACAGAATCATAAAATAATTCAGGCTGAGAGGTCCCTAATCCAACCGTTACGGAATGTTAATCATTTTTGCAGGGGTTTTGTAGGGACTATGCTATTGTGTGCTGTTGTGTTTTTCGAACGCATTCAGCAACATAAAGAGAAATTGAATGCTGGAAATACTTATGAAATGGAAATTGGAAATGTTTATTGTAGAAATCATCGTTTCCCTAACTTTAGGAGGAGTAATGGTGCAAAGTCAAGTCACAGCAAAGAAGATCAACAGCCTCTTGGACTTAGAAAGGGAGCACAGCCAGTGGATCGAAGGAAGTGATTATCCCCTTGTACTCAGTACTCCAAACCAGAGTCTTGAGACAGAGATCCAACAGAGGGCTTTTGGTACACTTCTAAGCCCTAAATAGCTAGAATTCACTAAAAGATAAATGTTCAATTCTTATTTTTCTATCACTAATATAAGCAAAACACGACTTTTTTACTCTGAAGTCAAGTAACCTATTTGTGATCATCCTTTATGTCATGTTGCGTTGAGAATATTTAATTGACACTGCGCAAAACATGTGTGCTTGCAGTTTTGCAGTTCTGCTTCCCGGTCTCTAAATTATTTCTACCTCTGTTGCGTTCACTGAGCATCACAGGTCTGTGTGTATCCAGAAAATATGCACAACAATAAGGACATTATTGTTAAGTACTAAGAAAATGAGCTTCCAACTGGTAAAAATACAAAATGCAAAACTTTTTAATTACTGGTTTCAGTCTTACATATTTCAGACCTCCTGAAAAAAAATGTGATGGCTGCTTAACTTGCCATCTTGTTTTATCAGCCAGCATGGTCCTGCATCTGTTTTAACAAAACATTGTTAACGAGTCAATTTTTTCAAATGATGTTTTCAGAAAACATTTCTCTCAGGTAGAACATATACAGTAAGTCAAATATTTAGTTAATACAAAATTACATGCATATTCTATTTTTATGATATGGTTTTGTTTTTAACAGTTGGGTTGTGCTGTAAAAAATTTGACTGATTAATTAATATGATTTCTAACTGTCTTGGGATCCTTTTTTGCATTTTAAGCCCCACTCTTACTGACCCTACCTATGAAAATATTTTAAAAACCATATAGAAATACAGTAATAATTTAGTGGAAGGCAGTGTTTAGAAGTTTTTGAAGGTGTCTGACCCTCCCTAACTCCTGTATCCTTAATAGCCACGATAAGCAGAGAGGATTTTAGCTCAGCGCCTGAACAGCTGTAATTACTGTTTATAACTATGCCAAGTATATATTCAAAATAAAACAAAAACAAAAAAAAAAGGCAAGTAAACCAAATACTGAAGAACACACACATATACAGCATACATATGCTTGAAAGCAATTTCCGACCTTGTGATAAGCACCTGGCTTAACAAACCTTTAACATATAAATTACTACACAGCATCATTGAAGTAAGTCTGCTTTTATATTTAAATTTTTGACCCTGCTATGCATTTCTGTGTACACAGGAAGCCTAACAACTGTTATCACACAGTAGGACAGCAATTTGAAAGTTACTCCTTCCCTAGACTCTATGTGATTGTTTACATAAGCGACAAATACAGCTGTCATTTAGACAAGGAATCAGACTTCATTGAAGTCAAACTGCAATAACAATATATCAGTTTAAATGTTTAATCATCATCAGGAACGTTGTTGTTCTACATGGGAGGCTGCAATTTACCTGTTACAATCCTGAATGCAGTCACTGCAGTTGCCTTCTTTGAGGTAACATGCTGCTCTGTTAGAGTACAAGATACTTAAATCATCTGGACTTTGTTCTCCTAAAAGAAGTTACAATTAAAATCAAAGACCATTACTAAAACAACATTCAAGAATTAAAGATTTGCATACTGTAAGTTGCACTGCAGTGATGCAGTCTGCTGACAATGCAAAGCTGTAAGGAGCTTTATCATGTCACCAAGAATATGTAATTATTCAAACACTTAAATAAAAGCAAACAGCTTTGCACCAAGTAAGTTAAAAGATTATTTCACTCACCTTCCTAATATTTTGTATTACATGAACTATCCTCTACAGACAATAACAAAGAATTTACTGCACAGTAACTCCTGCCAAAACTCCAGGGATAACCTAGGTTAGTTCATTTGTAATTCCTTTAAATAATCGAAGCAATAATCCTAGATTTAAGTGTAAGGTATTGCACTCACCTAGACCAATGACATATTCAATTGCTTCTGAGTATTTGAGCACAGCTTCTCCAAACTGTCCACTCTTAAATAACTCATTTCCTTCACTTTTTAGTTTTGCAGCAATAGGAGGAAGTGAAGTAGAACTGGTATCACCAACTGGCTGAGACCCTGCTCCATGCGATCTGGAGATCTTCTCATCTTTAGGGGTTTCACTCCTTTGATAGCTGTGTATGTAGCCATTAACTTCACCTTCATGGTCTGACAAATGCTTTTGTGAGTTCTCCTCTGATGTGCCTTTTTTCAATTCACTCTCAGTAGATTCCTTCTGCTTCTTCGTCTCTCTGTCCTCCGCCTTACTGCCATCTCCTTTGGTACGAAACTTTCGGTGCGTGTTCCCCATTGCCGCCGCCCCAGCAGCCGCTTCTCCTCTTACTGGCACGCCAGATTCTGCGGGAAGTTAATGAGCTCAGTTAGAGCTTGCATCATCAGAAGAAACTATCGTCCTGGCAAGAGAGGGGTGTACAGCCAAAGAACACGGGACCAAATCCCTCAGGCACCCTCATGTCACGAAGATTTATTTGCCTCAGAAAACACCCATAAGAACAGAGAAGAATTCCTACTTCCAGCTAACTTGCAATTATCACTGAAAAGGTATTACTATGAAATCTCATTTCTCCTTCCTGGGCACATGGGGAACCCCTGTTCCCTAGTGTCCAAATGGTACAGAGTGCACCTTGAAATTAACTCCTTAAATGCCAGCCATTGCAACAATACTGATACTTGGCTTTTCCGTGACCAAATGGATGTGCTTGCATGTTAAACTTAGAAGACACAACTAACAAACCAGTGATATTGCACACTTCAAAACTCTCCTCAAATACAACATAGAATAGAAGGAAAAAAGTTTATAAATCATTCTCAAAAAGCTTTAATTTAAACATAATGTTAAAACGCCTTTTCTAGAGTTCTGATCACAGATATTAACGTATATAAATTCCTTATTCTTGATACACTCTTGATACTCCCAGTCATGAAAGGCAACTCTGTGCTTTGGTGCTGGGTTTTCACCTTCCCCTAACTTGATGTGCTCATCTGTACAACAGCATTTTTTCAAGCCTTCATATATTGCAGCAATACTTCCAACTGACTCAAACTAAACTTCTGAGGTTGATTGAACATGGATGAACACTAGAGGTTGTTCCAAATTACAGAAATATTTTTTTAATGCACAAAATGTTACTGAAATCAAACTGAACAGGATGGCAGAGCATACGGTTTTTAAAAACAATAAATTCTCTGATGCCTAATAGACAAAAGCTCTAACTGCATCCTTCCTAGCTGTGGTCTCTGTTTTGAAATACTGTGTTTAATATGTTTAATACTGTGTTTAATAATGAGTTCATATTCCACAGTGGGAACAATGATAGGATACATCTATTCTACCCACACAGACATTCTTATAAAACTTCAAGTGAGTGAGTGAGTAAGTAAATCAATCAATCAATCAATCAATCAATGTATGTCACAGACAAACAGGTGATAGGACGTGTGTTTAGCAAGCATTCTACAGCAAAACACTCTTGAGGATCTTCCCAACTGCCAGACACAAAGAAAAAGCAAGGAAGGCAGATAATGCGTGATGTGAATATCATTAATGCAAACATCATTTCCTGAATACAGAAGAAAATTTCCTGAAGATGAAGGCCACAGAACCAATTCTGGATTACACAGGAAACATTTAACACATTTGGAGTCTCCCTGAAAAGAAGAATACTCATAATTAACTTGTTTAGCTGTGAGGTTATGCCAATTGCCTGAATACTTCTGGCCTGAGTAAACATCATGAACAGAATTGTACAGCTATATTTCTCAAATCTAATTCTCACTGTCTGTCCATTTACATGTTCATACCATAAACAATATTCCTGTATTGGAGACTACAGAGAAATATATTCATGAAAGCAGAATGTTTTAAGTTTTTTGTTTTGTTTTTTTGTAATTTATTACATCATCTCTCACTTAAAATAAATTTCCAGCTACACAAAGTATTTATCCTCCAGAAGCGTGGCAGAAAAATAGTGGTGGCAGAATGGAAAGCAACATACCTAATTCTAGTTCACAATAAATTAACCTATTGCGAAGCCAGGAAACATTTTCAACTCTTATCTACTCTGGACCAGCTACATATAAAGGCAACTGGAGTGGTCCGAATCTCCACTATAATAAATGTGACTACACAACAGGACTACATGGACTACTGGACTGACTGTGACTATATGATTAGATGTATAGAGAAGACATGTAAGATGCTTAGTCTACTTATAGCTATTAGAGTCACAGAACATATCAGATTTATTAAATAAATGAACTTTGTATTTGTTTCCAGTTGTACTTTAAAACACAGAGTAATCTATGAAGATGCTTGCCTCCTAAATGTAAAAAATACTTATGTTTATCACATTAACATGTTTGACACTGACGTCAATTGACAATCTTCCCTATGTTTAAAAGCCTAACCATTCATCAACAGAATGGGAGTCTTCCTATGGAGCTAGAAGGCACTTAGTCATCTAAATGCTCCCAATAGAAAGCAATCCCAAATTAAGTAATATTCAAGGCTAGCGACCTGAACCTTTTCTTCCAGGGTTTTAGCTGAGGAGACTTAGTAGATACCTACTGATTTTGAAAAATGTCTTTTACATAAATTTGTGTGCAAATAATGCATTACAGAATCACACATATGCAGTCTAATATTCACAATTAACTTGGCAAACCCATAGACTGGTTTAATTTCAAGATAAAGAACCACACAGGCCACAGAAAATACAAAATCTACAGTTGTCATGCCAAATTCTCTTAAAGAACCAACAGAACGGAGAAAGGGTGGAAATTAACCCAGGGATGTTATTCTGTTGCAGGCTGGAGCACACACTTGGAGCTGACTCCAAAAGCAACCTGTCAGTGCAAAGCTTGATAGCCTCAGCTGCCTCACATGCTCCCACAAGTCAGATATTTTGATTGTGCCAAGAGCTTCATCTCAGCAGTCTTGCAGTTAGTCACACACTAATCCCAGAACGGGAGCTGCACTTCAACTGCTTGCAAACTACATGCAGCACAAGAGTTACGTGTTGTTTACCTCTAATATACTAATATTACTTTCAGCGCACACAGATCTCTTACATTAAAAACCAAAAAAAAGACAAACCAAATTACCTGCCACTTGATCATTTTTACACCCTTTGAGCCAATCAAAGGAGGAAACATGCAGAAAAATGTGATGGTGGGAAGGCAAGAGATCTGTGCAAGAGAAAGAGCTAGGGAGCACAAAATGTTCTCTAACACTGGAAGATATTCCCGACATTAAATATTGGTGTAAAATTACGCACAACACAGGGAAGCACATGGTTTACAGCAACATTTTCCATCTGTTTCTGTTATATCCTTTCTAGAAATAATTCCAAAGATGTGTAACACAACTGGATTCTAGATTTCACACTCAGATCTACTTTAAGTAGTAATTGTAATTTTAGTCTTCAAACAGGCAAAATTCTTTGCAAGCGAATATAGATGAATTGTGTGAATAAACAGTGCAATACCAAAAGGTATTTTTTTCCTCATGTTAAAATTAAATAGGAAATGATATTACATTACTTTTATCTCCATTGCTTCTTTCACTTTCTTCTGTATTTTCCCCTCTTTCCTCATCACCTTCTGAATCCTCTATATCTTGAATAAGTATTCTTTTTCCTTTGCCTTGAGTCTCAGATACAGGCTTTAAACCTTTCAGTTTCTTTTCAATCTCTAGCAGATTTTTCTGCAATATAGAAAAAACCAGCAGGTATATAAATTCTAATTTATATAGAGAAAATACATTCTGTTTAATAATCCACATAAGATCCTGAAGAGCTATAAAATACTACAAATATAAAAACAGAAAAAATAAACGAATGTGACTTTTTCAAGAGTCAGTATCAAAACAAAGATTAACACTCAATGGATCTTTTTGAGAGAAATTTCCAAATAACTTTGATCAGCTAAGACATTATTACTGTTACCATCTTCAGCAACAAAATTTTAGGCACCTAAATTACATAGAGAAGACTCGAGTGCCTACAGTGTCTCACAATTAAGTAGCAAACAAAAGATCTGATCAAATTCAAGTACCTCATTTCCACCAGAGGCACCTATGTAGTCCTGGGAAACTGATCATTGGCACAGTAGGTTGAGTGTGTCCTCAAACTCACACTCAAATCAAACAGTAAAACAATATAAACTGTATTCGCTGTATGCTACAACTGCACACAACTTCTTTCTAGTCACATGCAACTCATTTATCTTTACCTTAGCTATAGCATTTTCTGGTTCGATACATAATACTTTGTTCAGATCCTCTATAGCTGTCTGGTAATTCTGCAGCTGATTGTGTACAGTGGCACGGCGCATCAGAGCTACAAAGGAACAAAGTGTATTATTTATGTATTTAAAGCATAAACCATATAATAATACACTATTTTTCTACACATATTAAGTTTAAAAGTTTTTAAAATTCTGCATTTACTTCATAATTACTCTGTATTAGTAATAACTATTATTTTGATCATTTTTAACAATGTAATTTCACACAGCACCTTTTGAGATAGCAATCATGAACTGTGAAGCATCTTTTAATATTTTTCCAATTTTTCCCTTCCTCCCATGCAAATATAATTAGCTACATTCAAGCCCTTACCTTCAGAAGGGAATTAATCAGCAACTTTCATTGTTTTCATGTCACTTTTAAGGTAATTAATACTTCCGTGTGGAAACAACGCACTGTATGAGTACAAGAGTGCTTATAGTAATCATTTAAAAAACAATAGTTAGCTCCATGCTACTGCACAAGAAAACCCATTATGGATCAACAGGACAGACTGCATAAAACTTCTCTGACTCTGAAAATACTCTTACAATACCCTTGAGGATCTACTCTGTTTCCTTCTTTATTCTTGGACTTGATCTGAAGCTCAGTGAAGTCAACTAACAACATGGATGGATATGTTGCATTTTATTTGCTAGAAATAAAATACTACATAGAAGGGCAAGTTTATGTTCTACTTTACCTTTTACATTGCCAGGTTCCATATCTAGTACCTTCTCACAATCCTGCAAAGCACTGTTCCAGTTCTGAAGTTTGATTTCTGCTTGAGCTTTGTTATTATATGCAGCTGCAGTGGGTATTACTGATATACTCCTGAAAAAGGGAGTATTGATCATGGTAGGCTCATAGTTAAATAACCTGAATGTAGAAACACTTGAGTACTGGAAGCTGAAAACAGTATCATAACAATACTAACACTGATATTCTAACTGTGATAATGGTTAGAAAATCCTTCCTGTGAAACCAGAGGCAACCATCCACCAACTAGATGTACCACCTTCAGAGGTCTGTTGCTTGCCAGGGCTTAGATCTGAGATGTTGCCAAAAAGATGTCATGGCTCATCTGTCCCTTCAGCTATCACCTTGTGCTGCAATTCATGGAGACTTGAATGAAACTGCCAAATTAAACCTTTGAATATCAAGAGTAACTACAGAGCTCTGCAGGCTATGATGAAGAGCATGGGGGGCCACATGGGCTTCTTGATCTTGCTTGTAGAAGGAAAAGACTCAGCAGTGGATGAATCATCCAGGTCTTGCTCCATGGCTGGTATTGTAGACAGGGCTTTCACTTTTAAAACAAGATCATCTCTGAGGAATAAGGAAAACTGGGATCCATACAACAAAGTGGTATGAAACAATCCTTGCCAACACCCTTGCTAACCAAGGACTAACCAACAACCTTGCTAATCAAGGACTCTAACCTATGTTCACTGGGAAGGGGGGCACTAGGGAAGTGTCAGAAGGACAGCGTACTGAAGATACTCTCATACTTTCTTTGTGAAAAAAGCTTGACTGGAGGACAATCTCAACAAAAACCAAAAGAACACAAAATTTAGATACACAGCAGATGGTAGTGGTGATGGGCTACCCAGGAGGAATATAGAGACACTATTTAAGTGCAAGTGATGGAATTAAGAAAGCAAAAGCTTAGCTGAAGTTGAAACTAGTAAAGGGATGTGAGGAGCAACAAGAAAAGTTTGTGGCGTTTTGTTGTGGTTTTCGTTTTGTTCGGTTTAAGGTCTATCAGCAGCAAAACAAAGATTAAGGAAACTGTGCGCCAGCTAGTCAATGCAGCAGAGGACCTAGTGACAAAGAACGTGGAAAAGTTTGAGGTACTCAGTGGCTATTTTGTTTCAGTCTTCATTGCTAAGGTTTGCTCTCAGGCTTCCCAAGTCCCTGAGTCTACAAGCAGATTTTGTAGCAGTGAAGCAGTACCCACAACAGAGGAAGACAAAGTTAGAAAACATTTGAGAAAATAGGATATACATGAGTTCCAGATGGGGTGTTCAGGAAGCTGGCCAATGTTACTATAAGACTGGTCTATACCATCTCCAAAAAGTCATGATGACTGGGAGAGGTTCCTGGTGACTGGTAAAGGCAAATATCACGTCTTCAAGATTGGCAAGGTGGAGGACCTGGGAAACTACAGGCCAGTCAGTCTAACCTCATTTCTCAGAAAGATGATGGAGCAAGTCTTCCGGATTCCTGTCCAGGCTCATGAAGGTTAAGAAGGTGATTAGCAACAGCTAGCATGGATTTGCCAAAGGCAAATCATGCCAAGACCAGCCAGATAGGTTGCTTTACTGAGTGGCTCAGTGAAGGAAGGAAGAAGATGTTGCTTACCTTGACTGTGGCAAAGCCTTTGACATGATCTCCCACAGTATTCTTATAGTCAAATAAGTAAAACATGGTCTAGGTAAGTGGACAATAAGGCAGAGAGAAAACTGACTGAACTCCTGGGCTCAAAGAATTGAGTCATGCCAAGTCCAACTGGTGGCCAGCTACTCATGGCCTCCCTTTGGGATCAATAGTTTATAGCATCTTTATCAGAGGGGTGTAAAATGGAACAGAAGGCACACCCAGGAACTTTGTCAATGACACAAACCTGGGGCAGAACAGTCAACACACTAGACAGCAGAACTCCAGTCAAAGGGACTTTAACCAGCCAGAGGAATGGGCTGGCAGACTTCTCAGGAAACAGAGTAACTCCAGCAACAGTTCAGGCTGGATGCCAACTAGCTAGAAAGCAGAAAGGACGTGGTAGCTCTGGTGGACAACAAATGGAACAGGAGTTAACAGTGTGCTCTCATACCATGTGTTGGGCCATATTCGCAACACTATAGCCAGGAGGTCGACAAAAGTGACTCTTCCCCTCTCTTCAGCACCTATGAGACTACAGGTGGAGTATCTGTGTTCAGTCTGGGGCTCTACTGTACCAACAGACTGGAGTGAGTCCAGCACATCACCAGGATAGTTAAGGGGCAGGAGTACATGCAATACTCCTGAGGAGAGTCTGCAGTAACTAGGTTTGTTCAGCCAGAAGCGAAAGTTCAGGGGAGGTCATTTAGCTGTTTTCTTAATGGGAACTTAATGGGAAGATATGGAGAAAAAAGAGCCACATCCTTCTCAGAACTGCACACTGACAGGGCAAAAGGCAACAGACACAAGTTGCAAAAAGGAAATCTCTGATGACGTTATAGGAAAAAAAAAATACTGTAAGGGTAGTTAAACACTGCGAGAGGCTGTGAAATCTTCGTCCCTTGGAGATATAAAAAACTTAACTGAATGCCCTGAATAACCTGATCTAACTTGGCCCTCCTTTGAGGGGTGATTTGCCCAAAAGATCATTCAGAAGTCATTTCCAACCTAAATTATTCTGTGATTCTGCAGTATAAATGAAATTACTAAGCAGAGTGATTTTACCAGAGGTATGCAGAAAAATAGACAAGTTCTATTTATTTTAAAATCACATCGGCACAACAGAATTGTGTCACAGCGTGTCCTCTGCAAAAGTTTTGAATTTCTTTAGAAATGAGAGAGGTTTGTTTATTGTAAAATAGAAAGTACTCTCGACGTTCAGCTTAAAATAGTAGGCCTTATTACAGGACAAACAGAATGAATAACCGTACGCTGATTATTTCTATATAGAATTCTACTCTTCTTCCATCTTAGTTATACACAAAAAAAACCTTCAGACTATTATCAATCCACTCCAAAATATGTTTTATTTAAGTATTTCTAAATATAGGAAAATAAGGATTTTTTGGATAGTATTAGAAAAATGCCCAGTTAGAAGAGTACAAAGTGTTAATGTCATATATTTCAGAAAGCATACAATGCCGCATGGGGTCAAATATATAAGGATTTTCCATTAGGAAGAATTCTACCTATCCTCACTAATTAATACCTTATTTATTAATATGCCCCAAGAGTAGGGATTTTAACTTATTTTTATATTACAGGTTTGTATTTTATTTATTGCATATAAAATAAAGCTATGGAATTTTTTTTATATCCATGTCCATGTATTAAAAAGGAACAAACAAACAAGAAAGATGTTACGGCTGCAAGTCAGTAACAAAAAAAATACACATAAAATGCCACAGTTCAAACAGGCTGTACACTGTGAGTATCAATACCTTTGTGCACATATATACGTCAACAATATCCAGCTAAATTTTTCATAAGCTCTTCTACAAAATCTTGCCTCCTTCAGTGACAGTATGAATGCTGCTCCCTAAACATAAATCTGTCCAATATTTATTTTATTGCTGTTGCACACAACTTATTCCTATTCATTATTTTCTCCATACTCGTCTGCACTGACCACAGACACATAAATTTTTGAGGCTATCCCACTACAATATCATAGCCCATGAATTATCTTAATACTTCAGTTCACAGTAGTGTAGTGCCATATCATTACCGTCAATTTACAGTGGTAATTAATACCCCAAGATTCCCATACGTTTTCAGTTTCTAAGTGACAACTCGGATTCTTGTAGAACTTGTGCTTTTTTAAATTCCTTATCATTTCAAAGCATTGATTTAAACACAAAATTGAGTTTCCTTTAACATTAATGTGTGAGCAGTGAGCACTTTCGCAAGTCAGACCTATAGTGTCTCAAGATGGGTAATCTGCAAATGAGAAACAAATGTTGGTCTCATGTGAAAATCCTGTTTTTTATAAATGGCATCATGTTCAAACACTGTGGAAAAGGTAGAGAAAAAAAATCTAGTTCTCCAAAGGTAACGTTCAAATACATTAACTGAAACGCTATTCTTCTCTTCCTATTATGGTCAATTCTGTCACCTTGAACTTTCCTACTTTTGAAACAAATACAACAGAGGTCCTGTGGCAACAACCACTATTTACATAATTAAAGCCAAAGTCTGAATGTAGTTCACTGTGCACTAAATAAGGCAAGCAATATGCAAGAGTCTCTTTTTTTTAATCCTGTGTTTATATACCTTTTTCTGGACTGGTACTAATTACAGACAGTGTTATAATGAAGCAGCACATAATTTTTCTTTCTCCTAAGAAGAGTTTAAATAAATTTTACTTATTAACAACTGAGACACTCCTATGGACATGATTAATTAGAATTAATTTGTAGTGAATTTAGTTTCTTATGCTTTTATTTTTGTAAACTTGCCCTTGAATATCAACAGCTTTGAAAAACGTGAAGAAATTTGTGACACCTGTAGGTTGCATCCCCTTACTATTTATCCACTTCTCTTCCTGACAAATAAAAATTAATATCAGGATGTAATAGTGCTTTAAGTATTCTCCTATCAAATCTTTTTGCCCTTTTGAAAATAATCTAATTGTCACTAGCTGCTTCAGTAAGAAGTTGCTTTAATTACATTGCTCTAAAAATAACATTCGCAAGTAAGTCATTAAAATAAAAGAACACAGTAGTATTTACTCACCGAGTATAATATGTCACTGCTTCCACATAGTCACCACTGGCAAAAGCTTCATTGCCCTTTTCTTTTTCACGATTAGCAATAAAAATCTTCTCTTTCTTTGTCATGCCTAGAAAAATATATTTATACAAAACAACTAACAACTGCACAGATGCAATCAAAATACTGTCAGCTAAAATACTCTAAAAGTTGTAATCTGTGTATTATTGTTTAAAGGAACATGGCTTTCTAAAAGACAAATTTGTATTTTATTTGCTATAATAAAAACTTACATTCTTCTGATAGGCATACAATTCAGAATGCAAGATGAAAGGAGCTGGCTCACCTCTACCATAGGTTTATAATAGCAGAAGTATGCTTTACTTCTTTACCTAACACTCTCAACTTAAACACAACATAAATATTTTAACTGATTATTAACACAAAGATTGGATTTTTTTTCAAATATGGTTTCAAGCTCAGTTGACCCCCTAGCAACTTTTGGTATCTCTAGGGGCTGAAAAATAGATAAATGTAATATGCTTCATCAATTTGTATTCACACTCTATAAACACAGTATAACAATTAAAGAAAAATTATGTTTCTAAGACATTACCGGTTGTGTCTATTTTCTTTTCAATTACAGGTAGCCTTGGCCTACTAAAGAATCTTGCTTTTGAGTTATTTTCTTCACAGCCTTCATCAATTTTAGAACACTCCTTTTCCACATCAAACCTTAAATTAATAAAAAGAACAAATTCAATAATGCTGCATTGCAAGGCTCCTTTACTAAAAGAAAGGAATACTATATTTCCATTATAAACCAAAGGAAAAGAGAGATAAAGGCTGTGTTCAATAATCCATGACTAGTTAGGAAAAATATGTTTAGTCTTATCTCCTTTCCTTGTGTGGTTGTCTTTTTTTGTGTGTTGTTCTCCTGCTCCCCTCTTTCTCCTTCTGGTTAATCCCAACCAAACCAAACCAAGAAAGATGTCTGTCTCACCTCCTCGCCATGCCTACTGCCCCAAAGACAGGTAAAATTTAAGAAACAGTTCATCAGGCTCAATCCCAACCCTATCAAATATCTATATTAACCTTTGCCAAAATACCATGGAAGCAGCTTCAAAGTAATTAATACTGTAAACATTCGAGAGATTTCAGAATACTCTCAGACACCTCCAAGTTTAATCTGAAGCAGCTTTTGAAAACAGTGTTTAGGAATTTATATAAAAAAAAATATTGCTATGGTCCTATAAAACAAATACAGTAATAACTAATTCCTACACTATCTAGAAACACTACACTCACTGCTTTTCTCTTTAGGACTTAATGAAAAATAGCCTTTGCTTTCCAATCTTTATAATATGAATAATTTCTATCTGAAATCGAGACACAATTTTGGAAATCTATCCAACTCAAAACCTTTTCAGGTAAGACTAATTGTTCTCCATTTTAATTCTGATCTTTTGCTAGCTTACTTTTACCATTTTATTATAAATTAACCACATTTCAACGTAAGTGTTTTTAAAATATGATGTCAAACATTTTGTTCAGAAATTGCCTAAACAATTATTTGAAGGTTTTGAAATTATGCTCAGAATCTTTTGAAAACATGATATGCTTCAAACTGGAAAACTTATTTCAAACAACTTCGGTTTCAGTATACTCTCATAATCCGAAATACATTATGTGGGAAAATTCACAAACTGTAGTATTATAAGCGTGCTAAAGCACTTAAAGATTGTGTACATAAAACTGTAAACAAAATCCCCAAATTATTACTTTAAAGGATACAGTGGAAAGACGGATGAAAGAATAAATTGTTGCCCAAGTTATTTTGATACCCTGTTTTGTTTGTTCACATTTGAGCAGGAAGGCCCCAATTTCTGAAACATACATGCATGAAAATAACTGATTTTCACAACTGTTTGTAAGAACAGCATCTTATGCAGACAGGGGTTTTGTAGGGGTTTTAGTATAGAGTGAAATATTAAGGTTTAATAACCCAAACTCCACAAATTTAGTTCCCATCTACTGCACTGGAAATTTGTGTCTCCTTACTCTGATCCTACCGCATCACATTCCAGATTTCAGGAGCTAGAGAGAAGCTGCTACCATGCAAAAGAGAGAAGTATGTGCATTTCTCCCTCTGTGTTCAACAATTTGGGGACATCAACCTGTTACATAACCTGGGAGGATAACATGCCACTATTATGTAATGCAGAGAGTGTTTTTGTATCAAGGCTCCATCCACTCTAGAAATAGTCACTGTCTAAACCTCTGATGATGTGTAACTGCATTTGAGCAAACTAAAGCACCTGCCTCATGCTCATTCTTTGAGGTCAGTGGGGGTCAGTACAGGAATAACGATTAATTAGTTTTGGTTTTAATTTAGAACTGTGACTTTAGATACACAGAAGGTCAAATTTATAAGTTACCTGAGAAGTGCTTTCAAAACCTCATAAATTAAGCTAATTTTCATTCCTTGCTTTTATGTCCATAGATTTCATAGCTTAGATATTGAAAGGAAAAATGAAATCTGAAACAAAATCACTTCTTATTTATATTTTCTGCTGACTTGCTATATTTCACACACAAAAGTATAGACTAACTTGTTCTCAGATGTTAGTACAATGCATCATCTGCATTTTAACAGAAAATCTAAGTTTCACCAAAGTGGTGTAATTCCCTGAAATGTTGACCTTAATAATATGTTTCTGGATTTTTTTTTTTTAAACGACCACCATATTCCATTATTAAGCAAATACATAACATTTAACAAAAACTTAAATATAAAGGATTTAACATACTTGTCCCATTCACTGTAATCCCGTGGTATGTTTTTCTTGTTTCTTTGCTTGCCTTGTGATTTTTCATGCTGAAAGAGATACAACCAGCCTGTAAGACATTTTTTAAAGTGGAAAGTGACAACTTTTTGTTTCTGCAATACATACTCCTAGTAACTAACATTATTCATGACTAACCTCAGCATAGTCTTGAACATTTAATTAATATTTTTTAAATAAAATCTTAATGTATTTCACATATCATTGTAGTCTGAGAACCTCTTCAACCTCACACCTTCTCTGCACTGCCCTGTTATATGTCACAGAGGCACTGAATAAAACTTTCAGATAGAAGACTTATCTTCCTAATTAGTACCTTGTGCTGCCATTTCCAAACCATCCTTTCAACACAGCAAAGGAGAACTCAGTCTTGGGAATCCCAGCCTTGTGATGAGCTGGTTGACACTGAGACTGAATCTGTAACCTCATCTAGGCTTGCCATTCCCAAGAGAAGGCAATGCACAGATTCTGATAGTCCCTGGAACCCTCACAAGAAACTTACAAATGTTTGCCTTCAAAATAGCATCTTGGCTTCTTTGGAGTATTTCACACTCCATTCAAGCTAATTCCCAAGATGACTTACACTCATTTCAACTTTTAGACAAGCTCCATTATTGAGATTTGCCTTACCTCCAATTTATCCTTAGCACCTTCCTGTAACAATCAGTCGCAATAACAGATTTGACTGACTTGTATTTCAACCATTCTCCTACACTAAAGGAACCTATTTCCATAGCTGGCATGTTTGGCATCTCTTCTACCTCTGTCATGAAACTATATTTCTGATATGTCCGCCCTGCTTGTTGACTTCAACAACAGTTAATAGCAAGGTGTGGCTCCGAACAGGTATTCCACGGTGGAACAGCCAGTTCAAAAGATTCCCACCTACTCTGTCCCGGCCATTCAGCCCTCCTCTGACCTTGCAATCCCTCATTCACTGAGTTAAACTAATGTAATTGTTCGTAGAGTTGCACATTTACAATTATGTGGGTTCAAACAACCAATTTGATAGAGATTATGGTGCAATCCCTAAATACCTGTACCAGTTCAACTGAGCATGTGATAAACCAGACCAAAGAAATAAGCATCAACCTCTTAAACTAGCTTTACCAGTGGTGACACTGTAACAAGGAAATACTTGTGCAGTTGGATGTAAACGCCTCAATTTACATAATGCAAATGTGACCCTTCCTGTAAACACTTCTGACTAAATATAATGTTAGGTTACATAAACTTTTATACTGTATAACTTCAGAATTAATGTTCTCAGTCTTTCAAGAAGCTAGACAAAATGACATTTAGTGATCAGGATGTTTCAAGGAGGTAACTCTTAAATATGGCTTCCTGAAATACAAGTTACCATTATGTATGAATCCTTGTGTATATTACAAACTTACTAATTCAATAAATACCAAATCTTTTTTTCAAACCAGACATCCTTAACTTAAATGAGCACATAAATAGCAAAACTCTCAGAAGAAAACTCATAAGGTATTTACACTAATCCAACTTTAATTTAGGGAGAGACCTACAGCATGTCCCTTTAAGGAATACGGCAGAAATGGTGACTCAAAACCTCACATTTTAAAAAATTCTAGGTCACATATTCTTGGGGCGATTGTAACCAAGTTGCAGTGCCAGCACAGTCAGGAACTTCTTAATCAGTAATATTTCAGAGCATCTAATCCAAGAGGCTTTGATGAAAAAATGTGTGTTTGCATGTTGTAGAACTAAAAAAAACCCCAAACTAAACAACTCTGCTCTTGTAATGTTTCTCGCTAGAATTCACAATGCACAGATCCCGCAGAGTCTGAAGCTCAGTGAACAATTTCTGGACCAAAGGTCAAAGCATGCACTGGCTTCAGTTCAGGTGACATAGAATTTGGCCTTGGCTATCCTCTGGGCCCCATGGGATGCCCTAAGGCATTGCTACTCTGTGTCAGCTACCTAATATTCTTTTTTAGTTCAGAGTATCCAATATAATATGAAGGCTATATGGGTAGCATCACAGTGGACTTCTACAACATAAAACTTGGAATGTACGTTGCATGCCCTGGACTGTAGCATGAGGAGTTATCTCAAGACAGAAATATTTCTGGAAAAACATGAGGAAACTGTGTTTGGCAAAGGAACTTAAGTCTGCTGAAATCCCATCCATACAGTTTTTTGGAAATGAGCATCTCTAAACCTATGCTTTAGTTCTGTCCTAGAAAAAGTTAGGCAGCAAAACCAATAATTAAGCACTGTGGACAGCTAGAAACAGAAAAAGTCAAGTGGCCTCTCCTGCCCTCTTTTATTTTGCAGTATAGATATACCCTTGAAGTCTAGGGCTGTGTGAAAAACAGCTGTGTACGACAGAAACTTACATATTGTGTTAAAGAGGGAAACACTGCATAAAGTTCACTCTTTATCTCCTCATTTTTGTAAAATCTTCCACATGACTTCACATCAACAAGAAAACACCATACAGAGTTACAAGCTATTAGCAGTGAATTAAACGTATAACTACATTTAGTATCAGCAAGAAAATCAGGTTACAGGCACAACAAGATGCTCCCATTTAACTAACTCGTACTCATTGGTGCAATCCACTGGTTTAGGGTCAATAAGGATTTCCAGAATTGGCTTAATCGAAGATACTGAACTTTTTATGCATTGGATCAGATGAACAGTCTCAAATCAAATAACAACATAAAATCATGGAAGGGTTGGTTAATTTCTTTCTAGCAGAGAGGAGAAATTTATCATGCCAACTTTATTCTTGATGCATCACAAAATTATGTGATGCCAGTGTAAAAATAATTAGTCCTAACTGATTAGCAAAACATGTTTAAATATTATAAGATTACACATAGCTTTATCAGCAAGAAAGAAAATAAATAAAAACTGATTAAACCCTATTTCGGTGAGATTTCATATAACAGGTGTAGGTTTAGTGTATACAGTAGAAACAGCTTCTTTTTATTCAGCAGTGATCTAGTAGTGATGTAACCACACTGCTACATACAAAAATTGAATTCTAAAACTCAGTTTCAGGCTTCCCTTCTCTCTTCCAGGACACATTACAATCACTTCAGAGTCTGTCTGATTGGACAAAAAGAATGGAAATCATTTACCGCAGATAAGGCATAAAGCTGTATCTAGGTTTCTTGCGTAATAATCCTAACACCTAAGCCTTGTATGGAGAAGAAAAATTTGACCTGAAGACTGTTGCACTGTTTAAATCAGGAGAAGAAAATCTGAACAAATATTTTATCTGTGAATAGAGAACACAGGCTCTTCAGTAAAACTGCATATCCTAGATTTCAAACCACTTTGAATTTGGATTCACTGAGTTCACATGATATTTTATTTACTATTTTCTCTTCTAGGAAACATTTATACAAGACATAAATCAAGAGTAAATCTAGAGTAGCACTCTTCGTCTCAGCAAAACAAGATAGTCAAGAGGAACATACATTACAAAATGTGAAAGAGGACAGATTAATGACAACCAAACAAGCCAAACCCAAAACAAACACAAAAGCACACCTTAGTCTCAATATTAACCACTTGTAAAGCATGAGACTGGAATTCCCAGTCTCTTTGTATAGGACATAATGGAGAGTGTCTAGTTATCCCAAATGTCTTGGTCCAATGTCTAAGTACCAGCTGACAAAAAGTAGTTTCTGACAACACAGGAACACAAATCAGGCATTTACTAATACATAATTATCCCAATAAAATTTGTCAAATTAACAATTAATAAGAAATATCACATGACCTGTAAGGATCCTTTAAAAACACTTCTCACTTCCCAAAAGAAAAATCCTTCAGTGAATTTGTTGCAAGAGTGTCCCAGAATTCAAAAGAAAGGAGTGGGAATCAGCCTGAAGCCATCCATGGTAACATCTGACAACTCAAAAAAATCCTGTCCCACACCTACTTTTCTGCCAATCCCTCCACAATAGCACTGAATTTAGTAAGAAAAGCTGATGACAGACAAAACAGATTTCAGGAAGATAAATACATGGAAAAAAAACCAAAACATCAGGAAACTGGTACCTAGGGGAAAAAAAAATAATAAATGTTTCTTCTGTAGTTCTGAAAATTTGTTAAGTATGCTTCATGGCTAAAGTTGAAATACCAACTCAAGGTATATAAAAAGGGGAATCAAAAGCTACATATACACCAGTGCAACTCAATATAGAGGTGGCTATACAGTGAAGCAGTTGGTGCAAAGTGCCCAACATCCACTTTGTTTGTGTTTCAGGGTATTTATTTTGGACTAGCTCCTGTCTGGTCTCATGGAACAAAAGCCTCCTGGCAGCTGGAGAAAATCTCCTGGCAGTTTCATCCAACAGAAACCTAATTCATATGCTTAAACACCACTTTGAAATGTGAATCAAAGAACATAAAAGGGTGTTTAAGGAGATTTGTTCCAAAAATGAATTATTGATCAGAATTAAAACATTTTTACAAGACACATGCTGCTATTAGGTTGGTGCAAAAGTCACTGCAGTTTTGGACCATGATTTTTAAGTCATTATAACTAGGTTCAAACACATTTTTATTAATCAAAATAGGAACCACTACAATCAACACATTTTTGCCAACGAGAAGTAAGTTTGTTTATTCCTGTAGCGTAAAAATCTGTGCTTCGGGATTCGACAAACTCCTGGAAAGCATTTTCTGCATCCTGCTGGTTGTGGAAGCGTTTTCCCTGCAAAAAGTTGTCGAGATGCTTGAAGAAGTGGTAGTTGGTTGGCAAAAGGTCTGGTGAATACAGCGGATGAGGCAAAACCTCGTAGCCCAATTCATTCAACTTTTGAAGTGTTGGTTGTGCAACATGTGGTCGGGCGTTGTCATGGAGAAGAATTGGGCCCTTTCTGTTGACCAACTCTGGCTGCAGACGTTGCAGGTTTCGGTGCATCTCATCGATTTGCTGAGCATACTTCTCAGAAGTAATGGTTTCGCTGGGATTCAGAAAGCTGTGGTGGATCAGACCGGCAGCAGACCACCAAACAGTGACCATGACCTTTTTTTGGTGCAAGTTTGGCTCTGGGAAGTGCTTTGGAGGTTCTTCTCTGTCCAACCACTGAGCTGGTCGTCGCCGGTTGTCATATAAAATCCACTTTTCATCGCAAGTCACAATCCGATCGAGAAATGGTTCATTGTTGTTGCGTAGAATAAGGGAAGAGGACACTTCAAAACGATGATTTTTTTGATTTTCGGTCAGCTCATGAGGCACCCACTTAGGGAGCTTTTTCACCTTTCCAATTTGCTTCAAATGCCGAACAACCGTAGAATGGTTGACGTTGAGTTCTTCAGCAACTTCTCGTGTAGTTGTAAGAGGATCAGCTTCGATGATTGCTCTCAACTGGTCATTGTCAACTTCGGATGGCCGGCCACTACGCTCCTCATCTTCAAGGCTCTCATCTCCTTTGCGAAACTTCTTGAACCACCACTGCACTGTACGTTCATTAGCAGTTCCTGGGCCAAATACACTGTTGATCTTGCGAGTTGTTTCCGCTGCTTTACGACCCATTTTGAACTCGAATAAGAAAATCGCTCGAATTTGCTTTTTGTCTAACATCATTTCCATACTCTAAAATAAATATAAATGGCAAGTAATAAATCAGTAGCAAAAAAAAACATAAAGTGAGAAAAGCACATTAAAATGAGGTATAACATAACCACATTTATTTAAAAATGTATTCCAATATCAAATGGCAAATTTCAACAACACAAAAACCGCAATTCCTTTTGCACCAACCTAATACTAAGAAGGCACTTTTGTTTAAGCATTGGTCTCTTGCAATGGAACTTAAAAGTTAACAAAATTAATCTGGTTAACAAAATAAATCTAGTAAGAAAGGCTTAATGACTTGAAGTTTGTACACATAAAACTTCCTGGTTTTAGAAAGACATACAACTAACATACATTAGAAAACTGGAGGTACCTTATTAGCTGAAAGACAGCTGCTGGAACAACGAATAGGAGGCAAGTTATCTTGTCGTTCATGCAGTGTTCCTGGGAACTGTGGTTTCTTATCATCTTCATTCATTTCTGTCACCCAGCTCTAAAAATAAACAAACAACATATCTGTACCTTAAAGCAGTAGGGAAGATATACTTCATAGTCTATAATGACCCTAACAACTATTCTTATGATGCGCTGTTGTTAATGGGGAGGAGCAATTAAGACAAAAAGCAACTGTGCTTTTTTGAATAAGAAGTAATCTACAAAAAAAATCTGTAGAGTTAAAATGTACATTAAAGATTCAGTGACATTAATGCAATAAAATATTAATTTAAACCCCCCAACATAATTATTTGATAATTTCCTCATTTAATCAAATAATTACATCCTACTTATGCACAAGAGGAAGACTGATATATCAAAGTGATTACATTACTGACCGTTATTTATAACTGTAATTTATTACAGTTATACTTTACCATCAGTTCACCATTAATTGTTTCCCATTCTTCAGCTGTGAAATCAGAAGCTGTGGCTGGAGGCTTGTCTTTTCTCAGAGCTCTGCTCCTTGGATCTAAATGCTCAATACGCTTTTCACAAAACAATGTAAGTTCAGGATAACATCCCTCTTCACCAGACCTTTAAAATGCAAAGATATAAAAGTTACGAAAAACGAACAACACTGCACTGTGTCCTCCATATTTCTCTGCATATGTAGTCACCACAGTCACTGCACGGGACTATTTTCCTGTTACAACTGAATTCTACTATCACCTAATAAGGTTTTAATCAGAAAATTCCAGTAAGTTAACCTTCAACCACTTTCCAGTGTACACACACACAGAGTTCAAAATTAACATCACTGTTCTAATTAAAAAATGCTCATCATTTTCAGCAAAACTTAAACTAGCATGGCATCTGAAGTGGCCACAGTCAGGCAAGTTGGCTTCATGACAGAACCAAAAGTCCACTGGCACCATTTGAGAAAAACTGGCACTGAGTTACTCAAACCTTTTGGATGGTTAAAACAGGAATTGGATTTCTAGCATTATCATTTGGACACTTTTGACATGACTTTGACTTAAACTTTGTATTTTAGTCATAAAGAGATTCAAAACAAATAGAGTATTTAGGTTCGGTTCCTTTGACTTGCATAGAACAAGAATATAATTAGCAACGAAGTTAAGAAAATATAACGCATACCTTAATACCCTGAGAATCTTTTCCAAGTGTTTAACATCTGTGCATTTTTCAATGAACTTGTAGTCCAGGTGAGCAATAGGTATTTGGTATGTTTTAGTGGTTCCTTGGTCCAGCAAAAATGGTACTGACTCATCACCCATGACTAAATATCAAAAGGAAAAATGTGGTGACTCTATAGGCATTCAGTTTCATTTTGAAGCAATGCTAATTTAAGGACTAACCCTGTTCATGCTCTGAATTACTACATTGTTATTATGCAAGTGGATCTACTGCCACAAAAGAAAAATGTCACATTTGAAGACCTGATCAAACAAAGTGTTCTTGACAGTAGATTGATGACAGAAGTACAGTTATATATGAGATGTTTTAGAAAAATTATTGGAAAAATTATATGTAAAATTCTAGGGCTTCTGCGAGGCAGAACAAGTCAGAAAGACTGTTTAAAGGAAAACTACCTTTTTTTTGCCTATCACATTCTCTGTTTTTCTTTAAACACAATACAGTATTACCTATTTTAAGCAAGCGTGGTGAGGATGATGGAGAAGATGGCACAGGGCCCTCAGGTCCCTTCAAAGGGATGATGTTAACCAATTCAGTGTATCTAATGAAATGATAACCTTTGCCTTCTCTGTAACCAAAATAAAGCCAAATGTTTGTCTTTCCTTACTAATTGCATTTTCTGGGCCTCTGATTATATTACTGTACTAATCTGGATGTTTACCAGTAAGGCTGTAACTGATGAAGAGGGGTGTTCAAACTGAACACTTCCTATCTCCCTGTACCTTTCATCTATTTATCTGCATCTTTTTCTGTTTTGATTCCAAGCTTTATGGAGCAGAAATTCCCCACGTTATATAGTGTTTAAAGCAATCAGTTACGGACATAAATCCAATTATAATGTCTAGTATAATTACACTATTAATTTGTAGTTGCACAAAAATGTTTACAAAACAGTACCAGTTAAATAATAACTGGTCATAATTACGTACTGCATAAAGACAGGATTCTGCCCCAAGAATTTACAGCTTCAGTACAGGAAAAAGAACAACATGCATGGGAGAGACAGACGAATATAGGAAATAATTAGACAGGAGCAGAACGGCACCATTTTCTCCCGTTTCAGTATTTCAATAAACGCTAGAGACAGGCAGTTCCTGCGGGTGCCCGCGCAGCTCCGGGCGGTAGCGGACACCCCTGTTTCCAGCCTCGCGCTCCTCTCCTCCGGGCCGCTCCCGCAGCCCCTGCCCAGCGGCTACTGACAGCACAACCTTCACCCCCCGGACTCAGGAATTTACCTCAAATCCCACACCAAAGGCTCCCCTCACAAGACGTCCGGAGCCCGGGCAGCGCGGCCAACCCGTCCCTAGCAACCATTGCTATGTACAACATGGCGGCTCGCAGGGACGCGCCCCAGCCGCCGGCAGGGAAGCGGGAACGACGGTGCGGAGACGGGGCTGCCCCTGCAGTGATGCCCTTGCGAGGCTCCCACAGAGCTCCGCCGAGCTTCAGCAGCGGCACTGGCGCCGTGAGGCGGATTGCAGCACCCACCTGCCCGCTACCGCGCTGCCTCCGAGAGACCGACACGACCTGGCCCTCGCCTCAGCCAGTGACGCTCGCCTCCCGCTCGCCGCCACGCATGCGCAGACGCGCCGTGGCGGGGGTCGCGCTGCGCGCCCCTTTCTCCGCCGGGCGGGAGTGGGGCTGAGACGAGCGGCGGGACGGGCCAGCGCGGCGCTCCCCGCCTCGGGCTCAGGGGCAGGAATACAGCACTTGTGGCTTCAGCTTTAGTAAAACAGCGCCTGTTTGATTTCAATGTGGTATTTTATTTAGCTTAGAACAGCCAGTCCCCCTCGAAACACCGGTCTCCCCAGGTGCCTCCACCACTATCGCCTGTTAGCCATACAGTCCCCCGCCACAGTCTTCACAGCAGGTCTGCATCCCTTTGTGACGGCAGCATAGGCTCTTCACAACCTGTGCACAGTCCAGCCAAACCCGTCCCTCACCCCCCGCTGTCTGGTACTGCCCCTGTGAGGGGCAGCTCCTGCACTCACCCTCTGAGCAGCCACCTCAACAGCTCTGCATGCACAAGGTGCACCCTACCCAGGCCAATCTGTGAACAAACTGATGGAAACGGTGTAGTAAAAACGTCATCATTTATACACAAGGGTATCTGGGTCCAAGGAAAAAAATCTAGATAAGAAATGTCTTTACAGCCAAGATCAGATACATAAGACAGCTCCAAAACAAAACCTGAAGAACGCTTTTTTTATCCCCTAAAACAAGCCACTGAAGTGCGTTTGTAAGCCAGTAGACGGTCAGGCAGTCTCCAACAAAGATGCCTTACTATAGTGGTACATTATTAATCATGTAATGAGCACCATCAAAACTGAGATTTGGAAGCACTAAAGTACACCAAAACAGCATCAGATACATTTTGTAGTACACTTCATGGATAAGGCTATTTTAGCATTACTCAACACACATTTCAAAAGGGCAGATGGAAAAGATTTGGCTCATCAATACAAAACAACCACTTTGATCTTCTTATTACAGACCCCTCACAAATCATCTGAAAAGCAAAACAAGTTGTTATTTTAATATTGGGACACTACCCAAATCTTTACAATACAGACCTAATTATTTCCTTGAGTATAACCAAGCCAAGCAGCCCTTTAGGAATATCTGTTTATACATGGTTTCTTAATTTTTACCTTGCCCCCCTCCCCTCTTTTTTTTCCAAGATTATGATGATTTTTTGACACCTCTTCCACAACTGGGTGTCTGAATTGGGTGCTCTCAAGTCCTTTGAGAATTGCTCTTTTGAAATCCAAATCTGTGTTTCAGGACCTAGCTTTGTGTAGTCATTTATTTTCAGTGGAATTTACTCAAATCACAGTTGTTTTATGCAGTTCACAGGAATCCAAAGAACACTTAAAAGTTAAAATGCAAATAAAGTTTATATGAGACTAGCAAAAACAAGATTAATTCAAAAAGAATACAATACCACGGAGCTTAAAAAAACCCCACTACATACTTTGACTACAATTTAAATGACAGCTTTAGAAATCTATTGCTGGAAGACAGTAAAAACAAAACTTAGTATCACAGTAAACTTTATTTTTTCCATATCTTAAAACACAAATAAAAGTACATTTATACACCAATGGATTTACACAGCAAAGTTATCAGAAAGATGAAACTGCAGCATAAAGTCACTCTATCTTCAGCAGAAATCACCGAGCATCAAAAACCACCACTGGAATAGTGGAGTTAAAGAAAAAAGTCTGTTGTGGTTGAAAAGAGATTAGGAAGAAGAAACATGATGGGTAGGAGGGGAACAAAAGAGACTGCCTAAATCTGAAGTCACAACTAACTACATAAAAGCATTTTTAAACTCCTCTTTAATTAACCCCACAACACTTTCCTTTTATTAAAATGCTGACTAATATCAACCATTCACAGTATGTTACCCAGTGGACACTATCACAGCTTATTATATTTTAAATAGAAAATGGATAATCATTTACACTGCAGAGACTTCCCTATAGCACTTTGCTCTACTGTATTGATTTCTGGTCTTCAAGGACTTTTACATAATTACACAAATCCTCCATTCTGCTTCCCTTACAGACCTCATTTCCATCCACAACTTCCCAAAAGCCTCCAAGTGCACATGTAAAAGGATACATCTCTTTGTCCTTTTCTTGTACATTATTCTGTAGCCACATTCTCTGCATCTGATAGGATCTCTTGCCTTTATTTCATTTTCTGTATGACATTCTGATGTGATGAAGGAAGAGAAAGGGAGTGGGTAAACAAAGCCAGCATTGTTAATGCATAGAGAACTTTCAAAAGTCATAATAGTCAAATACCTATTTGTGGCAAATAAAGCATGATAAAAAAATAATTGTAATGAAGTTGTACCAAGAGCTGAATTATTATCAAGACACTGTGCAAAAAACAAACAAACAAACAAAAAAAACCCCACAAACAACTTCACTTATATTAAAATCAAAGATGATCTTGCTAAAAATCACCAAATTATGACTGCATTATTATTATACATTCCACCCTTGAGAAAACCAGTCTGCTAAAGAAAACTTCAGCTCAGCTCCCCAAGGCCCCAAGATTATTTTCTTAAAAGTCAAAATATCTCAGATATTCCTGAAGCAACTACTCAAAAACACCAACTTTCAAGTTGTTGACTTATTTATAGGGAAGAGAGAACTTGACTGCTGCACTTCAATAAAAGTTGAGTGACCACACAGCATTTATGAAAAAACCCTCTACGAGATGCACAAAACAGAAGGTCTAGTATCTGCATCACAAGCAAACACTTAGAGAAATTGTCCTCTGGAGATGTAAGACCCCCACACAGCAATACAAGCTCTAGTGAATTACTTCCAACGTCGCTATCCATATATACCCCATATATGTGTTACTATCAGCATGTAAAGCTTCAATGAACACACTGCAAATATTTGTACTTATGTACTCTTCAGTATAAAGATTATGCAATTCACTGATGACTTTTCTTTACCTCCACAAATGTAAATCATTGGCTGCTGCTTTGGAGGCTGAACATCCTTCTGTGAATCCATGTTCTAAATAAAAAACACACAACATAACAGTTTGGTTTTTTACTTTTTTTTTTTTTTTCAAGGCATGCACAGTCACTTCAATATCTCAATCTACAGCTAACAGAAGATGAAAACTTCCTTAAGAGTAAAACCAAACAAATTCCATCCATCCATCCCTTACATTCTGTGATCCTGTGAATAATTCAAGTTGGAAGAGACTTCAGAAAGTAATCTAGTTCAACTTATCAAGCAGAGTAACATCAAGCTTCTCAGAGCCTTACCAATCTGGTACTGAAAACCTCCAAAGATGGAGAGGGCACAATGTTTTCTAGAAAACTCAATGAATGAACTCTAGAAAGCTCAATGAAAAATATTTTCTTTTGTCCCTTCTGCCAGAGGTAAGAATTTCCTTGCTGGCAACAACAGTGTTATCACAAATAAGATAAACCTTGTTATATTTTTTCCTTTTCAACACTAGTTAACCTCATCTACCTTTTCATTGATCTAATGGATTAGATATCTTGGGAACAGACTGTAGGTAGAACAGTAAAACAAATTAACAACAACAAAAGCCAAACAAACTGAACAAAAAAACCCCACAAACAAATGAACAAAAAAAATACAAACAAAATGAGAGGCCAGAAAGAAGAAATTCCACCCTCAAAATCCTAACATGGGTGTACATTATTACCAAAATGATTAAGAGTTCAACAACTCACTGTTACTCTTCAAATACCCCTTAATGCCCTATAAATGGTTTTGAATTTTCCGAGTTATTTGGAGACAAGTATTCATTCATAGTATCAAGCAAAATAGTTACATATACTCCTCAAACATTCTACCAACCTTTAAGTAATCCTATCCTAGCATACAAATATGGTTGCAACCATAAACTTTAAGGTTGTTGCTGTAACCACCAGAGAGACAGTAAACACTTTTGCCCCCACTCAGTGCAAGTCTAGACTAGAAGATGATTTTTTAGGTGGTTGTTTTCTGTGTCACTGTTCTTCCTGACACAGAAGACAAGAATTCCTAACTCTTATGCCAGTGAGTAGCTCTTATGATGCTTCTTTATGAGCATGACTCTTATATGCTCTTGCTTAATATTACAGTAAATTTTGTTTAATGGAGTCTGATCAGCACTTGACAAACCACCTTATTAAAACCCCATTATGCTACTCCATTTGAGAGAACTGGAGAACATTAAACTCCATAACTTTCAAGTAAGGTTTTGCTCTACCATCACCATAGTGGCACCTTAATCCATATGTGTTATAGTCTTTTTGTGCCAGTACATTATAGTAAGATATAAGCAGTCATCCCTTAGCATTGAAAGCAGTAGCATCTTCTAAAACACAGTGCTGAACTAAGGAGGACAACAGTTACAATAACTTGAGTTGGTGCTGCTCATGCAGCAAAATAACACTGCTGCCAAGTATTCTGCAGGGAGGTACCATGGCTTAGCCAGGCTTCATGTGCCCTGCAGCTGTTAAGAGCTGCCAGGCTGACATGGCCACAAGGTGCACAGATGCACCTGTGGCACCAGGGTGCAACTGTCACCTACCGCAAAGACCACACAGCGGCCACACTACCGGTGCCAAGAGGACATCACAAGTACTTGTAAGAAAGACACCCCCATTCCATCACACCCTCCCTAAGAGCTTGTGAAGGAGGAGGACAGGCAGCCTTCCTCACAGTCCTCCAGCCCTGCAGCCTCAGACACCTTACCCACCCCAGTTCTGCACGCAGGCCCCTCCCAATGTCCCACAGGGCTTTTACACAGAATGTTATGGATTGAAAGGACCTCGAAAGATCATCTAGTCCAATCCACCTGCCAGAGCAGGAACACTTAGATGAAGTTACACAGGAGTGTGTCCAGGCAGGTTTTGAATGTCTCCAGAGAAGGAGACTCCACAACCCCCCTGGGCAGCCTGTTCCAGTGTCTGTCACCCTCACCATGACAAAGTTTCTTCTCAAATTTAAGTGGAACCTCCTGTATTCCAGTTCATACCCATTGCCCCTTGTCCTATCATTGGCTGTCACCGAGAAGAGCCTGGCTCCAACCTCCTGACACTCACCCTTTATATATTTCTAAACATTAATGAGGTCACCCCTCAGTCTCCTCTTCTCCAAGCTAAAGAGCCCCAGCTCCCCCAGCCTTTCCTCATAAGGGAGATGCTCCACTCCCTTAATCATCTTTGTTGCCCTGCGCTGGACTCTCTCCAGCAGTTCCCTGTCCTTCTTGAACCGAGGGGCCCAGAACTGGACACAATATTCTAGCTGTGGTCTCACCAGGGCAGAGTAGAGGGGAAGGAGAACCTCTCTCAACCTACTAACCACCCCCTTTCTAATACACCCTAGGATGCCATTGGCCTTCCTGGCCACAAGAGCAGGAGGGAAGGAAGCCCGCGAGGCTGGGCTGGGCTGGGCCGGGCTGGGCCGGGCCTTTCCCTACTCACCACCGCCACCTCCCCCCGCGAAGAGGAGCACCGGGTCCCAACGGACGAGCCCAAACACCCCGGAGAAATCCCAACCCCCGCTGGCCTGCACAACAACTCCGTCAGCCTCGCGGTCTCCTCAGCGCCGGCTGATGACGACACTGCGGGCGCCGACGGAGGCGGGGCCTGTGCCGCCGACACGAGTCGCGCCCCACGCTCCCCGGTGCCGCGCGAGCCGCGCACATCAGCGGGTGTCGTTATGTCACCGGCCACGCGCGCCCGGAGGGACCTGCCCGCGAGCCGCGGGAGACCGGGCTGGTCCCCGGCAGCCCCGGCTGGCCCCCGGCAGCGAGCCGCCGTCAGCCCCGGCCTCCTTCCCGCTGAGTAATTAAGCTGAGAAAGTACTAAGTACTCTCGGTGTTCGGTACTTTAGGAAAAAGGGCGGGGTATTTGGTGGCATTTCTTCATATATGAGCTTTCCTATGAACAGCAGTGTCGGTTTCCTAAAAATAAAGCAAAGAGCTGCATGGCGAGATGAAATAATAACCAACGTACTCGGTGTTTTCATTTATCGGTACCGGACCCACTGTACGTGCTCGGGGGAAAATAATCCCTGTCCCGGGTCTGATCAAATGGCTGCGGGGTTTCAAACCGCCGAGCCGTTTTACCTCGAAGTCCTTTCCCTTTTCAGAAGCATTTTACCTGAGATCCGTGGATAAAAATCACAGCTGATATTTTAATCTTGTGGGTAGTTTCATATGCGCCCATATTAAGCCAAACGTACAAGCTGCCATGCTACATATTTTAACTGTAAAGTCGTATTATGAAAAGTTCAAATGCCGGCAATTCCTGTATATACTGAACTGAAATAGCGCGGACGAGATTGGAAACGATACTGGTTGCTCTCAGTCATGGCGGTGTGAATTTGGCATCTTCGGTAGACAGTTTGTAGAATTAGCTAGTTGGGTTTTTTTTATTCCTGGAAATATATTTAACAAATACCGTGTTTTGTGAATATGCCAATTTAAATGACTTCATCACTCGAGAGGTCTCCCAGTTTAAGGAAAAGTCTTTTCTACTTCTGAATACTGAATAAAAATTGTTTCTAAGCACCCAAATGCATTTATATGTGTGAGGCACTATCAGCTGTAATTTATTGATGTTATTCTTATAGTAGCAAATCACCTTCATACATGACCTATAGCTTATCTAAAGTAAACTTGAATAATAAATGGTTGCTGTTATCCTAATTTTGTATTTCAGTTAAACGTAGTGAAAATACTGTAATGATTTTAGACAGCTCAGCTGCTTGTCCATACTGCCGAGGATGAATAAAGCTAAATATAACTTTGTGAGTGCCAGAATAAAGGACAAGCAAGAAAAACGATATGTGGAAGGTGAAACTGTTCATCTCCACTCTGATGTCCCGGTGCCGTTACTACCGGCGTCCTCTCCTCCCCCACGGTCTTTGTAGGTGTGGGGTGTACCCAGAGTTTGGAGCAGAGCTGGGGGGAAGCCCGAACCCTGGTAAATGCATACTAAGTAATTGCCGTCTCACAAATAAACAAATAAAAACACAACTGACATTATTTCTCCAGACTCGTTTCATATATTCTCGTGTATTCTCTGGAAATATTTAAGATCTGCCTGGACACATTCCTGTGCGATCTGCTCTGGTGAACCTGCTTTAGCAGGTGGACTAGGTGATCTCCAGAGGTCCCTTCCAATCCCCACCATTCTGTGATTCTGCCAAACCGATAATTTTAAAAGGACTTGCTAATACAACAGCCATGAAAAAGTCAATTAAAGTTAAGTCTGTGAAAATAAGGTCTCCGCTATTAAGAAAGGAATCATTTAATTGATTGATCACTGACATCCTTTAACTGTTTCCTTGGAAAAATGAGATGTTTTACCAGGTATTAAAGCTTCGGTTACTGGAGCCAGTTTTGATAAAGCCCGCCTCCTTCGAGGGGAGCGCTGAAACAGTGCAGCCGCGTTCTGACGGGCTGAGGAACACCAGCCCGAAAGATGCTCCTCGGGTTTAGGGTGACAGAAAGGGTTGTGATTATGTGGGGGACCCCCACTGTTCAGCGAAGTGAAACAGCTCTCGGGGAATTGGTAGGAAAACGTGAGGAAGGGCTTTGTGGGCGAGTTGGAGGGATGCGGGGCTATTTGTTAGGGGGAAGGAAATGCGGTCGTAGCCGAGTGCAACGTGCATATGTTGCAGAACTGTTGTACCTCACTTTGTTTAGAAACAATATTCTCAGGTTTTGGCTGGGGTTTTGTTTGTTTGGTTTTGGTTTTGTTTGGGTGGGTTTTTTGTTTGTTTTGGGTTTGTGTCGGGTTTTTGTGTTCGTTGCTTTTTTTGTTACTTTTTCGTTAAATCACAGTTTTGGTTTTGATGCTGCTGTGAATTGCATTACATGTCACAACTACCACTTGTTACATTTCTTGGATATTTTTCATCTAAGTCACATAAGTCCACCCGGCTGACATAGATAAACTTGCCAAACCTCACACACAGGAATTACGCTACTAGATATCGACGTTTCTTTCAAAAGCCTCTATTTTGCTTCTTTAAATGCAGATGCTGCTTTTGTAGTCACACGCGACGATTTTACATCTGACGTTCTGCTGGAGGGAGAAAAGTGGAAGAGGAAACAGCGAAAGAAACAGAAAATTTAGAGATAATCCAGCCTAAATATTATATCACGAGGCGAAGGAGAGTAAGACCCATCCGAAGCAGAACACGGCGCTGCTTGATTTGGCCATTCCTCTGTCCCTGTGTAGCAAGCGCCGGCTTTCCCGCCGGGGCGGCTGCTGCGGGGCCTGCCGGCTGCCCCCGCCGGTTCCCCGCTGCCCCCGCCGGTTCCCCGCTGCCCCCGCCGGTTCCCCGCTGCCCCCGCCGGTTCCCCGCGACTCGGAGCCAGCAGGTCCGTGAGGTGTGTGACCCCTCGTTAGCCGTTCCGAGCTCCAGAGAAACAGACACCCAAGCATTCAGGGTCTTTTTTTTAATATACACAGTAACTAAAACCACGGCAAAACATCACCAGGCATTTCCCATCCGACTGACATTTAAAGGATATGCGTCTTGACAAACGCTCTGTGCCTGTTTTGTTCCTGGGCCGTCAGGTACAAATGTACTAATTAACTCGAATTAATTAGCACCCTCGTAACTCGAAATTAAAGGTTATGGTGTAGATAAGGTCCATCACCTATGGAAGCCTTTGGCTGGCCGGGGTCGACCAGCGCCTCTGAAGCCGCCGCTGAAGCGCGGCGCCCCCGGCAGGGAGCTGAGGGGGCGCTCGGAGAGGCGGGAAAGCCGCACCCTCACCAGGCACCTGAGAAGGGGCAGAGCAGGGGGAGGGATGGCGCAGGGGGGCTTTTCATGGTGGGCTGGGTGCGGTGGGGGCTCCCCCCGCGCAGGGCCGGAGTATAAAGTGTGAGGAGAAAGGCAAGCCTCGTCAGTATCTTCCCGTATTCCTGAGGAGCGGGCTCTCCCGTTCGGCGGAGCCGTTCGCCCTGCCCTCGCCCCAGGGCGGCGCCGCTCTCCCGAGGGCCGCAGGGCGGAGGGGGCGGGGGAGCCTTTGCGGCATCGGTTGGTAAGGGCGGGTAGTTCAAACCCAAGCGAGGGAAAGCAGCGGCAGCCGCACGCGAGGAGCCGGTGTGGGTGGAGAGAAGCGAAGCGGTTCCTCACTAAGGGCAACGGGCCCTGAGGCCGGGCGGCGAGCTGCTGAGGCGGCAGGATCCCCGTTCTCTCTAGCCAGCCGGGGCGGGGGTGCCTCTCCCTCAGCCCTCCTCAGGGAGTCCCGCCGGCCGCTTCGGCTGTACTCGGTGGAAAGGGGACTCTGATTTCCGTGCCCAGCGATTTGCCAGATGAGGGAGTGAAGCTGTTGCTTTGCTCTTCTCCGGCGTCCCAGGTGACTGAGAGACCCTCGGGTGCTGGTCCCTTGGTAGCCGTCTATAACCTTCATCACTGGGTAATTAGATGTTGCAGTGAACGCATATATAGACCAACTGAAAACCGTGTCTCAGCTGGGTAACGTTTCTCTTGCATCTCTGTCTTTTATCTCCACATCCTTTCTCACCGTAGGTTGTCAGTAGGGGTAAGCAATTCTTTGAATACAGCACCTTTGCTTTGGAAGATCTCGAGTTACTTCACAAATTAGGGTAAGTGACCCACACCTTACAGACAGGATTTAGCTACACTCTCTTCAACATTAGTAGCTTTGAAGGTATTAATGACTTCTGTGCTTTTAGATCTGGGTGCTCAAAGAGCAGAGTCTTCCAATAAAGTCAGTTTTACTACAGATATAATATCTGTTTAAATAACAGAGCAAATACTCTTGTGTCACCAAAACTTTGCCTTTATCTGTTTTGTTAACAGGGGTGACTGGTGACAAGCAAGGACAGAAAATGTCTTGTTTGAGGCATAAATGTTCAGTGTGTGTTGCTGGGGAATGTAAATTAGTATCAGGAACAGGCATGACTCCATTCCAGAACTCATGTCTAAGTTACAGGCACCATATACGTTGCCTTCTAGTAATCAGCATTTTTACCCCCTTAGGACACTTTGTAAGACTAAGCTTGTCAGAAATTATTCCTTGTCTAAATGTCTGAATCCTCTTCTTAATTTAGTTTTGGTCTCTGGATAGATAGTACTTTGTTCTGTAAACTGCTAGAAAGATTGCAGTTGAAGTGCAGATCAATTTGGGTTCTACGAGATTAATAATAGGTATGAGAAATGTATAGAGCACAAGAATCTACACTTAGCAGATATGGATTTTATTCCTTCCCCTGTAACTGACTTGCTGTGTGACCAGTTGTTGCTTCCCTGCACATTTGTTTTATGATATCTGAAACAAAGTTAACAACAGTTGCAGAAATTACTTCAAGATCCCCAAATGAAAAGGGCTTGATGTTATGTGTCAAATCTAGTGGATGAAACTTTTCCCCTGATAAAAAAAGGAAGTGCTTATAAAACTCTAGACAAGTCATCAGAGGTTTTATTAGGCATCTCTTATGAATGTAAGTAGCATCTCATTCTGAGAGATGTTCTGAACCTCTGAAAAGTTTTCCTTGTGTACTGTATTTGTAAAATGAGACCTTGTGTTAAATTAAGGCTTAATTTGTACAAGTAATACGTTTTGAACAAAAATAATGTGTATACAAAACTGAAGCATGCACTAGGAATTGCTGTAAAGACGTACAATGTTCACTCAGTGTCTGTGTTGCAGTGACTCCCCTACAATCGTTTGTAAATTGCGCTCTCAGTATCACTAGCGTAAGCTCACAGGCTCCTCCTGCTGGACATTGGCGTATTTACAGCATATTTTTGGCTTATAGTCGGGTTTGGAAACTATTCTCATCTCCCCTACGACTGCAAAAAATCGTGTTTCTGTGATTTTGTTACTTCACAATTTTGCTTTAATGGTTTTATTCTGTAATATTTAACATTTCTTCTACTCTCCGTTGTTCATAATATTAGATAATTTATCCCATGGAATGTCTGAGAATGAAACTGCAAATGTGGGCTTTCCTTTTATTGTTTCTTCAGCATGCTGACTGAACATTAAGGTTCTAAACGCACAAGCTTGTGCACTTTTGTTCAACGTGTGATTAGTTTGACTCTGTTTAACAAAAACACTAATATTTTTAAAGGTAAGTGTGGGCATGGTTGTTTTGTCTTTTTTTGTGGGTATTTTGTTTGTGGTTGGTGGTTTAGTGTTTTGTGGGGGTTTTTTGTTCTTTTTTTTTCTTTTTTTTTTTTTTTTTTTTTTCCTGGTGTGATTGAGATTTTGAATATCTGTCTCTAAATAGCATTCATAATTCAAATCTCCTGGCAACATTCATTAACTAACTGCAGTTTACCAAAATTCAGCATTGAAAAGGAAATCCCTATTCTTTTTGTTGATTACACAAAGATAACGCTCTGTTGCTGCTACAGGTCTCTTACAGGTCTTCCTCCTTTTACAAAAAGAAGAGCTATGCTGATGTGGTCCTCTACTTATAGCATGAGTAATCGACTTAGGAGCAGCAATGTACTACACAAAGACTCTTCACATCTTTTTCCTGTCTTCTGAAAGTTATTTTCTAGTTCATAACACAGCATTTTCAGCTTATTGCCTAAAATGCTGAAAAGTGATGCATATGAAACACTAGATGCTGCTTGGAGTTAGTCCTGCACTGTCAAGGAAGTTTTTCATGTAATAACGAGTTTAAAACTATGCCCTCATGTTTCTTATTTGTGCTCTCATTTATTTCACCAAGTTAAAACAGGGAATGAGGAAAAAGCAGTGAGGGAAGACAAATGTGAAAGCAAGGTACTTGTAGAGAGAAAGGAACCAGGTCAGACTTCAGAGTTTGTAGTCCTATTGGAATTATTTTCACATACCTCTATTTCCTGGAATAATTTTTCTAAATTATGTGGATGGATTTGTTTATTTTATATCTCATTGATTTTATACTGATATTAACAAGATTCTTTAGGCCTTTATGCCCAGTTCTCACAGTCCACTCTTTTGAACTTTTATATGTTTGTCTTCTCACAGCAGAAATAAAGAAGAGGCACTTTCTATACTGCAATGATCTTATAAAGTGCCTTCAGTATGGGTCAGAAAACTCTAATTAAATGGCACAGCACCATCAAAGAAGAGTTCTGTCACCCAGGCAATTTGGATTCCCACTGCTTACATTTGGTGGCTTGGGGCTTGACTAAGTCAGGATTGTTGGGATATTAGCTATGTCTTAATATTTGGTGTTTAAGTTGCCTTTAAAGATTCTGTTCTGAAAATTCAGTAACTATTTCCAGGCTTATGTTCCGAAATACCAGTTCTAGAGGCCAGTAACATGTCCCAGTAAAAGGTGCTGATACAGACTTTGAAGTTCTTACAAAGTTGATGTGAACTACCATGGTTTCTCTGACATCAGCCCTCATATAGGCATTATTTGTAACATCTTTTATTCTATTACTATGTCTTGTGTATAGAAAGCAATGACCTATTGCCACTCTAGCAATAGAGTGGAAAACGGAGAAACTCTGCCATATATGAGTGGCAAAAAAGTAAGTCTATGTTCTTACATGTCTTACTTCAATGGGTGCATCAGCCACTTCTAACTTTTCTAGGAAAATATATAGTCACTCTTAAAAGCTTTTATACTTACTAAGTTTAAAAGAACGTTTCTATCTACATGTATGGTAAGTCCATCTGTTTCTTTAAAGCTTCAGAACACTCAGTTTACCCACCAAGCTGAGAAAAGCAGAGAGCATCTTTACAAAATAATATTGAATATTGCCGCAGATAAGAATGTACTGCTCACTTTGTCACTAGAGGTCAAATTCTATTCCTTCCAGGGACTGTAGGGATGTAAATTGTAGGGAGACCTGTAGACTTGTGGCTTTATGATTAATCGTCTCCCTTTTTTAATGAGAAAATGCCTTTTGTCTAAACTCATCTATTACCAGAGCTTCTGCTACATATTGAGGACTGAGCTGTTAGTGGCTGGATGAATCAATAACATAGTGCAAATAAAAATCTTGGTCCTATTGGAATGAGAGAGAGCTTTGTCACTGATTTCAGCACAGATGAGACTCTAGTTGCTGTGTTGCTTATTTGAAGTGTTTTTCCTTGGATGAGGATTGGCAGATCAGTTGGCTAACTGGATGTATGTTTTAATTTGCCTCACAGTATACTATGCATTTTAATCTCTCATTCTAACCATCTACTTCATCGCAATTTATCTTTGTGTTCCTGTATAAGCACTGTTTCTACTAAGACTAATTAAAATACTTTTGTCAAGGCTGCTAGCTTGACAGATGTACACAAGCCTTTTCTCACTAATCTGAGGGTGTTTTGGTGACTACTTTTATCATTTGTTTCAGAAATAACACTGGTATCTTAATTTACAGAGTCAAAGTACCAAGCAGAAGATGTCAGACAGTCGCCCAATAATGTTCAATGTGCTTAAAAGAAATAGATTAACACCTCCTGGCAGCAATTTTAAATACTCCAGTTTTAAAGACAGATGTTGTACTTCAGGATTTCTGGGCAGCCCATGCAATGAGTCAGTAAAAGATCCTGATGTAGAACACAAAGAAGCACTGACTTTATCATTGCTACAAGAGCCTTCTGAGCATATTCATCCCAATGTCTTCTTTCCTATGTCATCATCTATTGAAAATGAAATGAGTTCTATCTCATTATCAGAAAGAAGAGAAACAAGTAGAAGTGCAGATTTTTTTGAAACTCCTAAAGTGAGTAGAAAAGGGTCCTCACTACGCAGGAGGCTGCTTTTATCTAAGACTGTTCCAGCTGGCACAACTGTAGGATGCTGTGAAAGGCAAGACAGTTCTTCAGGAAGCATCAGGAAAAAAATATTCTCTTGTGTTTAAGCTCTGAAGAAAAACTTTCACAAACTGCTTTGGATTCTCCAAAAGATAAAAGTGACAAACCTCTGACAACTAGCATTTCAAAAACTGAGGACTATAATCCTGATTGCCCAAAACGGAGACTTTCCTTTTCACAACAAAGGTCTTCTACGCTAGATGAGTCCAAATGTAAGGACCCCTTACTACTGGAACCAGAATGTTTATCTCCAATTCAGTGTAAGGATGTTACTGTTAGTAACACTAATGAATTCAATGGAGGTGTCCTTATGAGTGTTAGTGATGGGTTGCTTAGGACCCCTACTTGCAATGTGTCACCTGAGGCCAATGAGGGTAAGTTCCTGACTTCTATCAACAATCTTGTAGAGAACTTTAACTTTGAGATACATGATACAGACTCTCCCCCTGCCAAGCTGGCAAGTTACCCAGCTCTTTCAACACCTGAGGATAGTGGATATAATTCACTTCATTTGGACAAATCAGGAGACTCACTGTCTGATCATGAGGGATCTTTCCCAGAGGTCTTCCAAAAACATAAAGAAGATTCCAAAATTCTGAATAGTAAAAGAAAGGCAAAGAA